>NC_133470.1:58916514-59219014 GCF_048565385.1 Saimiri boliviensis
CAAAGTGATTATTAAAGATTGCAAGCTTCATTTTTAATGTGAATATATAATCTATTCCCCCTCCTAGTGAGCAAGCATGGCCTACATTTCTCAAAAATAAATACTTCCATGGTAGCCTATAATGTATTTCCTGAAAGGAACTTCATCTTTCTTCTGATGCATGTCTTTCAAGCCCAATGCCTACTGTGTCCCAACCTCCTCTTCCATTTTTGTATTTCAATCAGTTTTTCATTCCCAGTGAGCTGACCTGACAATGTCATCTTGAGTGTCAAAGCCATGTTACAGCTAGAGCTTCTCAGATCAGGAACTTGCAGTACCATATAGCCAAATTGCCTTTGCCAGGCCTCTGCTGCCATTACCACCATTGACTCAAGGTGGGCAGATAAATTCTAGAAATTATGAGGGAGCCAGGATAACTGGGTACCCAATCTGGACTGACCGTGTAGGCAACAGGCATTTGTCTCTAAGATTCTTGCTTTTGTTGACTCCCCAGTGCTGTGGAAAAGTCCCATCTATAGCTTGATGGCCAGTGACTCCCAGTCTTCCCCATGATGGGTTGGTGGAAATCTAATTGGGATTTTTTTGGTTTTGCTTCCTTAGCCTTTTTTGATAGGGGATTGATTTTGTTTCTGAATAAGAAAAAGACAGAAGACCATGGCCCTTCTGAGGGTTTATGGAGTTTTGAGCAGTATTTCAGCGATAAATAAGCAATGTTAGAAGTCTTTGATCAACTAAGCAGTCTTAAAAATATGCTTTTTGTGGGACCAGGTGTGGTGGCTCATGCCTGTAATCCCAGCACTTTGGGAGGCCAAGGTGGGAGGATCACTTGAGCCCAGGAATTTGAGTTCAGCCAGGGTAACATAGCGAGACATTGTCTCTACGAAAAAACAAAGAAGAGAAAAATTAGCCAGGCATGGTAGGAGGATTACTTGAGTCTGAGAGATCAAGGCTGTAGTGAGCTATGCTTGCACCACTGCATTCCAGCCTGGGCAATAGATCAAGACCCTATCTCAAAAAAGGAATTTTTTTTCTAACTGCTATTCCAAGTGACTGACTACAAAAGAATAAATTTCTCTATTGTATTCAAAATAATAAGTAGGTCCCAAAATATAGATAGTAGTAGTTGACATATTTTCTCAAAAGCAACCAGGAAACTCACTTCAGTATTTGTTTGTGTATCAGCTTATAAAAGAAGAAGTGAACTTATTCACCATATGTTTCTAGTGTAGTTACCAAGTAGATTAATGATTGCCTAGAGCGGGAGGGAAGGTGAAAATGTAGAATGACTGCTAATAGGCAAGGAGTCTTTTGTTAGGTGATAAAAAATTTCATAAAATTAGATTGTGGTGATGGTTGCACAACTTAGTGAATATACTAAAAACCCATGAATAATAGACTTTAAATGAATAAATTATATAAGTGAATTATATCTCAATTTTTAAAGAAATGAAGTAAAAATGGAAATGTGTCTATCTTTACAGATTTGCTTATTCTGAACATTCATGTAAAAGGAATCAGAATCATATAAATTGTGGTCTTTTGTGATTGGCTTCTTTTACTTAACATAGTATTTCTAAGGTTTATCAAGATTGTAGTGTTTTCATTCTATTTTATTGTTGAATAATATTTCATTTTATGGATAGACCACATTTTCTTTATCCATTCATCAGTTGATAGACATTTGAGTTGTTTCTACCTGTTGGCTATTGTGAATAGTGTTGCTATGAACATTCATGTGTACATTTTTGTTTGAATACCTGTTTTCAGTTCTCTTGTGTATATACCTATGAGTGGGATATCTGGGTTATATTGTTACTCTATCTTTAACTTTTTGAGGAACTGCCAAACTGTTTTCCAAAGTGGCTGCAACATTTTATATTCTTACTAGCAATGTTTGAGGATTCCGGTTTCTCCACATCATTGTCAACATTTGCTATTATCTCTCTTTTCTATTATAACCACTCTAATGAATATAAAGTGATATCTCCTTGTGGTTTTTGACTTGCATTTTCCTATCGACTAATGATGTTAAGCATCTTTTCATGTGCTCATTGGCCATTTGCACATCTTTTCTAGGGAAACATCTATTCATATCCTTTGCCCAATTTTTAATTGGTTCAGATGTCTCTTTTATTGTGGAAAATATAAGTAACATAAAATTTATTATTTTAACCATTTATAAGCACATAGTTCTGTGGCATTAAGTATATTCCGTTGTTGTGAAATCATTACCACTATCCATCTCCAAAACATTTTCATCTTCCCAAACTGAAACTCTTTACCTACCAAACACTATCTCCCCAGTCTTCTCCCTAGCCCTTGGCAACCACCATTCTACTTTCTGTCTCTAAGAATTTGACTACTCTTAAGTACTTCATATAAATGGAATCTTACAATATTTTTTTGTGTGTGACTGTCTTATTTTACTTAGCATTATGTCTTCAAGATTCATCCATGTTGCAGCATGTGTTAGAATTTTATTTCTCTTTAAGGCTGAATGGAAGAGTGCCATCAGCGATATGGTGAAACAGGATGCTCTTCATATTCCTCCACAGCAACAGTAATTTTACAGCCATCTGCAGACAAAATAATCTTTGTAGGAGCCTTGGCATTCAGGTACAAGTTTGTGAAACCCATGCGGAGCCCACGATTTAGGAAGGTTATTTTGAGAGGATGTATCCACATCCAGGTAACATACTTGCTAAACTTTGTTTCAACTCCAGACCCAGAAACAGCCCCATCTACCTGCAGGCTCAGCTACAGCCCCATCTAGCTTTGGTCCTGCTACCCAAATCATCTGCCAAGGGGCCCAGGAGGAATTGTGCATATTACTGCCTCAGGAGAAAGGCCTCCTAACCTCAGTATCAGATGTGGACCTTGGAATAACACTGTAACTTATCTTAGTAATTGTACAAGATCAGTCCTGCTCACATAAGGATCCAGAGGGAGGAGACACACTTAGCTCCTTGGGGCAGGACCTCACTCCCACAGCAGATCCCTAAATGGCTCTGACTCTTATCTTCAGCCTTTCCCAGCTTTAGTCTGAGAGCAATACTTCCTACACAGGGACACAGAGGAAGTCATGCCTGGCTGCACTCTACAGGCAGGCCAGTTTACCTGGTTCCCATAGTAGATCCTAAAACAGACCTAAAAAGTAGCACCAGTCCCTCTCAGCTGTAGCTTGAGAGCGGTCCCTCCCATACAGAGACCTGGAGGGAGAAATGGCCATCAGTGACCTTACAGGTGGACCTGATATTCTCAGTCCCACTGTGGATCTTGAAATGGCTCTGTAATTTGGCTCCAGTGCCTTCAACTATAGTCTGAGAGCAGGACTGTCCATCTAGGGACCCACCAGGAGACATGCCAACTGTGACTCCAGAAAAAGGCTGAAGGCTTCAGTCTCAGCTTGTAGGCCCTGAAGCAGCCCTGCAACTTGGTTCTAGCCCTTCTCAGCTGCAGACTAGGGTAGTACTACATGCCGAAGTACCCACTCAGTGATCCAACAGGAGCTTTCCCAGGGACTCAAAGTAAGTCACACCCATCCACATACCTAGTAACAGGCCTCCCATCTGTGGGCCCTGAATTGGATGCTCGTCCTGGCACTAGTCCTACAAACCAGCATCCTAGAGACAGTACAGTCACCTAGACACCAAACAGGATCCACACCTGCTACAGCCCCTGATAATAGGCCTGCCAGCTGTGGACCCTAATTGCAGACCCAGCAACAGCCACATTACCCTGTTCAAACCTCATTTGACTGTGATTCCAGAGGCATTCTGTCAACCCAGGAACCTAACAGAAGGCCTGGACCTGCCAAAATCAGTCTGTGAAGAATGGAAGAGGAATTTCCTTCAAATACATGGACACTAATGCAAAGCTACACAAATAATGAAGAATCAAGCAAACATTAGCCACCAAAGTAAACTAGTAAAGTTCCAGTTACCACCATAAATGGAGCTCTACAAATTATCTGAAAGAATTCAAAATGATCATGTTAAAGAAGCTCAATGAGCTTCAAGAAAACATAGATAGACCACAAATTAAAATTGACAGCTTAGGCAGCATAGGGAGACCCCATCTCTACCAAAATCATTAACTGAACATGGTGGGGTATGCCTTATAGTCCCAGCTACTTGGGACACTGAGGCAGGAGGATTACTTGAGCCCAGGAGATAGGCTGCAGTAAACCATGATTGTACCACTGCACTCTAGCCTGGGCAACAGAATGAGACTCCATCTCAAAAAATAATAAAAACTAATAAATAAAATTAAGAAAATAATGCATAATGAAAGTGAGAAGTCCAATAAAAAAATAGGAATAATTTTAAAATAACTAAACAGAAATCATGGCACAAAAGAACACAATGACAGAATTGAAGATTTCAATAGAAAGCTCGAACAGGAGACTCCATCATACAGAAGAAAGAATTAGCACACTTGACAAAAGAAAAGGAAAAGAAAGTTTATATAAAGAAATACTGTCTGAAAACTTTTCAAATGTTGAGAGGGATATAGACCCTCCGGATTTATGAAGCTGAAAAGACCCCAAGTAAAATAACTCAAAGAATACTCCAAATTACATTATATTCAAATTGTCAAAAGTCAAAGACAAAGAAAGCATCAAGAGATAAGAGATTCATCACATATAAGGGAACCCTCATGAGGCTACCATGAGACTTCTCAACAGAAAACCTTGCAAGCCAGGAGGGAGTAGGATGGTATATACAAAGTGCTGAAAGAAAAGGAAACTGCCAACTAGGAATATTACACCTGGCAAATCTGTCCTTTGGAAATGAAAGAGAAAATAAATACATTTACAAGCAAAAGCTGAGGGAGTTCATCACTACTGGTCCTGTCTTATAAGAAATACTAAAAGAAGTTCTTATTGTTGAAACAAAAGAATGCTAATTAACAACATGAAAACAAATGAAAGTAAAAAACTCTGGTAAAGGTAAATACATAGTCAAATTTAGAATACTTTGATAATGTAATAGTGGTGTATAAATCACCTATCTCTAGTATAAAAGTTAAAGACAAGACTGTTAAAAACTACTATAGCTATGACATTTTGTTAAAGGATACACAATATAAAAAGATGAATTATGACATCAAAAACATACAACATTAAGGATGACAAAAGTGTAGAGTTTTTAAAATAACTCTTCTATGAATATAAGTTTTATATGTTCTAAGTTTTATATGTTCTAAGTTTTATGATAACCATAAAATAAAACCCTTATTAAATATACAAAAGATAAACAGAAAGGAATCAAAGCATACCACCATAGAAAATCATAATATCACAAAGGAAGACAAAAAGAGGAAGAAAGAAACAAATGATCTACAAAGGAACCAGAAAACAAGTAATAAAATGACAGTGATAAGTTCTTACCTATCAATAATTACCTTGAACTTATAGGGCTTACATTCTCCAATCAAAAGACAGAGTGGCTGAATGGATTTAAAAAAATACCTAATGATATTCTGCCTACAAGAGACTCATTTAAACTTTAAGGAGACATAAATTGAAAGTGAATAGATGAAAAATATATTGCATACAAATGGAAACCAAAAGAGAGCAGGGGTAGCTGTGCTTATATCAGACAAAATAGACTTTAAGTCAAAAACTGTAAAAAGAGACAAAAAAAGTCATTATATAATGATAAAGGAGTCGATTCATCAAGAGATATAAAAATTATAAATATATAAAGCTGAATAACATTCCATTGAATGTGTACATACCACATTTTGTTTATCCACTAGTCTGTTGATAGACACCTGGGTTGCTTTCACCTTTTGGCGATTATAAATAATGTTACTATAAACATGGCATCACAAATATCTGTTTTAAGTTCTTACTTTCCATTCTTTTGGGTATATACCCAGAAGTGAAGTGGAATTGTTGCATTGTGGGGTAGTTTTTTTTTTTTCTTTTCTTTTTTTTTAGAAAGAGAAAAAGAATAATAAGAAAAAGAATAAAGAAGAGGAAGAAAGAGAAAGAGGAAGAGGGAGAGAGAATAGGGGTATTGCTTTGTTGCCCGGGCTAGAATGCAGTCTAAATATGGGTATGCCTACAATTGTCCTTAATAATGGAGACATGAAAGAAAATGAGGGAAGAGAGTAACAAACAAGGAGCCAACCAACATTTCATTTAAATTTCTAAGTTGATATGATGTGGTACTGACAAGAGTGTATATTTTGTGTAAAGTGGAGAGTTCTATAAATGTTAATTACGTTTACTTGTTCCAGATCTGAGTTCGAGTCCTGGATATCGTTGTTAATTTTCTGTCTCATTGATCTGTCTAATATTAATGTTGAAGTCTCCCACTATTATTATGTGGGAGTCTAAGTCTCTTTATAAGTCTTGTATGTCTGGGTATTCCTGTATTGGGTGCGTATATATTTAGGACCTTTAACTCTTCTTGTTGTTGCATTGATTCTTTTATCGTTATATAATGTCCTTCTTTGCTTCTTTTGATCTTTGTTGCTTTAAATACTATTTTATCAGAGGCAAAAATCGTAACTTCTGCTTTTTATTTATTTATTTTTGCTCTCTGGTTAGTTGGTAAGTCTCTCTCCATCCTTTGTTTTGAGTCTTTGTGTATCCTTGAATGTGAGATGGGTCTGGATGCAGCATACATACAGTTTTAGTTTTTTGTCCAAATTGGCTGTCTGTCTTTCAATTGGGGAATTTAGTCAATTTAAATTTAGAATTAATAATGATATATGTGAGTTTAATACTGCCATTTGCCCATTAGTTGATATAAATTCTTCATTATATTAATGTTCTTTACTTTTTGGTATTTTTTAGAAAGGCTGATACTGTTTGTTCCTTTCTATGTGTAGTGGTTCTTTCAGAAGCTCTTGTAAAGCAGGCCTGGTGGTGATGAATTCTCTGAGTGCTTGCTTGTTCACAAAAAACTTTATTTTTCCTTCACTTATGAAGCTTAGTTTGGCTGGATGTGAAATTCTTGGTTGAAAATTCTTTTCTTTAAGGATGTTGAATATTGGTCCCCACTCTCTTCTGGCTTGTAGGGTTTCTGCTGAGAGATCTGCTGTAAGTCTGATAGGCTTCCCTTTGTGGGTAACCTGACCTTTCTCTCTGGCTGCCCTTAGTATTTTCTCCTTCATTTCAACCCTGGTGAATCTGACGATTATGTGCCTTGGAGTTGCTCTTCTTGAGGAATATCTTTGTGGTGTTCTCTGTATTACCTGGAGTTGAATATTATCCTGCCTTACTAATTTGGGAAAATTTTCCTGAATAATATCCTGAAGCATATTTTCCAGCTTGGATTCATTCTCTTCATCACATTCAGGTACACCTATCAAACATAGATTAGGTCTTTTCACATAGTCCCATATTTCTTGGAGACTTTGCTCATTCCTTTTTATCCTTTTTTCTCTAATCTTGTCTTCTAGTTTTATTTCATTAAGTTGGTCTTCGACCTCTGATATCCTTTATTCTGCTTGATCAATTCGGCTGTTAAAACTTGTGCATACTTCACGTAGTTCTCGTATTGTGTTTTTCAGCTCCATCAATTCACTTATTTTCCTCTCTAAATTTTGTATTCTTGTTGACATTTCATCAAACCGTTTTTAAAAGTTCTTAGTTTCTTTGGATTGTGTTAGAACAAGTTCTTTTAATTCACAGAAGTTTCTTATTATCCACGTTTTGAAGCCTGCTTCTGTAATTGGAACACACTCGTTCTCCATCAAGCCTTGTTTCGTTGCTGATGAGGAACTGGGATCCCCTGCTGAGGAAGAGGCGTTCTGATCTTGGGTATTCTCAGCCTTTTTTGACTGTTTTCTTCCCTTCGTTGTAGATTTATCCATCTGTGGTCTTTATAATTACTGTCTTTGTAATTGGGTTTCTGAGTGGACGTCCAACTTATTGATTCTCAGCGCCGAAATCTGAGCAACCCACTGCACCGACTAAATCAGCGGCATTAAGATTGGTGGTGCTTTTCTGACTCTGCACCAAGAACCGACGCTCTGAGGCGCCGGCAAAACTGCCTCGCCGGTCACGAGAGTCGCGCTGGCGACCCGTGGGGCTCCTCCGCTGGGAATCTCCTGGTGCGTGAGCAACAAGAATTCATGTGAAGGTGTGGCGTCCTCTCGTTCTTTGCGTTTTCACTGGGAGCTACAATCCCGAGCTGCTAGTGATCAGCCATCTTGGATCTCTCTCTCCAGGGTAGTTTTATAAATATGTTTTTCCACAGCAGCTGTACCATTTTTACATTCCCACCAGCAATAGACAAAGGTTTTAATTTCTCCACATTTTTGCCAAAACTTGTTATTTTCTGGTTTGTTTTTTACTTTTTGTTATTGATTGATTTACATATTTATTTTTTAAGACAGGGTCTTTGTTTCCCAGGCTGAAGTGCAGTGGTGCAATCATGGCTCACTGCAGCTTTGACCTCCTGAGCTCAAGCAATCCTCCCACTTCATCCTCTATAGTAGCTGGAACTACAGGCACACACCACCACATCTGATTAATTTTTTTAGGTATAGGGTCTTACCATGTAGCCGAGGCTGCTCTTGAACTCCTTGGCTCGAGCCTTACTCCTATGTTGGCCTCCCAAAGTGTGGGGATTACAGGTATGAAGCCACCACACCTGGCCTTCTGGTTTGTTTTTTAATAACAGTCTTACACTTGGTGTGAAGTGGTGTCTCATTGTAGATTTGATTTGCGTTTCCTTACTGTTTAGTGAGGCTGAGTGTCTTTTCATGTACTTATTGGCTTTTTGTATATCTTCCTTGGAGAAACATCTACTCAAATCCTTTGGCCAATTTTTAATTGTTTTTTGACATTTAATTATTTATTTATATGGATTCTTTATCTGAATACAAACCTCCTATCAAATATATTACTGTAAATATTTTCTCTCATTCTGTAGGTTTGTTTTTTTGGGTTTTTTGTTTTTTGTTTTTTTTTTTTTTTTTTGAGACGGAGTTTGAGTTTCACGATTGCTGCCCAGGCTGGAGTGCAATGGTGCAATCTCGGCTCAATGCAACCTCTGCCTCCCAGGTTCAAGCAATTCTCCTGCCTCAGACTCCCCATTACCTGAGATTACAGGTGTGCACCACCACACCCAACTAAATTTTGTATTTTTAGTTGAGACGGGGTTTCACCATGTTGGCCAGGCTGGTCTTGAACTCCAGATCTCAGGTGATACACCCGCCTTGGCCTCCCAAAGTGCTGGGATTACAGGCATAAGCCACCACACTTGGCCTCTGTAGGTTTTTATTTCACTTTCTTATGCTGTTCTTTGAAGCACACAGATTATACCTTTGATGATATCTACTTTATATTTTGTTGTTACTGCTTGTGCTTTTGATATCGTATCTAAAAATTCATTTTCTAATCCAAGGTCATGAGAGTTCATATCTGTTTTCTTCTAGCAGTTTTATGAGATTAACTTTTCCAGTTAGGTCTCTATGGTTTACTTTGAGTTAATTTTGTGTATGGCATAAGTTAGCGGTCTAACTTCTTTCTTTTGCGTGTGGATATTTGGTTGTCCAAGTACTGGATGTTTAAGACTACTCTTTCCTCATTGACTTACCTTGACATCCTCCTCCGTTTTCTTAAATTCAGAGTGAGTGCATTATGAATGAACTCCCATTCACAATTGCCACAGAAAGAAGAAAATACCTAGGAATACGGCTAACAAGGGAAGTGAAGGGCCTATTCAAGTGGCACTACAAACCACTGCTCAAAGAATTCAGAGGTGACACAAACAAATGGAAAAACATTCCATGCTCATGGATAGGAAGAATCAATATTATGAAAATGGCCATATTGCCCAAAGCAATTTATAGATTCAAGCCATTCCCATTAAATTACCAGTGACATTCTTCACAGAATTAAAAAAAAAAAAAAAAAACTGTTTTAAAATGTATACGGAGGGATGCTGGGAAGATGGCCACCTAAGAACAGCTCAGGACTTCAGCTCCCAGTGAAAGTGCAGAGGGTGAGTGGACACCGCGTTTCCAGATGAATTTTTATTGCCCACAGACCAGGAGATACCCAGGCGGAGGGGTCGCCAGCACCGCAGTCCCGGCTGGTGCTGCTGTTTTGGCCCCCGTGGGGCTGATTTGGCCCGCACAGCTGCTGTGACCACGCCCAGTTGCAGCGGTTTTCCATACGAAAGCCACTGGTCTGGGAGCCCTCTTAGCTGGCGATCAGAGCCCTGAGACGGCAGAGTTGCCCATTCATCTGAAATAGCAAGCCAGGCCAAGAGATTCCTAGGCAAAAAATCCACCAGGAGCAGACGCCGCTGTTTGAGCCAACTCAGTGAGTTGCACCACTGGAGATCCCGGCGCCTTTTCAACAAGCGACTGGAACACGGGGTCATTCAACTTAAAAGAAAAGACTCTGAGTCAGGGAGCCAGGTGATCAGGCTCAGTTGGTCCCACCCCCCCCCCACCCCCAACAACAACAAAAACAAAAACAGTAATTGAAAACCCTCTGGGTTGAGCCCTTCAAACCAAGCACAGCTGAACCCGGGATGGTCCAGCTCAGTGGGGGAGGGGCGTCCGCCATTACTGAGACTCTCCACCTCTACAGAGGCAGGCCGCCATCCCCGAGGCAACCCGCCGTTGCTGAGGTAACCTGCCACAACAGAGTCCGCCATAACAGAGGCGGGGCCACGGTTGCCTAGACAGTTCTAACTAAGCCTATATAAACAGGACTGCAGGAAAGAGCACAGGGCACTGGGCGGAGCCCACAGCAGCTCAGCAAAGCCTCTGCGGGCAGGCAGTGGCTAAGCGTGCTGCTAGCTGGGCGGGGCAGACCTGAAAGAAAAATCAAAAAAGGCAGTAGCACAACGGAAACTCATAAAGCCCCAACTCCCCGGGACAGAGCACCTGGGAACAAAAAGTGCTTTATGAGTTCAGCTGCAACAGACCTAAACGTACCTGCCCAGCAGCTCTGAACGAACAACGGAGCTCACAGCTCAGGACTTAAGCCCCAATAAAAGATAGACTGTCTCCTCAAGTAGCTCCCTGACCCCCATAGATCCAAAGGCTCTCCTCATAAAGGAGAGAACGGACTGACAGTTGGCTAGCATCCTTCTGGGACAAAGATAGCAGAAGAGGAAACTGGCAGCAACCCTTACTGTTCTGCAGCTGCTGCAGGTAATCCCCAGGCAAGCAGGGCCTGGAGAGGACCTCAGCAGTCCTACAGCAGAGGGGCCAGACTGTTAGAAGGAAAGCTTAAAAAAAAAAAAAAAGAAGAAGTAACTTCAGCATACATGAACTAGAAGCTCACTCAGAGACCCAATCTGAAAGACAGTAACTACAAGGACAACAGGTGGATAAACCCACAAAAATGGGAAGAAACCAGCACAAAAAGGATGAAAACTCCCGAAACCAGAACACCTCTCCTCCTAAAAGGGATCACAACTCCTCACCAGCAAGGGAACCAGACCGGATGGAGAAGGAGGGTGATGAAATGACAGAATCAGACTTCAGAAAGTGGGTAGTAAGAAACTACAGTGAGCTAAAAGAACATGTTCTAACCCAATGCAAAGAAACTAAGAACATTGAAAAAAGACTGGACGAAATGCTAACGAGAATGGACAGCATAGAGAGGAATATAAGTGAATTGATGGAGCTGAAAAACACAACATGAGAACTTCATGAAGCATGCACAAGCTTCAACAGCCGAATTGACCAAGCAGAAGAAAGGATATCAGAGGTCGAAGATCAACTCAATGAAATAAAAAGAGAAGGCAAGAACAGAGAAAAAAGCACAAAAAGGAATGAACAAAATCTTCAAGAAATGTGGGACTATGTGAAAAGACCTAATCTACATTTGATAGGTATACCTGAATGTGATGAAGAGAATGAATCCAAGCTGGAAAATACTCTTCAGGATATTATCCAGAAAAACTTCCCCAAAATAGCAAGGCAGGCCAATATTCAAATCCAGGAAATACAGAGAATACCATAAAGATATTCCTCAAGAAGAGCAACCCCAAGGCACATAATCGTCAGATTCACCAGGGTTGAAATGAAAGAGAAAATGCTAAGGGCAGCCAGAGAGAAAGGTTGGGTTACCCACAAAGGGAAGCCCATTAGATTCACAGCAGATCTCTCAGCAGAAACCCTACAAGCCAGAAAAGATTGGGGGCCAATATTCAACATCCTTAAAGAAAAGAACTTTCAACCCAGAATCTCCTATCCAGCCAAACTAAGCTTCATAAGTGAAGGAAAAATAAAATCCTTTGTGAACAAGCAAGTACCCAGAGATTTCATCACCACCAAACCTGCTCTACAAGAACTCCTGAAAGAGGCTCTACACATATAAAGGAACAACCAGTACCAGCCACTCCAAAAACACACCAAATGGTAAAAGAGCATCAACACAATCACGAATCTGCATCAAGTAACCAACAAAACAGCCAGGTAGCATCAAAATGACAGTATCAAATTCACACACAACAATACTATCCCTAAATGTCAATGGACTAAATGCCCCAATCAAAAGACACAGCCTGGCAAATTGGATAAAAAGCCAAAACCCATCAGTGTGCTGTATCCAGGAAACCCATCTTACATGCAAGGATACACAAAGGCTCAAAAAAAGGGATGGAAGCAGATCTACCAAGCAAATGGAGAGCAAAAAAAAAGCAGGAGTTGCAATTCTCATCTCTGATAAAATAGATTTTAAAGCAACAAAGATCAAAAGAGATAAAGAAGGACATTACATAATGGTAAAAGGATCACTGCAACAAGAAGAGCTAACGATCCTAAATATATACACACCCAATACAGGAGCACCCAGATACATAAGGCAAGTTCTTAATGACTTAAAAAGAGACTTAGACTCCCACACAATAATAGTGGGAGACTTTAACACCCCATTGTCAATATTAGACAGATCAACCAGACAGAAAATCAACAAGGATAGCCAGGACTTGAACTCAGACCTGGAACAAGCAAACCTAATAGACATTTACAGAACTCTCCACCCCAAATACACAGAATATACATTCTTCTCAGCACCACATCACACCTACTCTAAAATTGACCACATAATTGGCAATAAATCACTCCTCAGCAAATGCAAAAGAACAGAAATCATAACAAACAGTCTCTCAGACCACATTGCAATCGAGTTAGAACTCAGAATGCAGAAACTAACTCAGAACCGCATAGCTTCATGGAAACTGAACAACTTGCTCTTGAATGTTGACTGGATAAACAATGAAATGAAGGCAGAAATAAAGATGTTCTTCGAAACCAATGAGAACGAAGACACAACATATCAGAATCTCTGGGACACATTTAAAGCAGTCTCTAGAGGAAAATATATAGCTATGAGTGCCCACATGAGAAGAAAGGAGAGATCTAAAATTGACACCTTATCATCAAAATTGAAAGAGCTGGAGGAGCAAGATCAAAAAAACTCAAAAGCTAGCAGAAGGCAGGAAATAACTAAGATCAGAGCAGAACTGAAGGAAATAGAGACATAAGAAACTCTTCAAAAAATCAATAAATCCAGGAGCTGTTTTTTTGAAAAGATCAACAAAATAGACCACTAGCCAGATTAATAAAAAAGAAAAGAGAGAATAACCAAATTGATGCAATGAAAAACGATAAAGGGGATATCACCACAGATTCCACAGAAATCCAAACCATCATCAGAGATTATTACAAACAACTCTATGCACATAAACTAGTAAACCTGGAAGAAATGGATAAATTCCTGGACACCTGCATCCTCCCAAGCCTAAACCCGGAAGAAGCCGAAACCCTGAATAGACCAATAACAAGGTCTGAAGTCGAGGCAGCAATAAAGAGCCTACCACCCAAAAAAAGCCCAGGTCCAGATGGGTTCACAGCCAAATTCTACCAGACATACAAAGAGGAGCTGATACCATTCCTTCTGAAACTATTCCAGACAATCCAAAAAGAGGGAATCCTTCCCAAATCATTTTACGAGACAAACATCATCCTGATACCAAAACCCGGCAGAGACTCAACAAGAAAAGAAAATTTCAGGCCAATATCCATGATTAACATAGATGCAAAAATCTTCAATAAAATACTGGCAAACCGATTGCAACAGCATATCAAAAAGCTCATCCACCATGATCAAGTAGGATTCATCCCGGGGATGCAAAGCTGGTTCAACATACGCAAGTCCATAAACGTAATTCACCACATAAACAGAACCAAAGACAAAAACCGCATGATTATCTCAATTGATGCAGAGAAGGCTTTGACAAAATTCAACAGCCCTTTATGCTAAAAACCCTCAATAAACTAGGTATTGACGGAACATATCTCAAAACAATAAAAGCTATTTACGACAAACCAACAACCAACATCATACTGAATGGGCAAAAACTGGAAGCATTCCCTTTGAAATTTGGCAGTAGACAATGATGCCCTCTCTCACCACTCCTATTCAATATAGTACTGGAAGTTCTAGCCAGAGCAATCAGGCAAGAAAAAGAAATAAAGGGTATCCAAATTGGAAAGGAGGAAATCAAATTGTCTCTATTTGCAGATGACATGATTGTATATCTAGAAGACCCCAAGGTCTCAGCCCAAAATCTCCTGAAACTGATAAACAACTTCAGCAAAGTCTCAGGATACAAAATCAACGTGCAAAAATCACAAGCATTCCTGTACACCAGTAACAGACTTAAAGAGAGCCAAATCAAGAATGAACTGCCATTCACAATTGCTACAAAGAGAATAAAATACCTAGGAATACAACTAACCAGGAATGTAAAGGACCTCTTCAAGGAGAACTACAAGCCACTGCTCAACGAAATAAAAGAGGACACAAACAGATGGAGAAACATTCCATGTTCATGGTTAGGAAGAATCAACATCGTGAAAATGGCCATACTACCCAAAGTAATTTACAAATTCAACACTATTCCCATCAAGCTACCAATGACCTTCTTCACAGAACTGGAAAAAAACACCTTAAACTTCATATGGAACCAAAAGAGAGCCCGCATAGCCAAGTCAATTCTAAGCAAAAAGAGGAAAGCAGTAGGCATCACACTACCGGACTTCAAACTATACTACAAGGCTACAGTAATCAAAACAGCATGGTACTGGTACCAAAACAGAGATATAGACCAATGGAACAGAACAGAGGCCTCAGAGGAAATACAACATACCCACAACCATTAGATCTTCGAAAAACCAAACAAAAACAAGCAATGGGGAAAGGATTCCCTGTTTAATAAATGGTGTTGGGAAAACTGGCTAGCCATGTGCAGAAAGCAGAACCAGGACCCCTTCCTGACACCTTACACCAAAATTAACTCCAGATGGATTAAAGACTTAAACATCAGACCTAACACCATAAAAACCCTAGAAGAAAATGTAGGCAAAACTATTCCGGACATAGGCGTAGGCAAGGACTTCATGACCAAAATGCCAAAAGCAATGGCAACAAAAGCCAAAATAGACAAATGGGACCTAATCAAACTCCACAGCTTCTGCACGGCAAAAGAAACAGTCAGTAGAGTGAATCGGCAACCAACAGATTGGGAAAAAATTTTTGCAGTCTACCCATCTGACAAGGGGCTGATATCCAGAATTTACAAAGAACAAAAACAGATCTACAAGAAAAAAACAAACAAGCCCATTCAAAAATGGGCGAAGGATATGAACAGATACTTTACAAAAGAAGACATACAGGAGGCCAACAAACATATGAAAAAATGCTCCTCATCACTGGTCATTAGAGAAATGCAAATCAAAACCACATTGAGATACCATCTCACACCAGTTAGAATGGCAATCATTAAAAAATCTGGAAACAACAGATGCTGGAGAGGATGTGGAGAAATAGGAACACTTTTACACTGTTGGTGGGAATGTAAATTAATTCAACCACTGTGGAAGACAGTGTGGCGATTCCTCAATGACCTAAAAATAGAAATCCCATTTGACCCAGCAATCCCATTACTGGGTATATATCCAAAGGATTATAAATCATTCAACTATAAGGACACATGTACACGAATGTTCATTGCAGCACTGTTTACAATAGCAAAGACCTGGAACCAACCCAAATGCCCAATGATGATAGACTGGATAGGGAAAATGTGGCACATATACACCATGGAATACTATGCAGCCATAAAAAATGATAAGTTCGTGTCCTTTGTAGGGACATGGATGAATCTGGAAACCATCATTCTCAGCAAACTGACACAAGAACAGAAAATCAAACACTGCATGTTCTCACTCATAGGTGTTGAACAATGAGAACACATGGACACAGGGAGGGGAGAATCACACACTGGGGTCTGTTGGGCGGGCTAGGGAAGGGACAGCAGGGTGTGGGGAGGTTGGGGAGGGATAACATAGGGAGAAATGCCAGATATAGGTGATGGGGGGATGGAGGCAGCAAACCCCATTGCTGTGTATGTACCTATGCAACAATCCTGCAAGATCTGCACGTGTGCCCCAGAACCTAAAGTACAATAAATATATATATATAATATATATCAAATATATATATGAAATATATATATATATATAACTATAAAAACCCTAGACAAAAATCTAGCTGATACCATTCAATACAGACACAGATTTCTTTTCTTTCTTTTTTTTTTTAAAGAAAGAGAAGGAAGGAAGGAAGGAAGGAAGGAAGGAAAGAAAAAGAAAGAAAGAAAAAGAAGAAAGAAAAAAGAAAAGAAGGAAAGAAAAGAGAAAGAGAAAAAGAGGACGAGAAAGAAGGAGAGAGATCAGGAGTCTTGCTGCATTGCCCAAGCTGGAATGCAGTCTACAAATGAGTATTAAAAACCTCTTGTATGCCAATAATTGTGCTTGACAATGGAGACAGGAAGCAATAAGGGAGGAAGATAACAAACAAGCAGTCAACCGATATTTCACTTTAAACCTGTGAAATGCTATGCATTTGCTGAGGAGTGATTTACTTCCAATTATGTAGTCACCTATAGAGTAAGTGTGATATGATGCTGAGAAGAATGTATATTCTGTGGATTTGGGGTGGAAAGTTCTGTAAATATCTGTTAGGTTTGCTTGTTCCAGGTCTGATTTCAAGTCCTGGATATCCTTGTTAATTTTCTGTCTTGTTGATCTGTCTAATATTGACAATGGGGTGTTAAAGTCTCCCACTATTACTGCGTAGGAGTCTAAGTCTCTTTGTAAGTCATTAAGAACTTGCCTTATGTATCTGGGTGCTCCTGTATTGGGTGCGTATATATTTAGGATCGTTAGCTCTTCTTGTTGCATTAATCCTTTTACAATTATGTAATTTCCTTCTTTGTCTCTTTTGGTCCTTGTTGCTTTAAAGTCTATTTTATCAGAGACAAGAATTACAACTCCTGCTTTTTTTTTGCTCTCCATTTGGTTGGTAAATCTTCCTCCATCCCTTTATTTTGAGCCTTTGTGTATCCTTGCATGTGAGATGGGTTTCCTGGATACAGCACATCGATGGGTTTTGGCTTTTTATCCAATTTGCCTGTCTGTGTCTTTTGATTGGGGCATTTAGTCCATTTACATTTAGGGTTAATATTGATGTGTGTGAATTTGATACTGCCATTTAATGCTAGCTGGCTGTTTTGCCCATTAATTGATGCAGATTCTTTGTTATGTTGATGCTGTTTACCTTTTGGTATGTTTTTGGAGTGGCTGATACTGGTTTTTCCTTTCTATGTGTAGTGCTTCTTTCAGGAGCTCTTGTAAAGCAGGCCTAGTGGTGATGAAATCTCTGGGTACTTGCTTGTTTGCAAAGGGTTTTATTTTTCTTTCACTTGTGAAACTTAGTTTGGCTGGAAATGAAATTCTGGGTTGAAAGTTCTTTTCTTTAAGGATGTTGAATATTGGCCCCCACTCTCTTCTGGCTTGTAGGGTTTCTGCTGAGAGATCTGCCGTGAATCTGATGGGCTTCCTTTTGTGGGTAACCTGACCTTTCTCTCTGGCTGTCCTTAGGATTTTCTCCTTCATTTCAACCCTGGTGAATCTGACGATTATGTGCCTTGGGGTTGCTCCTCTTGAGGAATATCTTTGTGGTGTTCTCTGTATTACCTGGTCTTGAATATTGGCCTGCGTTGCTAGGTTGGGGAAGTTTTCCTGGATAATATCCTGAAGAGTATTTTCCAGCTTGTATTCATTCTCTTCGTCACATTCAGGTACACCTATCAAATGTAGATTAAGTCTTTTCACATAGTCCCATATTTCTTGGAGAATTTGTTCATTCCTTTTTACCCTTTTTTCTCTAATCTTGCCTTCTCATTTTGTTTCATTGAGTTGATCTTTGACCTCTGATATCCTTTATTCTGCTTGGTCAATTCAACTGTTAAAACTTGTGCATATTTCATGTAGTTCTTGTGTTGTGTTTTTCAGCTCCATCAATTCACTTATATTCCTCTCTAAATTGTCTATTCTTGTTAGTATTTCATCAAATCTTTTTTCAATGTTCTTAGTTTCTTTGCATTGGGTTAGAACATGTTCTTTTAGCTCACAGAAGTTTTTTATTATCCACCTTCTGAAGCCTGATTCTGTCAATTCATCACACTCATTCTCCATCAGGCCTTGTTCCCTTGCTTGTGAGGAGTTGTGATCCCTTGTAGGAGAAGAGGCATTCTGGTTTCGGGTGTTTTTAGCCTTTTTGCACTGGCTTCTTCCCATCTTTATGGATTTATCCACCTGTCGTCTTTGTAGTTACTGACTTTCAGATTGGGTCTCTGAGTGGGAGTCCAGTTTGTTGATGATAAAGTTATCTCTGTTTCTTAGTTTTCCTTCTAACAGTCTGGCCCCTCTGCTGTAGGATTGCTGAGGTCCACTCCAGGTCCTACTTGCCTGAGGATCACCAGCAGCAGCTGCAGAACAGTAACAGTTGCTACCAGTCTCTTTTTCTGCTATCTTTGTCCCAGAAGGATATCCGCCAAATGTCAGTCTGAGCTCTGCTTTATGAGGTGATTCTTTGGGTATACAGGGGTCAGGGAGCTCTTTGAGGAGACAGTCTGTCCTTTATAGGTGCTCAAGTGCTGAGCTGTGAGCTCCATTGTTCATTCAGAGCTGCTGGGCAGGTACATTTAAGTCTGCTGTAGCAGAACTCATAAACCTCTCCCCTCCCCCAAGTGTTCAGTCCTGGGGAGTTAGGGCTTTGTTTATGAGTTTCCGTTGTGTTGCTGCCTTTTTTTTTTTCACGGCTGCCCTGCCCAGCAAGGAGGCTGCCTGCCTCCATCGTGGTGGAGTGCCTCGGTAATGGCAGACGCCCCTCCTCCACAGAGTTGAGCCTTCCTGGGTTCAGCTGTGCTTGCTGTGAAACTCTCAACCCACAGCGTTTCCAAATGCTATTTTTTTGTGGGGGTGGGACCAGCCAAGCCTGATCACCTGGCTCCCTGTCTCAGAGCCATTTTTTTTTTTTTAATTTGAACGGTGGACTCTCTCCCAGGTGTTCCAGTCGCCTGTTGAAAAGGTGCTGGGATCTGTTTGATTTCCCATGCAGTGACCCACTGGCGCTGGCTGAAAAAGTGGCGTTGAGATTGGTGACACTTTTTTGCCCTGGAATCTCCTGGTCTGGCTCCCTGTTTCAGTCCCCTTTTTAATCAGCTGAATGGGTGACTCTGCCTTCCCAGAGCTTCAATCGCCAGCCAAAAGGGCACCCAGTCCCGTGTATTTTGTGCTGAGAACCGTCATGCCAGGCACCAGCAAAACAGCTGCGCTGGACAAAAGAGTTGTGCTGGTGACCCATGGGGCTCCTCTGCCTGGGTATCTCCTGGTCTGTGGGCAACAAAAATCCATCTGGAAATGCGGCGTCCACTCACCCTCTGCACTTTCCCTGGGAGCTGCAATTCTGAGCTGCTCCTAATCGGCCATCTTGGATCTCCGGACACAGATTTCATGATGAAAATGCCAAAAGCAATTGCAACAAAAGCAAAAAATGACAAATGGGATCTAATTAAACTAAAGAGCTTCTGTAGAGCAAAAGAAACTATCGACAGAGTAAACAGCCTACAGAATGGGAGAAAATGTTTGCAATCTATACATCTGACAAATGCCTAATATCCAGCATCTATAAGGAACTTAAACAAATTTACAAAAAAAAATCCATTAAAAAGTGGGCAAAGGATATGAACAAACATTTCTCAAAAGAAGACATATATGTAGCCAACGAACATGAAAAAAAGCTCAACATCAGTGATCATTAGAGAAATACAAATAAAAACCACAGTGAGATACCATCTCATACCAGTCAGAATGACTACTATTAAAAAGTCAAAAATAACAGATGCTGGTGAGGTTGTGAAGAAAAAGGAACACTTTTACACTGTTGGTAGGAGTGTAAATTAGTTCAACCATTGTGGAGGGCAGTGTAGTGATTCTTCAAAGACCTAAAGATGGAAATACCATTCTGCCCAGCAATCCCATTACTGAGGATATACCCAAACCACCGTATATATTCCTTTTGTATGTGAAGGAATATAAATTGCTCTCTCATAAAGACACATGCACATATGTGTTCACTGCAGCACTATTCACAATAACAAAGACATGGAATCAACCTAAATGCTCATCAGCCATAGACTGGATAAAGAAAATGTGGTACATACACACTATGGAATACTATGCAGTCATAAAAAGGAATGAGATCATGTCCTTTGCAGGAACATGGATGGAGCTGGAGGCCATTATCCTTAGCAAACTAATGCAGAAACAGAAAAGTACCACATGTTTTCACTTATCAATGGGAGCTAAATGGTGAAAACACATGGATACATGGGGGAACAATACACACTGTGGGCTGTCAGAGGGTGAGGGGTGGGAGGAAGGAGAGGATCAGGAAGAAAAGTTAGTGATGCTGGGTTTAATACCTGGGTGATAGGATGATCTGTGCAGCAAACCACCATGGCACACATTTATTGTAACAAACCTGTACATCCTGCATATATACCCCTGAACTTAAAATACCAGTTGGAAATTTAAAAAACCAAAGTGAGTATATGAATTTAGAAAAGGACACAGGAGAAAATTTTTCTTGTGGTGGTCTTTAGAACCTAAGCTTTGTTAAACCTTCATGTTTCTCATGAGCAATATGGTGATGAGCTTAGTAAGATACTATTGATTACAAAGTATTGAGGGGTACATATCACATTTTCAGAAAGTATTTATCTTCACAATCTGCAGTTATATTTGTATGCTTCTTTGACAAATACTTGCAAATGTAAATACGCAGAAGGTTAATTGAGTTTTTGAATGCTATTTCTACTGAACAGGATAGTTTCAGGTATAAATATCTTTGCTATATGTGAACTAATATTATATTCTCTTTCAGCTTCTCTTTTTCATACCCAATAAGGCTTTTAGTAAATAAAAATTATACAGATAGAGAAAATACTTCTTGAGGTGCATTTTAATAGGAAAAGTTTGTGACCTGTTAGTCAATTTTTTTAATTCCAGAGAAGCGTCTGCCATGGATTTTGTTTTAGACACAAACTAACAAAAATGTCACACTTATGCTGTGACCACAGATACTATTGTCCCAACATAGCTAGGGACCAAAAAATATTCCAGTCCTAATAACATATTTCAATGCTAGGATAAACCAATTCAAAAATAGATTAGAGCCACAGAGAACATTAAAGATCATGTAATATTTAGCTCACAAATTTGGTTTGTTTGAACCACAGTATTTTAACAATTAAAATTAGTTTCCCCTATTTTTTAAATGGATATATCCAATAAAAAGTTGAACTTTTCTTGAAAACCAGATGCTCTGGCAATCCTGGGCAAGCATTCCCACATAGTAACAATGGGCTGGAACTGAGGAGTGTTCTTCAGGTCATCACTCACTCTTATATCTCTGACACTAAGATTTTTGTTTCATTTCCATTAATCATTGCACTTACAATTATATTTCATGTAGCAGCCCATTTAATTCATTAATGTTACCTGCCTGGACCCTTACATCTGATTCAATTCTCACTCCACTCCCCATCCAATAGCTTTCTAATGCTGCTAACAAATTACTACAAATTTAGTGGCTTAAAACAACAAAACTTTGTCATCTCACACTCTTGGAGGCTAGAAGCCCAAAATCAAGATATTGGGAGGTTTGGTTCCCTCTGTGGGTTCTGAAGGAGAATCTGTTCATGCATCCTAGCTTCTGGAGACTGCTGGCAAACATTGCTATTCTTTGGCTTGTGGACCCATCACTCCAGTTGCTGCCTTAATCTTCATATCGCTTTCTCATCTGTATCTGTGTGTCTCAAATCCTCTTCTCCCTATTTCTTATAAAGATACCTGTCTTTGGATTTGAGGCCCACCCTAAAACCAGGATGATCTAATATTGATATCATTAATTTTATCTGTAAAGGCCCTGTTTCCAAACAAGGCTACATTCACAGGTTCCAAGTTAGGACATGAACTTATCTTTTTGTGACCACTATTCAACTCACTATGCCTCCCTTTTAAAGATCAGAAAACTGAATCCAAAATAGGTTTTGTTACGCCTCCAAAATCATACAACTAGTTTGTGATAAAATTGATTCAAGAACCTTAGTCCCCTAACTGCCAAATGAGTTTCCTTTCCACTATTTTGTGTTGCTCTTTTACTTCAGGTAAGTTCATATTCCAAATAAAATATAAACATAAAGAATAGTAAGTTGCCTCTAGCTCTATCACTTTGTAATTTTGTGCATTATTTTAGGTGATGGAAATCTTTAAAAGGTATGATCTCTTTAACAGTTTGTTTTATTCTCTATTAAAACATCAGAACTTAGTAAATAAACCAGTTGCATGTTAATTTAAAGTTGTCTGAAGAAAAGATTTTGTTGTTCATATCCTGGCTCTGCTACTAACTTGCTGTGTTTTCTTGGGCAAATCCCATCCTCTCTCTGGGTTTCAATTTGCCCACTTGTAAAACAAAGGAGATGGACCAAGATGAATTCTAAGGTCTCCTCCAGCCCCAACTTTCTGGGATTCTATTTTTGCAGAATTATTCTGAATGTGGTTAATCAGCCACTTTGAGATACTATTGTCCAGCTAAGCTTTTAGGAATGGTAGTTTCCAGCAGAGAAAATCTATTCCACCACCACCTGTATTTTGAGTTGATTTTTGTATATGGTATAAGAAAGTTGTCCAACCTTCTGCATATGGCTAGCCAGTTATCCCAGCACCATTTATTGAATAGGGAGTCTTTCCCTGATTGCTTTTGTCGACTTTGTTGAAGATCAGATGGTTGTAGGGGATGGCTTTGTTTCTGGACTCTCTATTTCCATTTCATTGGACTGTGTGTCTATTTTTGTACCAGTATTATGTTGTTTTGGTTACTGAAGCCTTCCAGTATAAAGTCAGATAAAGTGATACCTCCAGCTTTGTTCTTTTTGCTTAGGATTGTGTTGGCTTTTCAAGCTCCTTTTTGGTTCCAAATGAATGTTTAAATTATTTTTTTCTAATTCTGTGAAGAATATCATTGGTAGTTTGATAGGAAGAGCATTGAATCTAAATTACTTTGAACAGTATGGCCAGTTTAACACTATTGATTCTTCTTATCCATGAGCATGGAATGTTTTTCTATTTGTTTATATCATCTCTGATTTCTTCGAGCCATGTTTTATAATTCTCATTGTAGAGATATTTCACCTCCTTGGTTAGCTGTATTCCTAGGTAATTTATCTTTTTTGTGGCTATTGTGAGTGAGATTGCATTCTTGATTTTGTTCTCAGCTTGGATGCTGTTGATATATAGGAATGCTACTGATCTTTGTACATTTATGTTGTATCCTGAAACTTTGCTGAAGTTGTTTATCAGCTTAAGGAGCTTTTAGGCAGAGATTATCTGGTTTTCTAGGTATGAAAGCATATTATCTGCAAGCAGGAATAGTTTGACTTTCTCTCTTCCTATTTGGATGTCTTTTATTTCTTTCTCTTGCTTGATTGTTTTGGCCAGGACTTCCAGTACTATGTTGAATAGGGAGTGGTGAGAGAGGGCATCCTTGTCTTGTTCTGGTTTTCAAGGGGGGTACTTCCAGCTTTTGCCCATTCAGTATGATGTAGCTATGGGTTTGTCATACATGTGGCTTTTTATTATTTTGAAGTATATTCCTTCAATGCTGCATTTCCGAGGGGTGGGATTAACATGAAGGGATGTTGAATTTTATCAAAAGCCTTTTCTGCATCTATTGAAATGATCATGTTTTTGTTTTTAGTTCTGTTTATGTGATGGATAGCATTTATTGATTTATATGTGTTGAATCAAACTTGTATCAAAGGGATAAAGCCTACTTGATCACACCGAATCTATTACGGTGAGGGCACTTTAAGTTTAGTTTCCAGCAGTGAGAATGGGTTTGTAGGAAACCATCCATCTTCCTCCTCACCCCACTCTTTCCTTTGGCCTTTCTCAACTTATACAAATACACACACACACACACACACACACACACACACACACACAGAGAGAGAGAGAGAGAGAGAGAGAGAGAGAGATGCACGTACCCTTATCATCTGTGTGTCCCAGCATATAGCCATTGAAAAAGAAGCCAACTGGCAAACCAAGGTGTCAAACCCTGATTTTGGACACTTTAACACCATCCTGAAACCCAAAACATATATATAAAGAGATAAAAGAGTAAAAATAAAAAAAATCCTACATTATATAAATATTGTTCTGACAAATTGTTTTCACCCTGATTTCTCTTCATTGTGCGCTAATGTTTAAACCTCCTTGACATTTGACTTTATAGGCTGCAAGTTTCCACTTTCCACAGCAGTAATCATCATTTGTTCTGTGGCTAGTTCTGG
Source organism: Saimiri boliviensis (assembly GCF_048565385.1). Taxonomy (NCBI): domain Eukaryota; kingdom Metazoa; phylum Chordata; class Mammalia; order Primates; family Cebidae; genus Saimiri; species Saimiri boliviensis. The sequence continues at coordinate 58,941,273 of NC_133470.1, forward strand.
AAAAGAAGCCAGGAAATTTGAGCTTCCAGCAAAATCTCCCTGAGTATAATTCACTAGATAAACTGTACAAGTCTATTCCCTTTTAAATAAGTTACTTGAGTTCTTACTTAAATGATATAGTGTATTAGTTTGCCAGGACTACCGTAAGAAAATTCTACAAACTGTATGGCTTAAACAACAGAGATTTATTTTCTCACAGTTCTAGAAGCTGGAAGTCTGAGAACAGACGTCCTGTCAGGTATCAGCAAGATTGGTTTCTTCTGCAGTCTCTCTCCTTGGCTTACAGACCACTACTGCCTTCCTGCCTCTTTACATGGTCTTTCTACTGCCTCTTCACATGGTCTTTCCTCTGTAGGCCCACATTCCTGATATCTATCTGTGTATTCTAATCTCCTCTTCTGATAAGGACACCAGTCAGACTGAATTCAGGCCCACTCAGCCTCATTTTAACTTAATTATCTCTTTAAAGGCCTTATCTCTAAATATAGCCACATTGTGAGGTACTTGGGCTTCAACATACAAATTTGAGGAGAGGCAGACACAATTCAGCCCACAACATGTACCATATTATTTCACACATTATGAAATATTAAACTTGGAATTTAGAGACTATTTAATATAATCCTCTAATTTTGTAGGTTATAGAGACTGAGGGACAGAGAAGTTAAGACACCCTAAGTCAAGCCATATGGAATTAGTGGCAGAAGCAGGACTAGAAATCATGTCTTCCAGCTCCAAGTTCCTTGCCCTTTCCACCATACCATGCTACTACTTTAGTTCATTTGATTTATTCATGCCTTTAACTTTTCTCTCTTCTTCTCACTCTTTCTCTTGATAATTTAGAATAAATTTGGCAAATATATAAAATTAGCTATTTTTAAAACTATATTTACCTTTATTTTTCTATACTTACTACCCTCCACAACTCAAATTTTTTTTAAAAAATTTAATTTTCTGTCACTTTTCTATTTACACACATTTTTTTTCACTCTTGCTTTGAAATAACAGGATTTTTCTAAGGTAAATGAACTTGTGCTTGCCAGAATGGACAATGGATTGAAATCAAAGAAACCTCAGCTTTTTGTCACCTTCTTGGGATCTGAGGTAGAGAAAAAGATCAGTGCAAACCTATGCCTCTCTGCTTTCTTATTACCTGTCCTTCGCTTTCCCTACAGTAGGATTTTAAAGCTTCTAGAAACTTTGATATATATACTCCTCCTCTCTCCCCCACCAAGACAATAAATACTGTCATTGAACTGGTGTCATAAAAAGTGCCTGATTTTTCATTCTTTAGCCAGAGGTATTTAAGCTCAAACCTTGGAAACAAGGAAAGAAAATTCTGAATACAAATGTACCTTTTCTTTACTTGTAAATCTTCTCCATTTGCCTTTTAGAGTGAAATATCAAGAGAGAAAAAGGAAAAAATTTGAGTTGTAAAGTGAAGGATCCGATTGTTTAAAAGATTTATTAAAATTAGCTGTACTCTTCCATGTAATCCTTGAGGGTCTTACTTTTACTTAAACTACTAGCAGAAACTATTTGTTTTCAATAGTCAGTTAGTTACCTTGGTAGACCAGGGAACACTTTTTTGTCTCCTGTCTAAATCTCCAGTTGTTCGCTTCTTGAGAGATAGATTTTTACTGACAAAAAGACTTTTTTCAAATGAGTCCTTTGGGTAGCATAGGCCCCATGCTGCCCCTCTCTTATCTTGTTGGTTATTAAGGAATTCATCTAGATAAGTCATCCCTTATGGAGACAAGAGAGGGGCAGGGATTCATTCCATACTGCCTCTAGTGCAATATGTCAGAGCTTGATCTTATTGCCTGCTTATTCAGTACAGACAAAAACACTGGGAAGCACTAAAATATAGATGTCTGTACCATTAAGGTAAAAAAGCCAATTAAAATATGTCTGTCAAGCAGATCTGTATTATACCACAGTCTTAACGATTTTGACTGTCCAGAAGATAGAAATATAGTTTAAATTTGGTTGGTTTTGGCATGCTCTCAGAATGGACATAAATGTGGGGGTGAAAATAAGTACAGGATCATATTATTTAATAGACAAATTGGATAGCATGAGATAATAAAACAGTGATTTCTTTTTAAAATGGCATTCTCGGAGACTAGAAATTTCTGATTTGGCGGAGGGGGTTGGCTATAGGACTTGGTACCTCCCCCTACCCAAGTAGTTTCAAATGAAGTTTCATATATTTTTATTGTGATAAAAAATGTATAAAGTTCTACTTTTATGCTTTAAGAATTTGATTTCTGTTTAATAGTTCATTTGAGGCTGGGCATGGTGGCTCACGCCTGTAATCCCAACACCTTGGGAGACCAAGGTGGGTGAATCATTTGAGGTCAGAAGTTTGAGACCAGCCCTGGCTAACACAGTGAAACCTCATCTCTACTAAAAATACAAAAAAAAAAAAAAAATTAGCTGGGCATGGTGGCAGGTGCCTGTAGTCCCAGTTCAGGAGGCCAAGGCACAAGAATCACTTGAAACGTGGGAGGCAGAGGTTGCAGTAAGCCAAGATAGCACTACTGCACTCCAGCCTGGGTGACAGAGCGAGACTTTGTCTAAAAAAAAAAAATTAATAGTTCATTTGAACAGAAAGTTCCTTGGTTTCTAAAAAACGTCCTAAAGTACTGTGAGAGAAAATTTCTTCCTGATATGTGAATATGTTTATACAAAAAATCTTGGGTATATAAAATGAAAATAAGTATTGTTATGTATTGAAATTTTTTATTGAAAAGCATACAATTGGAACTGCCTTGGTTGTATCTTTTGAACAAATTTCCTTCACATAGTGATCATTTACTTGTGTCATCAGCTTTTCCCTATCCTTGTCTTCAGCAGTCAGAATAGTAAGTTCCACTATGTTGTCTGACGTACCTAAAGCCAGGCGCTGATGGAGACAGAGTTCTCTTGCTTTTTTATTTCTTTGCAGTTACTATGGCTTTCAGCAGACATTTGCACCCCGTAATTTGGTGGGTGCTTCTTTTGCTATGATTTTTAAGTGCCATCTTCTACTACTGAAGTATAGTACTGAAGAGGAGTTATTATGTAGTGGGAATAAAAACTGTTGACTTCTACTGGATGGTTCTTTTAATGTGAGATCATACTAGCCAGTAAGACTCAGAGGATATATTGAAAGCAGATATTTGAGAATCACTTCTCCAGCACTATTGCTTATCATAAGGATTGAACTAGTTCTGTAAGAGACACAATGAGGGTACATCTGGTGGGCTAGGTTTGCTCTAATAGCCTCATCGAATGGTTCATGTTAATTACAGCAACTAGCAATTGCTTTACCAATGCTCAGGTTGCCATTTGAAAATCTGATTATTTGGTAATGAACTGCCCTTAGGCGACTTGCCAACCTCAGGTCTGTTTACCAAACCTGTGACATTATGAAAAATACAGTATTCCTAGTAGCATAATCCAAAAATCTGAAAGACCATGTTGCAAATGGGAAGGAGGTCATAATTCCTGTCTAAGTATTGCAAGTTCCAATTATTAACAGTTACATGTGTGTATATGTGTGTGTGTCTAGATTATATGTATATATATACTGTAATTATTATAATACATAGTGAATACATCTATATAATTTATTAACTGTTTCTACCCACTCTGTTCATTAATTCCATACAATTATATATCACTTTACATTTTCCAGAATACTTCCACATACATTCTTGTTAAATCCTTATACTAGCTCTGTTAGTAAAAATTGTTCTCTATTTTATAAAGAAAGTAAAGCTATGAAAGGTAATATATCTTGCAAGATTTCAGAGCTATGAAGTGATTGGGTCTGAATTGTTTTTCTAAACTCCTAGCATATTGCTTTTTTCTATTACACCCCAGCTATCTTTGTTATAGAGGCAGTGTGTTATAATGGTGCCAGGCTGCCCAGATTTGAATCAGAGATCTTTTACTTCCTTAGACAAATTATTAAACCTCTCTGTGCCAAATTTTGCTCATCTGAAAATTGGGGATAATAATAGTATCTGCCTCATAGGGTTGTTGTGAGGATTAACTGAGTTGATATAGAGACGGTATTTGGAACAGTGCCTTGAATATTTAGCATTATGTTAGTGTTTGATGCTATTATTATCTTTATTATTGTCACTCTTGTCACAGTCAGCATATTGCATAGCATGGTAGCTAAGATCTCTATTTTTTAAGAGCTCAGTCATTGCATGCAAACAGTTTAGATTCAAATCTAAACTCTACTATCAACTAGCTGGGTGACCTTAGAGAAATTACTTTGACTCTCTGTGCCTCAGTTTTATCATAAATATATAAAATGTTAGTCATACAAGGATGTTATGACTACTAAATAGTTAATCCATGTAACATATTTAGGCCAGTGTTTGATGTTTAGAACCCCCACTTGCCTTATTCCTAACATATTGGCTGCAAACTCAGACCCATGAGGTGTCTGCATGGCAGTTGATATATTGTATATGACATATATAATTCATCAGTCCTCTATAGTTTAATCACACAAGCCAGTGGTTTAGTTGCCATGATAGTTCTTGGTAGGAATGTATTTGTCATATAAAAGTTATTTTGGTATGGTGTAGTGAAATGAGTATTCACTAGAGATCTGGTTCTATTGCTGAGTGGGCCTTACAAGTGAAATTCTGGAGCCTGGAGAAAAAACTTTAGCAAGAGTAAGAAATGAATTCTCAGTCACCTTCTTTTCTCTCTCCCCGCTAATGCTGTAAAGCTGTATTTTCCAGCCCATGGTGGGGTGGGCCTATAGTGGTAAGACAGTGTGATATCATTATATTTAGGAGGAAAATTGTTTCAAGTTTGAAATTTTTTCCAATATTATGTTAGAAGTCAACTGGAAAATGATATTTACTTAGTAGTTACTTTAGAAATAACTTTCCTAGGCCCCATTCATTAAGAAATAAAGGAGCTCATCCTATGGATATATCACAGGCAAGCCCTCATTTTAGGGGATTATTTTATTCTAGAAGTTCATTTCTAAGTTGATAGTTAGGCATGTGAATATTTTTCTATAGAAATCATGTTATTTTTCTGTAGCAATTATGTTTTTGTGTTATTATGGTGAAGTTTCCAGGTTAGCCTACAACCTGTGATAGGACTGAAATACTGTGATAGAACTGAAATACTGTACTGTACTGTACTGAAATACTATTAACTACCAAGTAAAGCAAAATGTAATTGAATACGAAATAGCACCTTGATACTAAAGCATGAGCATAGCAGAGTTAATTACAGATTGAGAAGATAGATGGAGGCTTTGGGAGAGTCTTTCTGAAGAGAACTTCTAGGTACTTTCAATGGACATTAGATGTTGATGGCATAGGTTTTTTTGTCTAACTTCAGAAAGGATGATTTTTCTTTTCCTTGATACAGATATTTCACAGTGCTCTTATAACAGTCATTATTATGGCTATTTGGGGTTCAAAAATAGAACAAAGAGACCAAGAAAAGTTATCCTGAAGTAACTGGGCAAGAAATAGCAGAGGAAAGAACCATTTAAAGGGGTGATATGGATCCATGTGAGGATATGTGATTGCTTAAGGTGGAATTGACCACAGTAAATGATAAAAAGAAGAAAAAATAGGGAGCTCAGCTTGTGCATAGCATCTCAGTGGAAAGAAAGATAATGAGAAGCTTTCTGTGATACCCCAGCACCTTTTTAACTTCAATTCACACATTCTTTCTGTGCTGTTCCTTGGATGTTCCCTTCCTCCCCTACTAGACTAGCTCTTGAAAGGCAGAAATGGTTTCTTATTCATCCCTCTGCTTCCAACAATACCTAGCACATAGTAGGTGTTAAACACACTGTATGTTGAAATGATATCACATATGATCTTTTAGGTGAATTCATGTGCTTCTTACTTGACCAGGGCATTAGAAAGCTGTAAAATTGTGCTCTCTACTAGCATTTGGTACATAGTTTTAGCATTTGAGTTGAATTCAGAATTGTAACGTTACAAATAGAGAATTCAGAACCCATGTATGAATTGTCTGTTTGGTTATAGACCTAGTCTCTTCTCCCCATTTCATGAGTGACATCTTTTATTCATCTCTTCTTTCTCCATCTCTCTGCCTTAGAGCAGGGTCTGGCCAAACTAATTTTGTAAATACCCTAAAGATGGAGCTTTAGACACTCCCTGACTGACAGGGCTCTCTGGAGATTTTATACCTTCTCTTAGAAACACACAGCAACATGCTGGTTCCAGAGAGATGGTATAGAGTTTGACTATTGATTCTTTGTCTTCCTTGCTTGCTTTTGTTCTGTTTGACCCCTTCCCCTTTGCATTCCTGCTGAAGACAAAGCCACATGCTGAACCATGGGGAACAGTCTGTAATGAAACAACAAGCTGCTCCCAATTTTAAATATTGCATGTTGGGGCAAAGGCAGAGTTCCTTTTCCTCTAAAGCTATAACATTAAAAAAATTCTGTTTGATATTCAGAGTTATTTGATCTGGCAGTTTAACAACTGTTGATGTTTTAATTGCTTCTTTAAAGGATTTCATCTACATTTCTAGGTTTATTTTTATTTTACTCTGAAGGAATGTCAATATTAGCCATCACTTTGCCCAGTAAGTTCCCATTGCAGGATCTTGAAGTAAAATCCAGTAATTACTGGAGCTGGTAACTTAAGACCCTGCTGAAATTTGACAGCTTCACTTTTCCTGAGGAGGCGTCTCTTCCCATGGAGCTAGCAACCATTTATTGTTCTGAATCAGTTTTAAGTGAGTTTTGTACCTTAGAGACCAGCTTTCTATATTCCTTTGGAAGAGATTTAAATCATTCTCTTTGGGTGAAACAGGAATGTTAAGTCATGTTAAGTCACTCTTCCCCACCCCACCCCCAATGCACCTAATAAGAGCAACAAAGTAACTCTTAACTCAGACAAATGTACAATTGTAAGATGTGCTAGCAAGACAGATTTAGCAAGTTTATAATCCCTCAGGGTCTTACTTCATTTTTATTTCTCTATTCATAAATCTACTTGCAAAACCAAATATAATGTTTTGTTGGCATGCTACTTACATGTATGCAACTAGACATTTGAATTCTCTCAACAAAACCACGCACATTCAAAGCTGTTTAGAGATGAAAGGGTCCTCTGAGATCATCTAGTCTAGCCTCTTCTAAATGCTTTAACCTTATATTTATTAATAAAAAGAGAGCTGGATTGCATCTTCACTCTTCTGTCATATATCCTTTGAATTATTCCCATGAAGAAATGTTTGTTAAATGCTTACATGCTGAACCCAGTCTGAAGTAATTTGTATCAGAAGGCATGATTCTTGGAGTTTTGGAGCCTACACGCTAAAATCAACAGCACTGACATACTGTATATTGTCTGTCACATTTTCTCTTCTGAAGTTTCTTTACACTCCATCACCACCCCCATGTGCCCCCCACACACATATATCTTAGAGATATGAAAATAAATCTCTTAAACATTTATTTTTCTGCTTTGAAGCAATAATCCTAGAAAATACTTTTTTTTAAAAAAAAAGGGATTTTTAAAAATTAATTTTTAAAGATTTTTTTAAATTTTAAATTTAAAAATTATATTATGGATACATAATGGTTGTACATATGTATGAGATATATGTGATTTTTATGTTTTTTGTTTTGTTTTGAGACAGAGTTTCACTCTGTCGACCAGGCTGGAGTACAGTGGCCCAGTCTCGGCTCACTGCAATCTTTGCCTCCCAGGTTCAAGCAATTCTTCTGCCTCACTCTCCTGAGGAGCTGGGATCACAGGTGCCCACCACCATGCCTAGCTAATATTTTTTGTATTTTAGTAGAGATGGAGTTTCCCCATGTTGGCCAGGCTGGTCTCCAACTCCTGACCTCAAATGATCTGCGCATTCAGGCCTCCAAAAGTGCTGGAATTACAGGCATGAGCCACCACCGAGGGCCACATGTCATATTTTGATACAGGCATACAATGTGTAATGATCAAATCAGGGTAATAGTAATGTCAATCATCTCAAACATTTAAAAAAAAATTTTATAATACTTTAAGTTTTGAGGTACATATGCATAAGGTACAGGTTTGTTACATAGGTATTCACATGCCTTGGTGGTTCATTGCATCCATCACCCCCACCCCATCATCTACATTAGGTATTTCTCCTAATGTTATCCCTCCCCAATCCCCTGACCCCCTGCAATCCCTCACTCCCCCCCCCACTCCCTGGTAGGCCCACATGTGTGATGTTCCCCTCCCTGTGTCCATGTGTTCTTATAATTCAACACCCACTTATGAGTGAGAACATTCAGTGTTTGGTTTTCTGTTCTTGTGTCAGTTTGCTGAGAATGGTAGTTTCCAGCTTCATCCATGTCCCTGCAAAGGACATGAACTCATCCTTTTTCATGGCTGCATAGTATTCCATGGTGTATATGTGCCACATTTTCTTTATCCAGTCTATTTTTGATGGGCATCTGGGTTGGTTCCAAGTCTTTGCTATTGTAAACAGTGCCACAATAAACATATGTAAGCATGTGTCTTTATAATCCTTTGGGTATATACCCAGTAATGGGAATGCTGGGTCAAATGGTATTTCTATCTCTAGATTTTTTTTTTGAGGAATCACCACACTTTCTTCCACAATGGTTGAATTACTTTACACTCCCACCAACAGTATAAAAGCATTCCTATTTCTCCAGCATCTGTTGTCTCCTGATTTTTTAATGATCGCCATTCTAACTGGTGTGAGATGGTATCTCAATGTGGTTTTGATTTGCATTTCTCTAATGACCAGTGATGATAAGCTTTTTTTCATATGTTTGTTGGCTGCATAAATGTCTTCTTTTGAAAAGTGTCTGTTCACATCCTTTGCCCACTTTTTAATGGGGTTGTTTGTTTTTTTCTTGTAAATTTGTTTAAGTTCTTTGTAGATTCTGGATATTAGCCCTTTGTCAGATGGGTAGATTGCAAAAATTTTTTCCAATCCTGTTGGTTGCCAATTCACTCTAATGACTGTTTCTTTTGCTATGCAGAAGCTCTGGAGTTTAATTAGATCCCACTTGTCTATTTTGGCTTTTGTTGCCATTGCTTTTGGTGTTTTAGTCATGAAGTTCTTGCCTATGCCTATGTCCTGAATGGTATTGCCCAGGTTTTCTGGTAGGATTTTTATTGTGTTGGGTCTTATGTATAAATCTTTAACCCATCTGGAGTTAATTTTTGTGTAAGGTGTAAGGAAGGAATCCAGTTTCAGCTTTCTGCATATGGCTAGCCAGTTTTCCCAACAACATTTGTTAAATAGGAAATCCTTTCCCCATTGCTTGTTTTTGTCAGGTTTGTCAAAGATCAGATGGTTGTAGATGTGTGGCATTACTTCTACAGCCTCTGTTCTGTTCTATTGATCTATATATCTATTCTGATACCAGTACAATACTGCTTTGATTATTGTAGCCTTGTAGTATACTTTGAAGTCAGGTAGCATGATAGCTCCAGCTTTTTTGTATGTTTGTTTGTTTGTTTGTTTAGGATTGTCTTGGCTATACGGGCTCTCTTTTGACTCCATGTGAAGTTTAAGGTGGTTTTTTCCAATTCTGTGAAGAAAGTCAATTGTAACTTGATGGGGATAGCATTAAATCTATAAATTACTTTGGACAGTACGGCCATTTTCACAATCTTGATTCTAACTAACCATGAGGAGGGAATGTTTTTCCATTTGTTTTTGTCCTCTCTTATTTCCTTGAGTAGTGGTTTGTAGTTCTTCCTGAAGAGGTTCTTCACATCCCTTGTTAGTTGTATTCCTAGGTATTTTATTCTCTTTGTAGCAATTGTGATGGTGAGTTCACTCATGATTTGGCTCTCTGTTTGTCTGTTACTGGTGTATAGGAATGCTTGTGATTTCTGCACATTGATTTTGTATACTGAGACTTTGTTGAAGTTGCTTATCAGCTTAAGGAGATTTTGGGCTAAGACAATGGGTTCTTCTAAATATACAATCATGTCATCTGCAAATAGAGACAATTTGATTTCCTCTTTTCCTAATTGAATACCCTTTATTTCTCTTTCTTGCCTGATTGCCCTGGCCAGAACTTCCAATACTATGTTGAATAGGAGTGGGGAGAGAGGGCATCCTTTTCTTGTGCCAGTTTTCAAAGGGAGTACTTCCAGTTTCTGCCCATACGGTATGATATTGGCTGTGGGTTTGTCATAAATAGCTTTTATTATTTTGAGATACATTACATCAATACCTAGTTTTTGAGAGTTTTTAGCATAAAGCGATGTTGAATTTTGTTGAAGGCCTTCTCTGTATCTATTGAGATAGTCATGTGGTTTTTGTCTTTGGTTCTGTTTATGTAATGGATTACATTTATAGATTTGTGTATGTTGAACCAGCCTTGCATCCTAGGGATGAAGCTGACTCGATCGTAGTGGATAAGCTTTTTGATGTGCTGGTGGATTCGATTTGCCAGTATTTTGTTGAGGATTTTCACATCAGTGTTCATCATGGATATTGGCCTGAAATTTTCTTTTTTAGTTGTGTCTGCCAGGTTTTGGTATCAGGATGATGTTGGTCTTATAAAATGAGTTAGGGAGGATTCCCTCTTTTTGTATTGTTTGGAATAGTTTCAGAAGGAGTGGTACTGGCTCCTCTTTGTTTGTCTGGTAGAATTCAGCTCTGAACTCATCTAGTCCTGTACTTTTTTTGGTTGGTCGGCTATTAATTGCTGCCTCAACTTCAAACCTTGTTATTGGTCTATTCAGGGATTCAGCTTCTTCCTGGTTTAGTCTTGGGAGGCTGTAAGTGTCCAGGAATTTATCCATTTCTTCTAGATTTACTGGTTTATGTATATAGAGGTGTTTGTAGTAATCTCTGATGGAAGTTTGTATTTCTGTGGAATTGGTGATGATATCCTCTTTATCATTTTTTATTGCATGTATTTGATTCTTCTCTCTTCTTTTTTATTAATCTGGCTAGTAGTCTTTTGAAAAGATCATCTCAAGCATTTATCTTTGTTGTGTGTGTTAGGACTATTTCAAATCCATTATTTTAGTTGTTTTAAAATACACAATAATTATTGTTAACTATAATTGACCTATTGTGCCACCAAACACTATACATTATTCCTTCTATAAAACTGTATTTTCGTACCCATTAACCATCTCCTCTTCCCCTCTTTTTTTTTCTTTGAGACACCATCTTGCTCTGTTGTCTAGACTAGAGTGCAGTGGCACATTCATGGCTCACTGCAGCCTTGAACTCTTGGGCTCAAGCAATCCTCCTACTTCAGCCTCCCAAGTAGCTGGGATTACAGGCATGCACCATGATGCCTGGCTATTTCTTAAAATCTTTGTAGAGATAGGATCTCACTACTTTGCCCAGGCTGATCTTAAACTCCGGGACATAAGTGATCCTCTCACTCCAGCCTTCCAAAGTTGATTACAGGTATGAGCCATCGTGCCTGGCCCCCTCTTCCACTCTTTATCCATCTTCCCACTAGTCTTCTATCCTCTGGTAACCATATCATTTTACTGTATCACCATGAGTTCAGTGTTTTTGTAACGTCCACAACAGAATGAGAACATGCAATATTTGTCTCTCTGTGCCTGGCTTATTTCATTTAACACAGTGATCTCCAGTTCCATCCATGTTATTGCAAATGACAGGATCTCATTCTTTTTTACAGCCAAGTAGGACTCCTTTTTGGTTTAAGTACCACATTTTCTTTATCCATTTGTCTGTTGATGGACACAGGTTGCTTCCAAATCTTGACTATTGTGAATAGTGCTGCAGTAATCATGGGAGAACAGATATTTCTTCGTTATACTGATTTCCTTTCTTTTATGCATGTACCCAGCAGTGGGATGGCTGGATCATATGGTAGTTCTATTTTTAGTTTTTTGAAGAACCTCTATGCTGTTTTTCATAGTGACTGTACTGATTTACATTCCCACAGCAGTGTACAAGAATCCCCCTTTCTCTTTTACCCCTGTCAGGGATAATCAAAGGTTAAATGAAAGGATCAACCAACTGATTGATGAGAGGAATGCTGGTTAGGATGATTGGGGAGAAGTGGACTTAACCACAGGATGTATTATTCAGCTTTCCCTTATTTTTCCTTCCTTTATCTCCTCAACATTGGGAATATAAGACTTTTCACTCATAGACTTAATGCTTATACAATATGTCCAAAAACCTTTTTGGGAAATGGAAGCAGTTACTAGTTCAGCTATCTGGTTCTTCCTCTGAATTTTTTTTTTTTTTAATGCTGAAAACCTAGAAACTTCCAAATGAATCTCCTGGCCTCTTCTACTGGTTATTTCTTGTGCAGCTTCACTAGGCTTAAAAGGTCAGCCTCTTCTTTGGGCTACGATATTATGATTGTAACTCTAGACTATTTCCTTCTTGGCATTCCTTTTCAATAGAGAGCACTCAATAATGGAAAATGTAAGATATTGCTACTGTATAAGGAATTTCAGAATATAAACTATGGTAGTTAGAAAATGATATGTATACAGTATGTGTTAGAACCCGTCCTTGCCTGGATTACTTTTATTGAGTCTTATTTCCGTTAATGTTGACCCATCCTAACCCCTCACAACATAAGGTTTTTGTTTTTGTTTTCACTAGACTTAACTAGAGCATAAGATCCATGAGGGAGGAGACTATCCTGTTAGCCTTATTCACTGCTATAAATTTGTGTATCTCATATGCTTAATATAATACTTGGCACATAGAGGTATTCCATAAATATTTATTGATGGAATTAAATAGTAGTCTTGTCCTAATTCCCATATTTTCTACAGTAAGAGCCCTCTTGCTGAACTGTGCCTTGTTATTGATGAAACAAGGTCATCTATGGCGTCTGTCTATCTTTGAGTATAGGCTATACCCCAGCAACTTCCAACAACCTTCTGGCAGCAATATTTTTCTGATTCCCACTCTTAAAACTCTTCAGGTGCCCTCTTGTCACACCAGATTTCTCTCCTAACTAACCATCCTACTTTATTTCTGACATAATCTTTCCTTTATCTATTGTTCACTGTTTTTTCAACATTATATGGGTTCAAAACATTTCTTACAATGTGCTATACTTTCAGTCAGTCGCCTACTTGATGTCTTATAGAACACAAAGTTTCATTTGCATAATAAGGGCTACCTCTTTTCTACCCCCCAGAAGGGCTACCCCAAATCAAAAATAGTAAGAGGAATCTTTTGAGCACAAGGACATGAAGAAGCAGGATAACTCCATTTTTAAAAAAGAAATTTTAAAAATATCACATTGAGGTGATGGTGTGAAAGTACTTTCCTGAAGTTAAATTTGCAAGTGTCTGCTTTCTTCTTCTCTCCTCTAGATATCACAGTGACACATCTGCCATTCGAATTGGATTTTGTGAAGCTCTTTCGAATTGGGAGTGACATAGAATGCTGTGGCTTTTGGAAAGTCTTTGTATTGTTTCCTCCTGAGGGTTAGGATGATGGGATATATTATGGTGGTGCTGTCTATATTCTCAATCATCAGCACAAATTGACAGCAGCACCATAAAGTCAGGTTTATTGGCACACACACACACACACACACACACACACACACACACCCCAAGGTTGTTAGAGTACAAATTCTACAGTATTTATGTATAAGAAAAAAGAATACTTTTAGTTAAATGTAATATCTTTTCTTCTCTGTATTTCCATGCATAGCTGAGAAATAGAAGATATTCAATAAGTATGTGGCAAAGTTGTTGCCTTGATGACAATTCCATTTCTCAAGCTGTAGAATAATTCAAGCAATGAATTGCTACTCTGATCATAATTCTGAAAAGGAAGAAAGAACTGGTTGGTGAGATAATGATAAGCATCTTGGGAGAAAGTGAGTGTGTCATCTTAGAGTTTGTAATAATGAAGGAAGGAAGTGCTGTTGATGGTCCCACATCTATTATAGGCTTTACAAAAGCATATTTCAGAAATTAGGGAAATGAAAATGAAAAATAGGTATGTCTCCCTTGTCTTGATATATTGATATATTACATTTTTTTAAATGATGAGAGGCTTTCAAAATTGAATACTCCTAATTTCTTGGCAATAGAGAAGGAAAGGAAGTATCTAAAATGGTCATATTCAACATTACCTGCACCCTAACACACACCAGAAAGGGCGTGACATATACCTAGTAATAGTGCTCACTACAGTAGGTACAATAACACACATCACAATTTATAGAGAAGCATATGTATTTTGAATCCCCACCCAAAGGGCCATTCTCCCTTCCCTAGCCTCCACACATGGTATCATTGATTTGTGTGACCGCACAGGAAGTTCTTTGATAAGTTCAGATGTCGCATGATAAAAGGAAGAACATAGAACCAAGTGCACACTCTAGACAAGGACATTATTCTACAAATAGTATCAGGAAAGTCAGAGCCTTGTAAAAGAAAATGCTAGGGACCACTAAATGTGTACATATTTTTAGTTCTGTTTAGAGCAAGAACAAGAAAGAGCTAGGCCAACTTGGCATCCTGTTAAAAATAACAGCTGGAAGAACTATTCACCCAGACTTCTCTATTAATGAGAATGATATTCAAATGGAAAAGGGTGAATGGAACATGGTTAAGAAAGAGTTTGAAGCTCAAGGTAGATGAGAAATTAGAAAAGAGGTATCTATTCCCTTTGAGTCTCCAACCCCAGAACTAGATCTAAGAGAAAAGAAAAAAAAAAAAAAAACAGAAAAGAAAAATCTAAGAGATCTAAGATTTAAGATCTAAGAGAAAGAAACTACAGAGATAATCATAAAACTACTACTCCCAGTTTTTGAGATGTAGAAAAAAAAAAGATAAATTCCAAAAGATGAGAGATGGACAAATCCCTTGATTTTCTCAAAAAAGGGAGGAAGGCTGGGAGTGATTTGCTGAAGCTATGAATCTGTACACTTGAAAATTACTCCCAGCATAATTCTAAAATGTATTTTCAGTGAGATGTTTTATAGACATTCATTAAAGAAAATAATGGTCACCAGGACCTCCAAGTTGGTTCTCTAAGACTAAGTCATCAAGAAAATAATATTTATGTGACATTTCTTGATAGGGTTACTAAACTAGACTTTAAGGGAAAGACATCATAAAATAGGGATCCAGTAAGATAATTAATCATATATCTTGTGTTATCCTTGTGGAAACGAGGATGTAAAAGAAGTCTGATAGCAGAGGAATTTACCATGGTTGAATTCTGTGTATTCATTTCAATGTAGAGGGAATTATTGAGTAGCTTACCATAGAGCTCTGTCCTGTTCAACAGTTTTATCAATAACTTGGACAAAAATATAAAATGCATATATATAAATAAGTAGATATATATGAAATACTTGGATTATACAAAGTTAGGAACAACAGATAACATATGCATGACAAATGGCTTGTCTGGTATCAACCAAGGCCACACTCCAGAAATCGCTAGAAAATATTGCATCTGGAGGAAGGTTTTACTTAGGAACTGGAAACCATGTCTGATGAAGAATGGGGATTTTTAGCTTTGCAAATAAAAGACTTTAGTGGGACATGGTAGTGGTCTTTAAATATTTGAAAAAATGGTATATGTAGGAGAAATTAAAAGGATGAGGGAATAATTGGAACTGAGTGAAGATATATAGGAAGGAAGATTTTGACTTAATTTAGGACAATTTTCTAACCATTTTTGCTCTTTAACACAGCAGTGGTCTGTTTAATAAGTTAGCGAGCTCCTTCCCTATCAATAGAGGAATTCAAACAGAAGCTAGACAACCATCTTTTGGAGTGATTGTTAATGTGATTCTTTCATTAGAGGAATATTTAGACAAGATGAGCTCTAAAATCTCTTCCAGCTCTGAGATTTTGTGGTTACTGTCTCTTCTGGAAGTTTTTGTTGTCAACAACTATGTCCATCATAATTTTCAAGGGGAAAGTCAGTAATTTTGAAAATTACATCATGGATACCCTATCTGTAAAGCTTTATCCCCTAAATGTTTATTTTTTATATTCTCATATCTTCCTTGCTTTCTTTCCTACCCATATACCATTTAAAGGCATATTCAATTAGTAATCCGCCCATAGTGATAATCAGAGCCCTACTTATTTATACTTTCTACAATTATTTTGGGGTTTTGGGAGGTTTGTTTGTTTGTGACAGTGTCTTGCTCTGTTGCCCAGGCTAGAGTGCAGGGGCTTGATCTCATCTCAGTGCACAGCAACCTCTGCTTCTGGGTTCAAGCTATTATCGTACCTCAGCCTCCCAAGTAGCTGGGATTACAGACGTGCACCACCATGCCCAGCATTTTTGTGTTTTTAGTAGAGACAGGGTTTCACCATGTTGGCCAGGCTGGTCTGGAACTCCTGAGCTCAAGTGATCTGCCCACCTTGGCCTTCCAAAGTGCTGGGATTACAGGCATGAGCCACCACACCCAGCCCTTCTACAATTATTTGTACCATCAGAATGAACTATAAATTTGCTTGCTCTTTTCTTTTGTATGTACATGTTTGGAGAAAAAAGTTGACAACACTTTTGACAGAATAAGTCAATATTTATTTTGAAAAAGTGATATACTACTTAGTCTCCACCATCCACCCAGTCAAATAATCTGTCTTCTAGAAGTATCAAGTACTGTTTTGTAATTTAGAATGTCACCTGAAATGATTAAGGGTAGTCCAAGCATTCTAGTATCCCCTATTAAACCACTATGGATTTATCTTGATCTGTACGTGTATATAACTTCTCTTGAACCCTTTTACCCATTTCTATTTTCAACCTAAATCATTTCTAAGTGTAATAATGATAATGAACTCATAAATTTTTGATAAAGCAGTATGCATTTTCTTCTACAGAAATGTTTGGTATTGTTGCATATCTCTTTTAAGCAGATAATCCAACAGTTATTAAGCCCCTACTATGTGTTAGGCAATTTTATATCTATTATTGAAAGTGCTTGTGAGGTAGATGGAATTACTCATAGGTTTGGGTTGTTTTAACTAATTAATTTTTTTTTAGAATCAAGGTCTTGCCAAGTTGCCCAGGCTGGCCTTGAACTCCTGGATTCAAGCAATCCGGCTGCCTCAGCATCCTGAATATCTGGGACTACAGGCACACTCCATTGCAACCAGCTACTAGTGTGTGTGTGTGTGTGTGTGTGTGTGTGTGTGACTCTTCCTAGGGGTTTACTGTACTTCTTGAATTTTTAAAACTTTGTATCTTTGACCAAATTTGGGGAAATTTTAACCATTTCTTCAAATATTTTTCCACCCCATTTTCTCTCTCCTCTCCTTCTAAGATTTCAGTTACATATGTGTTTGAACATCTGCTTTCATCTTACAGGTCCCTGAGGCTCTGCTTACTTTTTCCAATCTTTTTCCTTCCTATTGTCTAAATTGGACCTTTATGTGAATCTATCAAGTTCACTATATTGTCATTTCTATTCTGCTAAGTCTGAGGGTGAACTTTTATCTCAAATATTGGATTTTTCAGTTTCAAATATTTTTTTGTTGATATTTCATTTTTTTAATTTATAACTGATTTGTTTTCCTTTATACCCCGAAGCATAATCAACAATAGCTGCCTTAAAATCTTGTCTGCAGATTTCAATGTATGTATCACTTCAGAGTTGGTCTCTGTTAAAGTGAGTAGTATTTTCCAGGTTTTCTCGTATGTTGAAAATGAAAAAAACTAATTGTATACTGGATATCATGAAAGATTGTATACTACATACTTTGTATTATATACTGGGTACTATAAAAGATTATGTTATAGACCCTCTGGATTCTGTTACATTCCTCAAAAGAGTATTTTTTAAGCAAACATTTAACTTGGCTGAAATCAAATGATAAACCCTCTCTCCCCTGCAGTGGGGAGTAGCTCAAATCTAAGTTCAGAACCTTTTTGTTTAGCTGGGCTGCTTGTAGTCTGTCCTGTACATATACAGTTCAAGGGTCAGCTAGAGATTCAGACAGAAATTATATGCAGAATTGGAGATCACCTCTGGCTTTCTCCTTTCTAGGATTTCTCCCTCATTTTCCAATAGCTGTATATGCTCACTCTGTCCTCCAGTTCTTTGAGCCAGTGAGAATGCAGATTTCTGTCTGAGTTCTACACACTCCATGAGATGCTAAAACAGATCTTCAGAAATAGAAAACTCATCTAGTTTCCCTTCTTTTAAATGTCAACTCTCCTCTCATGTGTTCCATCTGTCTGCTTTTTTTATACTCCAGTGCTTTCAGGTAATTTTTTTCCTTCATATATATATATATATATATATATATGTATATATATATTTCATTTTTTATATTATATAATATATATTATATATATTATACATCTAATTATATGTATATAATATATATTATATAAAATATAATATATATAAGTATATTAAAAATATATATATAAATTGAATTTTCGGTTCTGGTGTGCATATAAAGAACATGTAGGATTGTTGCATAGGTACATGCATGCCAATGTGATTCACTGCCTCCATCCCCATCATCTATATCTGGCATTTCTCCCTATGTTATCCCTCCCCAACTCCCTACCCACAACTATCCCTCCCCTAGTCACCTCCTACAGACCTCAGTGTGTGATGCTCCCCTCCCTGTGTCCATGTGTTCTCATTGTTCAACACCCGCCTATGAGTGAGAACGTGCGGTGTTTGATTTTCTGTTCTTCTGTCAGTTTGCTGAGAATGATGGTTTCCAGGTTCATCCAAGTCCCTACAAAGGACAGGAACTCATCATTTTTTACGGTTGCATAGTATTCCATGGTGTATATGTGCCACATTTTCTCTGTCCAGTCAATCATCGATGAGCATTTGGGTTGGTTCCAGGTCTTTGCTATTGTAAATAGTGCTGCAATGAACATATGTGTGCATGTGTTCTTAAAGTAGAACCATTTATAATCCTTTGGATATATACCCAGTAATGGGATTGCTGGGTCAAATGGAATTTCTATTTCTAGGTCCTTGAGGAATCGCCACACTGTCTTCCACAATGGTTGAACTAATTTAAACTCCCACCAACAGTGTAAAAGTGTTCCTATTTCTCCACATCCTCTCCAGCATCTGTTGTCTCCAGATTTTTTAATGATGGCCATTCTAACTGACGTGAGATGATATCTCAATATAGTTTTTATTTGCATTTCTCTAATGACCAGTGATGGTGAGCATTTTTTTATATGTTTCTTAGCCTCATATATGTCTTCTTTTATAAAGAGTCTGTTCATATCTTTGACCCACTTTTGGATGGGCTTGTTTTTTTCTTGTAAATCTGTTTTAGTTCTTTGTAGATTCTGGATATTAGCCCTTTATCAGATGGGTGGATTGCAAAAATTTTTTCCCATTCTGTTGGTTGCCAATTCACTCTAATGACTATTTCTTTTGCTATGCAGAAGCTGTGGAGCTTGATGAGGTCCCATGTGTCTATTTTGGCTTTTGTTACTAATGCTTTTGGTGTTTTAGTCATTAAGTCCTTGCCTATGCCTATGTCCTGAATGGTTTTGCCTACGTTTTCCTCTAGGGTTTTTATGATATTAGGTCTTATGTTTAAGTCTTTAATCCATCTGAAGTTAATTTTAGTGTAAGGTATCAGGAAGGGGTCCAGATTCTGCTTTCTGCACATGGCTAGCCAGTTTACCCAACATCATTTATCAAACAGGGAATCCTTTCCCCATTGCTTGTTTTAGTGAGATTTGTCAAGGATCAGATGATTGTAGATGTGTGGCATTGCCTCCGAGGCCTCTGTTCTGTTCCATTGGTCTATATGTCTGTTTTGGTACCAGTACCATGCTGTTTTGATTACTGTAGCCTTGTAGTATAGTTTGAAGTCTGGTAGTGTGATGCCTCCCGCTTTGTTCTTTTTGCTTAGAATTGACTTGGCTATGCGGGCTCTCTTTTGGTTCCATATGAAGTTTAAGGTGGTTTTTTCCCGTTCTATGAAGAAGATCATTGGTAGATTGATGGGGATAGCATTGAATCTATAAATTACTTTGGGCAGTATGGCCATTTTCACAATATTGATTCTTCCTAACCATGAGCATGGAATGTTTCTCCATCTGTCTGTGTCCTCTCTTATTTCATTGAGCAGTGGTTTGTAGTTCTCCTTGAAGAGGTCCTTTACATCCTTTGTTAGTTGTATTCCTAGGTATTTTAATTTCTTTGTAGCAATTGTGAATGGCAATTCATTTTCGATTTGGCTCTCTTTAAGTCTGTTATTGGTGTATAGGAATGCTTGTGATTTCTGCACATTGATTTTGTATCCTGAGACTTTGCTGAATTTGCTTATCAGTTTAAGGAGATTTGGGGCTGAGACGATAGGGTCTTCTAAATATGCAATCATGTCCTCTGCAAATACAAACAATTTGACTTCCTCATTTCCTAATTGAATACCCTTTATTATTTTTTCTTGCCTAATTTCTCTGGCTAGAACTTCCAATATTGTATTGAATAGGAGTGGTGAGAGAGGGCATCCTTGTTTAGTGCCACATTTCAAAGGGAATGCTTCCAGTTTGTGCCCATTCAGTATGATATTGGCTGTTGGTTTGTCGTAAATAGCTTTTATTATTTTGAGATATGTTCCATCAATACCTAGTTTATTGAGAGTTTTTAGCATAAAGAGCTATTGAATTTTGTAGAAGGCCTTCTCTGAATCTATTGGTTTTTATCTTTGGTTCTGTTTATGTGTTGAATTATGTTTATAGACTTGTGTATGGTGAACCACCCTGACATCCCGAGGATGAAGCCTACTTGATCGTGATGGATAAGCTTTTTGATGCACTGTTGCAATCAGTTTGCCAGTATTTTATTGAAGATTTTTGCTCTATATTCATCATGGATATTGTCCTGAAATTTTCTTTTCTTGGTGAGTTTCTGCCAGATTTTGGTATCAGGATGATGTTTGTCTCATAAAATGATATGAGGAGGATTCCCATTTTTTGGAATTTTGGAATAGTTTCAGAAGGAGTGGTACCAGCTCCTCTTTGCATGTCTGGCAGAATTCAGCTGTGAACCCATCTGGACCTGGGCTTTTTTTGGTTGGTAAGATATTAGTTGCTGCCTCAACTTCAGCCCTTGTTATTGGTCTATTCAGGATTTTGACTTCTTCCTGGTTTAGACTTGGAAATGTGTAAGTGTCCAGGAATTTATTCATTTCTTCCATGTTTACTGGTTTATATGCATAGAGTTGTTTGTTGTAATCTCTGATGGTGGTTTGTATTTCTGTGGAATCTGTGGCGATATCCCCTTTATCTTTTTTTATTACATCTATTTGATTATTCTCTCTTTCTTTTTTATTAATCTGGCTAGTGGTCTGTCTATTTTGTTGATCTTTTCAAAAAAACACCTCCTGGATTTATTGATTTTTTGAAGGGTTTTTTGTGTCTCTATCTCCTTCAGTTCTGCTCTGATCTTAGTTATTTCTTGTCTTTTGCTAGCTTTTGAGTTTTTTTGATCTTGCTCCTCTAGCTCTTTCAATGTTGCTGATAGGTGTTGATTTTAGATCTTTTCTTGCTTCTCATGTGGGCATTTATTGCTATAAATTTTCCTCTAGACATTGCTTTAAATATGTCCCAGAGATTCCAGTACATTGTGTCTTCGTTTTCACTGGTTTCGATGAACATCTTTATTTCTGCCTTCATTTCATTGTTTATCCAGTCAACATTCAAGAGCCAGTTGTTCAGCTTCCATGAAGTTGTGTGGTTCTGAGTTAGTTTCTTAATCCTGAGTTCTAATTTGATTACACTGTGGTCTGAGAGACTGTTTGTTCTGATTTCCATTCTTTTGCATTTGCTGAGGAGTGATTTGCTTCCAATTATGTGGTCAGTTTTAGAGTAGGCGTGATATGGTGCTGAGAAGAATGTATATTCTGTGGATTTGGGGTGGAGAGTTCTGTAAATGTCTATTAGGTTTGCTTGTTCCAGGTCTGAATTCAAGTCCTGGATATCCTTGTTAATTTTCTATCTCATTGATCTAATACTGACAGTGGAGTGTTAAAGTCTCCCACTGTTATTGTTTGGGAGTCTAAGCCTCTTTGTAGGTCATTAAGAACTTGCTTTATGTACTTAGGTGCTCCTGTATTGGGTGCGTATATATTTAAGATCATTAGCTCTTCTTGTTGTATTGATCCTTTTACCATTATGTAATGCCCTTCTTTGTCTCTTTTGATCTTTGTTGCTTTAAAGTCTATTTTATCAGAGACTAGGATTGCAACTCCTGCTTTTTTTTTTTTTTTTTTTTTTTTTTCTCTCCATTTGCTTGGTAGATCTTCCTCCATTCCTTTGTTTTGAGCCTATGTGTATCCTTGCATATGAGATGGGTTTCCTGGATACAGCACACTGATGGGTTTTGACTTTTTATCCAATTTGGCAGTCCATGTCTTTTGATTGGGGCATTTAGCCCATTTACATTTAAGGTTAATATTGTTATGTGTGAATTTGATCCGGCCATTTTGATGCTAGCTGGTTGTTTTGCCCATTAGTTGATGTAGTTTCTTCATTGTGTCAATGGTCTTTACCATTTGATACATTTTTGGAGTGGCTGGTACTGGTTGTTCTGTTCCTTGTTTAGTGCTTCTTTCAGGAGCTCTGGTAAACCTGGCCTGGTGGTGATGAAATCTCTCAGCAATTGCTTGTTCATAAAGGATTTTATTTCTCCTTTGCTTATGAAGCTTAGTTTGGCTGGATATGAAATTCTAGGTTGAAGGTTGTTTTCCTTGTGTTGAATATCGGCCCCCACTTTCTTCTGGCTTGTAGGGTTTCTGCTGAGAGATCTGTCGTGAGTCTGATGGACTTCTCTTTGTGAGTAACTCGACCTTTCTCTCTGGCTGCCCTTAGTATTTTTTCCTTCATTTCAACCATGGTGAATCTGATGATTATGTGCCTTGGGGTTGCTCTTCTCGAGGAATATCTTTGTGGTGTTCTCTCTACTTCCTGGACTTGAATGTTGGCCTGCCTTGCTAGGTTGGGAAGTTTTCCTGGATAATATCCTGAAGAGTATTTTCCAGCTTGGATTCGTTCTCTCCGTCACATTCAGGTACACCTATCAAACCTAGATTATGTCTTATCACATAATCCCATATTTCTTGGAGGCCTTGTTGATTTCTTTTCACTCTTTTTTCTCTAATTTTGCCTTCTCATTTTATTTCATTGAGTTGATCTTCGACCTATGATATCCTTTCTTCTGCTTGGTCAATTTGGCTATTGAAACTTGTGTATGCTTGTGTTGTGTTTTTCAGCTCCATCAATTCATTTATATTCCTCTCTAAGCTGTTTATTCTCATTAGCATTTCATCAAACCTTTTTTCAAGGTTCTTAGTTTCTTTGCATTGGGTTACAACATGATCTTTTAGCTCAGTGAAGTTTGTTATTACCCACCTTCTGAAGCCTGTTTTTGTCAATTCATCAGACTCATTCTCCATCCAGCCTTGTTCCCTTGCTGGTGAGGATTTGTGATCCCTTGGAGGAAGAGAGGCATTCTGGTTTTGGGTATTTTCATCCTTTTTGCACTGGTTTCTTCCAAGCTTTGTGGATTTATCAACCTGTGGTCTTTGTGATTGGTGACTTTCAGGTGGGGTCTCTGAGTGGACATCCTTTTTGTTGCTGATGAAGTCATTCCTTTCTGTTTTTTAATTTTCCTTCCAACAGTCAGGACCCCTGCTGTAGGACTGCTGGAGGTCCACTCCAGACCCTGCTTGCCTTGGGATCACCTGCGGTGGCTGCAGAACAGTCAGGGTTGCTGCCAGTTTCTTCTTCTGTTATCTTTGTTCCCAGAAGGATACCCGCCAGATGTCTGCCTGAGCTCTCCTTTATGAGGTGTCTCTTTGGTTATACGGGTGTTGGGGAGCTGCTTGAGGAGACAGTCTGTTAATTATAGGAGCTCAAGTGCTGAGCTGTGAGCTTCATTGTTCTGTTTAGAGCTGCTGGGCAGGTATGTTTAAGTCTGTTGCAGCGGAACTCATAACCACCTTTTTTACCCAAGTGCTCTGTCCTGGGAAGGTAGGACTTATAAATAAGTCATTCTGCTGCCTTTTTTCAGGCATGCCCTGCCCAGCAAGGAGGTAGCCTAGTCACAGTCTGCCAGCAGAGGTGTTGCTGAGCTGCCGTGGGCTCCGCCCAGCTGCTGTGTGAGCTTCCTTGGAATTTTGTTTTTAGGGATACCGTTAGAACTGCCTTGGTAATGGCAGTCTGCCTCAGTAATGGCAGTCTGTCTCTGTAATGGCAGACTGCCTCAGTAATGGCAGATTGCCTCGGTAATGGCGGACTGCCTTGGTAATGGCAGACTGCCTTGATAATGGTCGACTGCCTCAGTAATGGTAGACTGCCTCAGTAATGGCTGACTGCCTCAGTACTGGTGGACTGCCTCAGTAATGGTGGACTGCCTCCGTAATGGTGGATGCCCTCCCCCCACAGAGCTGGACTATCCCGGGTCCAGCTGTGCTTTCTGTGAAACTCTCAATCCAGAGCATTTCAGATTGCTGAACTTTGTGGGGGTGGGACCAGCCGAGCCAGATCACCTGGCTGTCTGTTTCAGCCCCCTTTTATTCAGTTGAATGGCGACTCTGTCTCCTAGGCTTTCCAGTTGCCAATTGAAATTGTGCCTGGATTTGTGCAAGTTTTTGTGCAGAGACGCACTGCGCTGGCTGAAACAGCCATGCTGGAGATTCGTGGCGCTTTTCTGCCTGGGAATCTCCTGGTCTGTGGGCAGTAAAAATTCATTTGGAAATGTGGTGATTACTCACCCTCTGCATTTTTGCTGATAACTGCAATCCAGAGCTGTTCTTATTTGGCCATCTTGAATCCACCCCCAGTTTTTTTCTTTTTCTTTTATCCAGAGTACAGGTACACCTCAGAGATGTATTGTAGATTTAGTGCCAAGCAACCAGAATAAAACTAATGTCATAATGAAATAAATCATATGAATTTTGGGGTTGCCCATTACATATAAAAGTTATGTTTACATGATACTATAGTCTGTTAAGTATACAATAGCAATATGTCCAAAAAACAACATACGTACCTTAACTCAAAAATACTTTATTGATAAAAAATGCTACCAATCATCTGAGCCTTCAGTCATAATCTTTTTGCTGGTGAAGAGTCTTGCCTTGATGTTGATGGCTGCTGACTTCTCAGGGCAGTGGTTGCTGAAGGTTCAGGTGGCTCTGGCAATTTCTTAAAATAAGACAACAATAAAGTGTGCTGCATCGATTGACTGTTGTTTTCACCAAAGATTTCACTGTAACCTGTGACGTTGTTTGATAGCATTTTAACTTTAGTAGAACTTCTTTCAAAATTGTGTTAAATCCCCTCATTGCCATTCCAACAATGTTCAGAGCATCTTCACCAGGATTCGATCTTATCTCAAGAAACCACTTTTTTTGCTAATCCATAATAAGCAACTTCTTATATGTTCAAGTTTCATCATGAGATTGCAGCAATTCTGTCACATCTTTGAGCTTCAATTATAATTCTAGTTCTCTCGCTGTTTCTGCCACATCTGCAGTTAATTCCTCCACTGAAGTCTTGATCCCCTCAAAGTTATCAGTGAGGGTTAGACTCAACTTCTTCTAACCTTGTATTAATGTTGATATTTTGACCTCCCTCCATGAGTTATGAATATGCTTATTGGAATCTAGAATGGTGAATCCTTTCTGGAAGGTTTTTTACTTACTTTGCCCCAGTACATCAGAGGAATTACCATCTATGGCACCTATGGCCTTATAAAGTATATTTCTTAAATAATAAGACTTGAAAGTTGAAATTAATCCTTGATCCACAGGCTGCAGAATAGGTGTTTTGTTAATAGACATGAAAACATTAATCTCCTAGTACATCTCCATCAGAGCTCTTGGGTGACCAGGATATTGTCAATGAGCAGTAATATTTTGAAAGGAATCTTTTTTTTCTGAGCAGTAGATCTCAATACTGGGCTTAAAATTTCAGTAAACCATGCTACAAGGAGATATGCTGTCATTCAGTCTTTTTTGTTCTATTTCCAGAGCTCAGGCAGAGTGGATTTAGCATGATTCTTTTTCTTTTTCTTTTCTTTCTTTCTTTTTTTTTTTTTTTTTTTTTTTTTTTTTTTTTTTTTTTTTTTTTGAGACAGGGTCTCACACTGTTGCCCAGGTTGGAGTACAGTGGTATGATCTTGACTCACTGAAACCTCTGCATCCTAGATTCAAGCAATTCTCCCATCTCAGTCTCCTGAATAGCTGGGACTACATGCACATGCCACCACGCCCATCTAATTTTTGTATTCTTAGTAGAGATAGGGTTTCACTATGTTGGCTAGGCTGGTTTTGAACTCCTGATGTCAGGTAATCTGACTGCCTCGGCCTCCCAAAGTGCTGGGATTACAGGTGTGAGTCACCATGCCTGGTGAAGATTTAGCATGTTTCTTAAGGGTCTGTGATTTTTGGAAAGGTAAATGAGAAATGGCTTCAACTTAAAATCACCAGCTGCGTTAACCTCTACTATGAGAGTCAGCCAATCCTTGGAAACTTTGAAGTAAGGCATTGACTTTTCTCTAGCTATGAAAGTCCTAGATAGCATCTTCTTCCAATATAGGAGTATTCTGTCTGCATTGAAATCTGTTGTTTAATGTAGCAACCTTCATCAATTATCTTGGCTAGATTTTCTGGATAACCTGCTGCAGCATCTACGTCAGCACCTGCTACTTCGTGTTGTACTTTTGTGTTATAGAGACAGCTTCTTTCTTTAAACCACAAGAACCAGCCTCTGCCACCTTCCAACTTTTCTTCTGCAGCTTCTTCACTTCTTTCAGCCTTTACAGAGTTGAAGAGAGTTAGGGCCTTGCTCTGGATCAAGCTTTGGCTTAAGGGAATGTTGCAGCTGCTGTGATCTATCCAGACAACTAAAACTTTCTCCACATCAGCAATAAGGCTGTTTTTCTTTCTTATCATTTGTGTGCTCATTGGAGTAGTGCTTTAAATTTCCTTCAAACTCTTTTCCTTTGCATTCATAACTTGGCTAACTCCTTGGTACAAGAGGCCTAGCTTTCGGCCTATCTTGGCTTTTAACATGCCTTTCTCACTAAACTTAATCATTTCTAGCTTTTGATTTCAAGTCAAAGATGTGCCACTCTCCCTTTCAGACACTTAGAAGTCATTGTGGGGTTATTAATTGGCCTATTTTCAATGTAGTTGTGTCTCTGGGAATAGGGAGGCCTGAGGAGAGAGAGAGAGATGGGGGAACAGCTGGTTGGTAGAGAATTCAGAGCACACACATTTTTTAATTAAGTTGCTATCTTATATGGGTGCAGTTTGTAGTGCCCCAAAACAATTATCCTACTAATATCAAAGATCACTAATCACAGGTCATTATAACAGATATAGCAATTATGAAAACTTTTGAAATATTGGGAGAATTACCAAAATGTGACACACAGGCACAAAGTGAGCACAAGTATTAGAAAACCAACACCAATAGATTTGCTCAAGGTAGGTTTGCCACAAACATTCAATTTGTTTAAAATGCAAAATGTGTAAAGCATATTACAGCTACTGTAAGATCAAGCCTCTTGCAGATAATAGCTGTATTGATCTGACAAGAACTTACATGGCCATGACCAGAAGTGGAACCATCCTGTAATATATCTACTCACATGTTTTAGAAGAGAATACTGAGGCTCAGAAAGGTTAAGCAACCTTCCCAGTGTCACATGGCTAGAAAATAATAGATCTGTATACATTTTAAACCTAGGCGTTCTGGCTCCCAATCTACATTTCTACATGTTACTTTTTATAATTTACCTTTTAATTTTATTTTTAATTGACATATCATAATTGTACATATTTTAGGGGTTCATAGTGATGTTTCAATACACATAATGTATAATGATTATTTCAGGGTAGTTAGCATATCTGTCCTCTCAAACATTTAACATTTCTTTGTGTTTGGAAATTCAACATTCCCCTGCTAGCTATTTGGAACTATATAATATATTATTACTATTAACTATAGACATCTTACAGTGATATAGAAGACTAGAACTTACTCCTCCCAGCTATAATTTTGTATCCTTTAGATATTAGTAATATTCTTCCCAGGCATTACCCTCCCAGATGGAAGAGTCCTGACTCCTTTGTCTCTCCTCATATAATACCTATTCATCCCATTACCTTAATTAGTTTTCCTTGTAGATGTCCCCTAAATATTTTCCAACTTCCTTCTAATCTTTTTCAGGTTTCCACTGTTTTCCAGTATTTGCTTTCATTACATAAAAAGAGGAAAGTGTCTCTTGCTTTCCTTTCCAATGACCTTTTTGAATGATATCCCAGCAACATCTTCATGGAATAGTTTATGAGTCTTTTAATTTGATTTCTGTGTTAGAGTAGAAGCTCTGAAACTATAATCTTACATAATTCAGATTATTCTCCTCCTAAATGTGTTACTTTATTCACCCTTATAGGAAATTGTACCTTTTCTACGCTCTCATAAGTCTCATTAGGCCTTTCATTTTGTAATGCTTCCCTTTTGTTATAGTATTTCACATAGAGAGAACTTTGTGTCCTCTGTAATCTTAAACCCATGTTCTTCAAGATCACCGGCAAAAAATGTTAATAGACTGTGTGGTATTGTGAATAAAAAGAGCATCATGACAGGTATACATATATGCAAAAACTATTTATTGAGAGCCTACTCTTCACTGGTCACTTTGCTAGGTGCTGAAGATATCATAATGAGCAAGACAGACATATTCCTTGCCTTCCTAGGGCTTTCATGGTCCAGTGGAGAAGTCAGACAACCAAACAAGCAATAAAAGAATAAAAACTAAGTGTGGACATGGGAGGAAGTGCAGGGTGCTATGGATCTCATAGCAGTAGAATCTAACCTGCCTGGGATGAGAGAGGGTAGAGAAAACCCTCCTGATGAAGACAGATTCTGATCCCAGTTCTGCTGCCCAGTGGCTTTCTTGTCAGTGCTCCTCTCTTGGCCTCAGTTTTCTCACAAGTAAAATAAAGTTGTTGGACAAGATAGTCTTCAACTTCTTTTCCAATTGGTTAATTCTGCAGTTTCAGTAATGATGCATGATACCATGAGTACAGACTTTGAAGGCAGATACACCTGAGTTTTATGCTTTCTTGGCCTCAACTTTCACATCTACAAAATGGGAATAATAATTACTTCAGGGTACCGGTATGAGAATTAAATGAGATCAGATAAGGCTCAGCAAGGCTGCGGTTGTGGAGAGGACACAGATTAAACATGAGCCATTTTCCTTTTTGTCAATTTCAATCAGTAAGTGATTTAAAGCATTATCTTTGAAGTAAAACATTTATTATAAAGTAGAATGTGAAGTTTATGTGAATTTTAAGATAAACCAAAGAAATTTTATGTTTTAGTACATGCCACCAGACATTAGTAGCATTAATCTCTTCTGTTCTCATGGGTACCTTTGTTTGTTTTGTTTTGTTTTGTTTTGTGAGATGCAGTCTTATTCTGTCACCCAGGTTGGAGTGCAGTGGCGCAATCTCGGCTCACTGTAACCTCTGCCTCCTGGGTTCAAGCAATTCTCCTGCCTCAGCCTCCTGAGTAGCTGGATGTGTGCCACCACACCTGGCTAATTTTTGTGTTTTTAATAGAGATGGGATTTCGCCATGTTGTCAGGCTGGTCTCGAACTCCTGACCTTGTGATCCACCCACCTCCACTTCCCGAAGTGCTGGAATTACAGGCATGAACTACCTGCACCTGGCTCTTATTGGTACTTTATTGAAAAGTTTGAGAAGCATTGTGTGAAACTACCTAGTATGGTGTCTGGTATAATACTCTTTACTGAGTTCATAATAGGAACTCAATAATTGATAGATCTGGGTAGTGCTCATGATTACATTTTTTAATCTACATCAGTCTCCTTTGTTTATTGTCCTTAAAATTGTTATCCTGGTCCTAAAACTTCTGTGTTAACTCATTTTTTGTTTTTTTTGTGTGTGTGTTTCTTTGAGATGGAGTCTTGCTCTGTCTTCTAGGCTGGAGTGTAATGGCACGTCTCGGCTCACTGCAATCTCCACCTCCCAGGTTCAAGCAATTCTCCCTGCCTCAGCCTCCAGAGTAGCTGGCATTATAGGTGCTTACCACCATGCCAGGCTAATTTTTGTATTTTTAGTAGAGACAGGGTTTCACAATGTTTGCCAGGCTGGTCTTGAACTCCTGACCTCAGGTGATCCATTCACCTTCGCCTCCCAAAGTGCTGGAATTACAGGCATGATCCACCATGCCTGACCGCTCAAAACATTTTTGTTTTTAAGCAGTCTTTGGTATATAACCTTAGAAAAACTTGAAAACCCAAATAAATATTATCCATTGGCCATATTCATATTTACTTACTCAAAAACCTCTTACAAATGAATCAAAACATGATTTCTACTTACAGAAAATAGGTTACCTTTCCTCACTGAGTTATGTTGCCATTTATATATTTGATCTTATATAGATTCAGGTGTTTGAACTCAAAACTAAGTATTTCAAAACCACAGTAAGCTTATAAAGCCCAACTCCTAGTGTTTGTGTTAATAGGTAAAAGAATATCATTGATAAATAGTATCCACAGATAATCCTCAAACCTTCCTTTATCTATCATTTGAACACATTTCTTTATTAGAAACTATGTGCCAGAGGAAGAAAATTGACTAGTATTACTGTTCATCTATATCAAGTAACCCCAGATTAACTCTATTTTATGCTAATCACTTCTTCATTCCAAATTTCTATGGCATTTAGGTTATCAATTGTTTAATAATGGTATTGTTAATATATTTTAATTCAGTCTCTGGTTTTTGTATACCTTGTGTTTTACTACCCCCAAAAGATCACAAACTGCTATCTAAGCATGAAATATATTTTGAGTTTCTCTTGCATATATATATTATTCTATAATGTCTGGTAATTTACAAGTTCTGTACAGTGTAGTTGGTTAGCAACCATTTGTTAACTAATTGTATACCTTCTCATGGGCGTAATTTCTTTGAAAAAGGCAAAGGAATATCAGCAAGAAGGAAATGGAAGGGAATTCATGATGGCAAGTACTGGTGATGAAATTATCCCTAAACTGAATTTATTTCCCAAATTCAAGCGTAAACGAGTCCATCCTTTCTGATAAAGGAAGCCGAATACCCTTTTTTTTTCCAGACAGGGTCTTGCTGTATCACTCAGGCTGGAGTGCAGTGGCACAATCTCAGCTTACTGAAACCTCTGCCTCTAGGGTTCAAGAGATTCTCTGCCTCAGCCTCCCAAGTAGCTGGGACCACGGGCATGTGGCACTATGTTGGGCTG
The DNA here is from genome assembly GCF_048565385.1 of Saimiri boliviensis. Lineage (NCBI taxonomy): Eukaryota > Metazoa > Chordata > Mammalia > Primates > Cebidae > Saimiri > Saimiri boliviensis. The sequence goes on from NC_133470.1 coordinate 58,972,543, forward strand.
ATTTTTGTATTTTTAGTAGAAATGGGGTTTGTCTATGTTGGCAAGGCAGGTCTCAAACTCCTGACCTCAAGTGATCAGCCTGCCTCAGCCTCCCAAAGTGCTGGGATTACAGGCATGAGCCACTGTGCCTGGCCAGGAAGCTGAATACCTATTGAAAGTGAAATGTAACTTGAACTCTATGCAAAGAAATTGCTATTCTGAAATCATCTGCCTTACTATGAAATGACAATTCTCTAAGAAATGTGTTACCTTTTTCCTAAAAAGAGAACCTTCACTCCTTTAGCAGTCAAGTGAGTTAATTTCCTTTCAGTTTTATCAAAACTATTTCCAAACTCCATCTTAGTTTTCCTGTGAAGACAGTCAACTCTGATGGTATCTGTACACATAGACTGGTTTGAAAAAAATCTCTGGAAGAATTAAACATAGGGTTCTTTAGAAAGTAACTAATTGTATTCACTCTAAATAGATTTATTTTTGACAGATACCACGAGTATTTGTGACTGACTAACAGCAGGAACTAGAATAGACTTTGTAGTCTAGCAGGAGTTAAAACTTGAGAAATGGCCATTGATGATGAAAACCCACAGCTGATAATTAACCATCTGAAGTACTACAAAATGGGGCAGAAAAGCCACTGTTAATTTATTATATTTTTGAATCCCCATTACAAAAAAAAAACTCTTGGGTGCATTTACAAACACATAGACACCAAACATGACTGTGATCACACCTGGGCTATTCAACTTCTCCAAACTCATTAACTGAAAAGATAGATATAGATTAATTGGAGGGAGTTCAGAGAAGAGTAACAAAAATGATTAAGGGGGCAGAGGGATTGATTTATGAGCAAAGATTAAAAGAATTTTGTCTATACAATTTAACTAAGTGATGACTAAGGGGGAAGAGGGTGGGGATACAACTGTCTGAAGGGTGTAAACACCAAGGAGAGAGGAGAATAATTTACTATGCAACATGAGAATATAACTAGGGCTAATAAGCTATAATTACCGAAAGGAATAACAGAATAAATATTTCATGGAAACTCAGAACCATGAGACCACCAACTTGTTTCTCAGGGAGACTGGCAGATACTTATAACTTTAGTCTCATCCAGATTAACAAGTATATGGTGTGAAATAATCATTTTATGCTATTGAGTTCTCTCTTTTCCCACCCTTTTCAACGGTCTTGCCTTTCACAATTTGGTGGCATAATTAAAGTCCAGCCTAGTGCACAGGTCTATATAGTTTTATCTTCGTTAGTGCTGATGGCTCAAAGTTTAATTCCAATAGTGGCCATACAAGAGCCCTTCCTTTTGGATTTGCCGTGAATTTAATTGAAAAGGATCAAAATAAGGAATCATATTTGAAGAGGGGAAAATCTTGGATTCTGCTTCAGAAGTCATAGTGTTTGTGTTTGGAATCTTTAATAATAAACTTTCAAATTATATTTCTTGTCTAGAAAAGTTCAATTTTAGCATTATTGCAAGAAAAAAAGACACTAAAAATAAATCTTTATAGGCTTCATGATTTGTGTAAACTTTGGAATGTGGTTCTTCAGAAAACAAATTAGTCTGTGGGTAACTGCAGGCTAAGTTATTTGGCTAATTCCTATTGTGCTATCATGACATTCCAGAGCACTGCTATTTAACTTTGCCAGATAAGATTTTGCATGTCACTGCAGTAAGAGCAGCTTCTTTTATATGCATACTTTTCTCCTTTTCCTTTGTGTTGGGAATCTTCATAGGGTGATCCCATTCTGGAAATACCTTTTTTTCCCCCTTCACCATTGCATTGACAAGTTCTTCTGGTTTTATGTTAAATTTTATACTTCCTCATCAACATTTTTCTTAGATAAATAATATCTTAATGAATTCTTTTAAATAACATTTTTAAATAAACTTTTAATGTTATAATAGTTTTACATTTACAGAAAAGTTGTGGCGATAATACAGAGTTCCCATAAATACTCTATCCCCAGTGTCCCCCTATTACATTTGTATGGTACATTTGTCACATCAAATGACCTAATACTAATACATTATTATTAACTAAAATTCATACTTTATTCACTTTTTTAGTTTTTACCTAGTGTCCTCTTTCTGTTCCAAGATTCCATCCAACATGCCACAGGACATTTAATAACCTCTTGACTGTGGTAATTTCTCAGGCTTTCTAATTACCTTAACTGTTTTGAGTAGTAGTAGTTAGGTATTTTGTAGAATGTTCTTCAATTGGGATTTGTCTGATGTTTTTCTCATGACTAAACTGAGGTTATCGGCTTTTGGAAGGAAGACTACAGAGGTAAAATGCCATTAGAAACACATCATATCAAATATACATACTATCTTTAACTTGGGGAAGCTGACTGAAAAAGAAATTTTTAAGTATATAGTATCAACATGACTTTTCACTATCATTGTTAACCTTGGTCACCTGGCCAAGTAGTTATTGTCAGGTTTCTCCACTGTAAACTTATTTTCCCTTTTAATATTGTACTCTTTGTAAGGAAATCATTATGCATAGCCAATACTTAAGGAGTTGGGAATTAGGCTCCACTTCCTTGATGGTGAAGTATCTACATAAATTATTTGGAATTCTTCTGCACAATTTATTTGCCCATTAATTTATTTGCCCAAGTCTAGATACAATGATATTTATTTTATACTTTGGGTTACGATCCAATACTGCTTTATTCTATTGTTCAAATCATTCTAGCTTTGGCCATTGGGAGGTCTTTCAGTTGGCTCCTGTGTACCTTTCATGTACCCTCATCCATGTGGGCTTTTATTGAACACTTCTTAGTTTGATGGCACTACAAGATGCTACATGTTTATATTTCCTGCCCCAGTCGGTCCTATGATCAACCAATTCTCCAAAGATCTCTGGTTCCTTTTATTGAAGAATGGTATTACAGAACAAGATCTAAGTGCTAGATGTGCTCATTGTTACTGGGTGCCATTGCTTCTAGGCCTTCTCAGCTGACAGAGGAAGAAAATGTATGTGTATACTAGCCCATGTGTATGTATATATATATGAATATTTCTATGTGTAACCATCTGTATCCTTACTAAGCTAAACATGAGTTCATACTGATGTCCCCAACACTAATATGATACCATGTGAATCATTCTAACCATCTCTCCTGCTTGCCTGTAACTTCCTGTTGCCATCCACCATCCATTTACTTGATCATCCAATTCCAATTTGTAGCTATAGTGCTTTCAGACTTGTTAACTCACACCTCTTTGGGACAACTTTATCAAATATAGTAGATGCTTATCTATGGTTCCTTTTGTCTTTAGTCTTACAAACTCATTTCCAAAGTTACTTAGGTTGGGCCATTTTCCCCCACCACCTTCAGTGAAGTTGTTTCTTAGATGTAATTAGATTCTTTTGTCAAATTCTGTATCCCATCCTGAGATCAATCCCCTGATGAGTTCTTAAATTATTTTTTAAATTTTGCATACATTAAGATTTACTCTTTGGGCTGTAAGGTTCTGTAAAGTTTGAAAAATGCATAGTGTTGTATCAATCATTACAGCATTATACAGAATATTTCATCACGCTAAAAATCTCCTGTGTCCTACCTACTCAACCGTCCCTCCTACTCCACGTACTTCTGCAACCACTGATCATCTGTGTACCATCTCTACAGTTTTGCCTTTTCCAAAAATGTTGCATAAATGGGAGAGTGAAGTGTATAGACTTTCCAACTGGCTTCTTTCACTTGGCAATATGTATTTTAGATTTATTTATGTATGCATAGCTTGATAGCTCATTCCTATTTTATCGCTAAAAAGAATTATATTATATGGATGTACCACAGTTTGTTTATTCATTCTCCTATCAAGTGACATCTTGGTTGCTTCTAATTTTGTTGATTATAAGTAAGGCTGCTGTAAACATTTGTGTGCAGATTATTGTGTAATCATAAGTTTCCAATCAGTTGGGTAAATACAAAGGAGTGTGATTGCTAGATCATATGGTAAAACTATGTTTAACTTTGTAAGAACTGCCAAACTGTCTTCCAAAGTGGCTAACCATTTTTGCAATCTCACCAGCAGTGTATGAGGGTTCCTGTTACTATGCATTCTTGCCAGCAATTGGTATTGTCAGTTTTTTAATTTCAGCCTTTCTAATGAGGGTCTAGTGTTATTTCATTTTTGTCTTAATTTGTATTTTGCCAATGACAACCTTGCCCACCTTTGAGTGGTTATAAACCATGAATTTTTATACAATAGTTTTAGTTTTACTAATTCTCTTGCTGGAATTGAGGGAATAATGCTTTTAAAGTGTTAGGCTTTATTTATACTGGAAAAGGGTTTAAAAATCAGGCTGCTACCTTTTTATAAATGTATCAATTTGTGCTTCTGTACTAATTAGCTACAATGTAGTCAAAGGAAGTATCCGCTAAAGTGAATGCTAAGTCACCAGTGGCAGAGAGTGAATCACAAGACTCTTATGTGATTGTTGTGCACAAAGTGGAAGGATTTTTATTGGTAAGCAAGATGCCTATAAAAGATGATTTTTTTTTCTGTATGTATCCAGGACTTCATTTTATTCTTGTTTATTTTTCCCTCTCTCATTACCATCACCACACATACACCTTTCTGTCCTCACCACCTAAACGTGGAAACAGCAGTAAGGGAGACTAAAACGTAATCAGAATATATATGCAGCATGACTTCCTCTTGCTTTAGGACCAGATAACCAGAGTGACTTTCTTTTTCCTATTCCAATGTGACTAGCAGATATATGATTTCTTTCACAACTGTTAGTTGCATCTGATTTTGATTGCTTTTTTAAAATTTTACTTTAAGTTCCTGGATCCATGTGCAGAACATGTAGATTTGTTACATAGGTATATGTGTGCAATGGTAGTTTGCTGCACCTATTGACTCATCCTCTAAGTACCCTCCCCTTGCCCCCAAACCCCCAACAAGCCCTAGTGTGTGTTGTTTTCCTCCCTGTGTCCATGTATTCTCATTGTTCAATTCCCACTTATGAGTGAGAATATGTGGTGTTTGGTTTTCTGTTTCTGTATTAGTTTGCTGAGGATGATGGCTTCCAGGTTCATCTATGTCCCTGCAAAGGACATGATCTCATTCCTTTTTATGGCTGTATAGTATTCCCTGATGTATATGTGCTACATTTTTTTTTATCCAGTCTATCATTGATGGGCATTTGGGTTGGTTCCATGACTTTGCTATTGTAAATAGTGCTGCAATAAACATACATATGCATGTGTCTTTATAGTAGAATGATTCATATTCCTTTGGGTATATACTCAGTAATGAGATTGCTGGGTCAAATGGTATTTCTGGTTCTAGATCCTTGAGGAACTGCCATACTGTCTTCCACAATGGTTGAACTAATTTACATTCCCACCAACAGTGTAAAAGCATTCCTATTTCTCCACAGCCTCACCAGCATCTATTGTTTCTTGACATTTTAATAATCACCATTCTGACTGGCATGAGATTGTATCTCATTGTGGTTTTGATTTGCGTTTCTCTAATTATCAGTGATGTTGAGCTTTTTTTCATATATTTATTGGCCATGTAAATCTCTTCTTTTGAGAAATACCTGTTCATATCCTTTACCCGCTTTTTGATGGAGTTGTTTTTTTTCTTGCAAATTTGTATACATTCCTTGTAAATTCTGGATATTGGACCTTTGTCAGATGGGCAGATTGCAAAAATCTTCTCCTACTCTGTAGGTTGCCTATTCACTCTGATGATAGTTTATTTTGCTGTCCAGAAGCTCTTTAGTTTAATTAGATTTGATTTGGCAATTTTCGGTTTTGTTGCCATTGCTTTTGGTGTTTTTATCATGAAGTCTTTGCCCATGCCTATGTCCTGAATGGTATTGCTTAGGTTTTCTTCTAGAGTTTTTATGGTTTTTGGTTTTACATGTAAGTCTTTAATCTGTCTTAAGTTAATTTTTATATAAGCTGTAAGGAAGGGGTCCACTTTCAGTTTTCTGCATGTGGCTAGCCAGTTTTCCCAGCACCATTTATTAAATAGAAGATCCTTTCTCCATTGCTTGTTTTTGTCATTTGTCAATGATCAGATGGTTGTAGATGTATGGTGTTATTTCTGAAGTCTCTGTTCTGTTCCACTGGTCTATATGTCTGTTTTGGTACCAGTACCATGCTTTTTTGGTTACTATAGCCTTGTAGAATAGTTTCAGGTCAGGTAACGTGATACCTCCAGCTTTATTCTTTTTGCTTAGGACAGTCTTGGCTATGCAGGGCTGTCTTTGATTCCATATGAAATTTAAAGTAGTTGTTTCTAATTCTGTCAAGAATCTCAGTGCTAGTTTGATGGGAATAACACTGAATTTATAAATTACTTAGGGCAATGTGGCCATATTCCTAGATAATTTATTCTTTTTGTAGCAGTTGTGAATGACAGTTCATTCATGATTTTGCTCTCTGCTTGTCTATTGTTAGGTAAAGGAATGCTTGTGATTTTTGCTCATTGATTTTGTATCCTGAGACTTTGCTGATGTTTCTTATCAGTTTAAGGAGTTTTGGGGCTGAGACAATGGGGTTTTCTAAATATAAAATCATGTCTTCTGCAAACAGAGACAATCCGACTTCGTCTCTTCCTGTTTGAATACCCTTTGTTTCTTTCTCTTGCCTGATCACCCTGGCCAGAACTTCCAATACTATGTTGAATGGGAGTGGTGAGAGAGGGCATCCTTGTCTTGTACCACTTTGCAAAGGGAATACGTCCAGCTTTTGCCCATTCAATATGATATTGGCTCTGGGTTTGTCATAAATAGCTCTTATTATTTTTGGATATGTTCCATCAGTACCTAGTTTATTGAGAGTTTTTAACATGAAGGGATGTTGAATTGATCAAAGGCCTTTCCTGCATCTATCGAGATAATCATGTGGTTTTTGTCTTTGATTCTGTTTATGTGATGGATTACATTTATTGATTGCATATGCTGAACCAGCCTTGCAATCCAGGGATGAAGCCAACTTGATCTGGGTGGATAAGTTTTTTTATGTGCTGCTGGATTCAGTTTGCCAGTATTTTACTGAGGATTTTCACATCTATATTCATCAGGGATAGTGGCCTGAAGTTTTCTTTTTTTATTGTGTCTCTTCCCAGTTTTGGTATCAGGATGATGCTGGCCTCATAAAATAAGTTAGGGAGGAGTTCCTCCTTTTCAGTTGTTTGCAATAGTTTCCAAAAGAATGGTACCAGCTTTTCTTTGTACCTCTGGTAGAATTTGGCTGTGTATCCATCTGCTCCTGGGCTTTTTTCTTTTCTTTTCTTTTCTTTTTTTTTTTTTTTTTTTTTTTTTTTTTGTTAGTAGGCTATTATTTACTGCCTCAATTTTAGAACTTATTATTGGTCTATTCAAGGATTCGACTTCTTCCTGGTTTAGTCTTGGGAGGGTGTGTGTATCTAGGAATTTATCCATTTCTTCTACATTTTCTAGTTTATTTGCATAGAGGTGTTTATAGTTTTCTCTGATGGTAGTTTGTATTTCTGTGGGGTCAGTAGTGATATCCCCTTTATCATTTTTTATTGTGTCTATTTAATTCTCTCTTTTCTTTATTAGTCTAGCTAGCAGTCTATTTTGTTAATTTTTTTCAAAAAAACAGCTCCTGGATTTATTTTTTTTTTGGAGGGCTTTTTTGTATATCTATCTTCTTCAATTCTGCTCTTAGTTATTTCTTTTCTTCTGCTAGCTTTTGGATTTGTTTGCTCCTGCCTCTCTAGCTCTTTTAATTGTGATGTTAGGGTGTCAGTTTAAGATTTTTCTACCTTTCTGATGTTGGCATTTGGTACTATAAATTTCCTTCTTGACATTGCTTTAGCTGTGTCCCAGATTCTGGTACACTGTCTCTTTGTTCTTACTGGTTTCAAAGAACTTCTTGATTTCTGCTTTAATTTCATTATTTACCTAGGAGTCATTAAGGAGCAGGTTGTTCAATTTCCATGTAATTGTGTGGTTTTAAGTGAGTTTCTTAATATTGAGTTCTAATTTGATTGCACTGTGATCTGAGAGACTGTTTGTTATGATTTAAGTTTTGCATTTGCCGAAGAGTGTTTTACTTCCAATTATGTGGTTGATTTTAGAATAAGTGCCATGTGGCACTAAGAATGTATATGCTGTTGATTTGGAGGGGAGAGTTCTGTAGATGTCTGTTAGGTCCACTTGATCCAGAGCTGAGTTCAAGTCCTGAATATCCTTGTTAATTTTCTGTCTCATCGATCTGCTATTGAAAGTTAGGTGTTAAAGTCTCCCACTATTATTGCATGGGAGTCTAAGTCTCTTTGTAGGTCTCTAAAAACTTGTTTTATGAATCTTGGTACTCCTGCATTGGGTGCATAGATATTTAGAATAGTTAGCTCTTCTTGTTGCCTTGATCCCTTTACTATTATGTAATGTTGTTCTTTGTCTTTTTTTACCTTTGTTGGTTTAAAGTCTGTTTTGTCAGAGACTAGGATTGCAACCCCCACTTTTTTTTTTTTTTTTTGCTTTCCATTTGCTTGGAAAATTTCTATCCATCCCTTTGTTTTCAGCCTATGTGTGTCTTTGCACATGAGATGGGTCTCCCAAATAAAACATACTAATGGTTCTTATCTCTTTATCCAATTTGCCAGTCTGCATCTTTTAATTGGGGCATTTAGCTTATTTACATTTAAGGTTAATATTGTTATGTGTGAATTAGATCTTGTCATCATGATGCTATCTGATTATTTTGCACAGTAGTTGATGCAGTTTATTCATAGTGTCATTGGTCTTTATATTTTGGTGTGTTTTTGCAGTGGCTGTTACCAGTTTTTCCTTTCCATATTTAGTGCTTCTCTCAGAAATTCTTGCAAGGCAGGCCTGGTGGTAACAAAATCCCTCAGCATTTGCTTCTCTGGAAGATGTTTTATTTCTCCTTTGCTTATGAAACTTAGTTTGGCTGGATATGAAATTCTGGATTGAAAATTATTTTCTAAGAATGTTGAATATTGGCCCCCAATCTCTTCTGGCTTGTAGAGTTTCTGCTGAAAGGTCCACTGTTAGTCTGATGGGCTTCCCTTTGTAGGTGATCTGGCCTTTCTCTCTGGCTGCCCTTGACATTGTTTCCTTCATTTCAGCCTTGGAGAATCTTATGGTTATATGTCTGAGGTGATCTTCTCATGGAATATCTTAGTGGTGCTCTCTGTATTTCCTGAATTTTCATGTTGACCTGTCTTGCTAGGTTGGGGAGTTCTCCTGGATAATATCCTGAAGTGTATTTTCCAGCTTTTTAATTGCTTTTTAATACTAATTTAGGTCCTTCCTCTCTGAGTGTACCTGGTGCTACCCTGTTGCCCTGTCCCTCCCCAAGCTGAAAACTTATCTTTCTCCTCCCTTTGTTCCCAATTCCATCCTATCTATTCTATGTGCCATTACTTCAGAGTCATACTAAGTAAAAAAAAAAAAAAATAGTTATTTAAACCAATTTTATTTTAAATTTTAGTAGGGAAGAATACAACTAATATTAATTGAATATCTACAATGTACCAAGCACTTTTATACATGTTTTCACTTAATTCTCACAATTACCCTATGGGTAATTGTCATTCCTGTTGTATAGATGCCATTAATTTTGAGGTAGGTGGCATGTTTTAACCCCTTTGTACATATTATTCCCTCTGCCTGGGATACCCCTTCATTTCCATCTCTGTCTAGCAAACTACCAAACCTTCAAAAGCCACTTCAGATGTCATCTCCCTAGCTGGTGGTCTCCGCACTGCCCATGTCAATTCTGAAAGGACTCTCCAAGAAATATTGATACTCGCCCCTGGTTAAGAGTCATCGTATTAAACTATGACTGTGTAGAGAGCAAGAGCCACATCTTACTGATATCTGTATTCCTGTTGCATTGCAGAGTCTATTTTGCATTCCACAGTAGTGTATCGGTCAATATTTATTGAAGGAATTATTTGAGGTTTATGGAAATGCTCATGTTATGTTGTGTGTTACTGAGGGTAGGTAGATTTTGAAAAGTTTAAGTAAATGTATTCAGATAAATGCTACATCTCTGGGGAGCAATAGAAGTGAAAAGTGGTGATAAGTATGAATGAAACCTGTATAAATACAGAGGCAACAATTTTTAGAAAGAAGAGAATACTTATCATATTTTTATTCTTTTTGGAAACAAACTACTTTCCTCATAATGCAAACTAAAAAAAAAAGCAAAATTTAATAAAGTCTGTTTGGCTGGTACAATTACATAGCAGATAATTGTAAACCAGGGATACTTCCTTGGGAAACAGATTGCCATCAGAAAAAGAGACTGCATGAAATGTTTAACATTTATTAAAGTGTCATAGGTTAAATTGTTAAATAGCTGAAAAACACTGAAGTAGGAACTCATAGAAAGGTTTGGGTAGCCTACTATCCTTTATAAAGGGCAGGATCTTCATTGATTCAAAATACTTTGTTGCCTTGAGCTCTATTGTATTGAATGTTGCTAAAAATAAATGGGCCACCAACTTAAACTTAGAAATTTATTTCTTCATTCAAAGAAAGTTTACATTGTGTTGTAACAGAATTTGACCTTTACTGGCAAGAAATAATGCAAAACATTTCTAATCAATTCTCAAGCATGATCTGGCAGCACTTTCCACACTACTAGGTACCAGCTGATAAGAGATGAAATCTCTGATTACTACTTCAGCAGTTACCATTAGTACAGGTAAAAATGAAACTTCTGACTGGCAAGTGCTCAAGGATTTTAGTACTAACATAATTATTTATTGCTTAGAACATGGCTCTGCATGGTCCAAGTTCAATGTCAATTCAAGACCCCAGCAAGATACTGTACAGCTGACTTCATTTGCCAAAGAAATTTGAAAACTTGTTTAAAGCTATTAAAAGCATTCTTGCTGTTTTTTGGCAGTGCTAAGTAGAACTTGGCTCATCATAGAACTGGGATAATCAGAGAGTAAGCAAATTATAATTTTGGTCCTTAGGCAAACATACAAGCTTTGAAGCCAGGGCATTTCTAATTGCATGCCTAGTGCCTGATTGACGTGATTCTGAGGTTAGACTGAGAAGCTACTCCTAGTTGCTGATTGTTTACCAGTGACCTTCCGCTCCTACACATAGAATTGTGTTTCACCTACTGACAGTGGTCTGCCAGGGTCCAGGATTAATCTTCCTGGAGTATAGATTCTCCTCAAGGTTAACAGAAAACACTTCACTTCAGTGTGTGTGTTAGGACTTAAGCCTTTCCCTCCCACTCCTGCCATGGCAAGAGGACATTTGGAAGTGTGGAGAAACTTAAAAACACTGCTTTAAGTTATGGTCACTTTTCTGGAATACTCTTCTCTCTTACCTCTGCCCAGAAGTATCCTGCTTATTTTTCAAAAGTCATTGTCCCCAACTTCTCTACCCCAAGCAGAATTAACGCTTTTCTGTGGCTCTGTAAACTTTCCTCTATGAACCTCATATGGCATTTATCCCATTGGAGTGATTAGCTATTTGTCTTCTAACTAGATAGATTGTGAGTCTCAGAAGAACAAGGTCTGCAGGTTCTTTATATTCTCAGTATCTTGCACCATATTTGACTAGAGCAAGTAACTAGCAAACAGTGAATAGTGAATAGGTAGATTGATAAATGGATGATAGAACAGACAGAAAAAATGTCCATTGATATGTCCACCCACCTGAATAAAATTCTGAACTCCTCTCCTAATGTTCTAGTTTAGGCCTCTGAACATAGAACTAGGTGTTCACTGGGTTGTTTTCAACTTCCATATCAGTTTTACCCTTGTTTTTAATGGGGAAACATAAATGTAATTCATTCTACTATAAAACTCAGGAAGAAAAATCATATGATCATATCAATTAATGCAAACAAAGTATTTAACAAAATCCAACACCAAGTGATGTTAAAAAAAGAAAGAAAAGAAAAACTCTCAACCAACTAAGAGTAGAGGGGAACATTCACAAACTGATAAAGGACATCTGCAAAAGCTCTACAGGTAGCATCATACTTTATGGTGAAAGACTAAATGCTTTTCTTCCAAAATCAGGAACAAGATTAGGATGTCTACTCTCATCATTTCTAGTCAACATTGTGCTGGTAGTTCTAGACAGTGAAATAAGGAAGCAATAAGTAAGAGGCAATCAATTTGGAAAGGAAATAAAACTGTCTTTATATGCAGACAACATGATTTTTTTTTTTTTTTTTTTTTTTTTTTTTTTTTTTTTTTTTTTTTTGAGATGAGGTTTCGCTCTTGTTACCCAGGCTGGAGTGCAATGGCGCGATCTCGGCTCACCGCAACCTCCGCCTCCTGGGTTCAGGCAATTCTCCTGCCTCAGCCTCCTGAGTAGCTGGGATTACAGGCATGTGCCACCATGCTCAGCTGCTTTTTTGTATTTTTAGTAGAGACGGGGTTTCACCATGTTGACCAGGATGGTCTCGATCTTTTGACCTCGTGATCCGCCCGTCTCGGCCTCCCAAAGTGCTGGGATTACAGGCTTGAGCCACCGCACCTGGCCCGAGAACACCATTCTTAATAGCATCAAAAATATGAAATATTAAGATGTGAGTTTTCCCAAAATTGATCTATAGAGTCAATGCAATTTTAATTTTTTAAAGGAACTGATAAGCTGATTTGAAAATTTATGTGGAAAGTTAGAGTACCTAGAATATCTTAAACAACTTTGAAAAAAAAGAACGAAGTTGGAAGGCCTATGCTACCTGATTTCAAGGCTTATTAGAAAGCTACAGTAATCAAGGCATAGTGTTTTTAATATAGACGGTAGATCTAGTTGCAGAATAATGAGCCAAAAAATAAACCCACACATATATGGTCAAATGATCTGCAATAAAAGTGTGAAGTAATTCAATGGAAAATTATATTAAAAGACAAAATACAGCTTGGAAGAAAATATTTGTAAATCCCATATCTGACAAAGAACTGTTATCGAGAATCTATGATGAACTTTAAAAAAAAAAAAAACAATAAAAAACACGCAACTCAATATTTTTAAATGGAGGAAAGGGAGTCAGGTACAGTGGTGAATGTCTGTAATCCCAGTTACCTGGGAGGCTGAGGTGAGAGGATCACTTGAGTCCAGGAGTTTCAAAGCAGCCTGGGCAACATAGCCAGATCTTGTCTCTAAAAGCAAACAAACAAAAAAAAAAAAAAAAAAAATTAAATGAGTGAAATACTTGAAAAGACACTTCACCAAAGAAGATATACAGAAAGATGCTCAACATCATTATCCACCAGATAAATGCAAATTAAAACCATAACAAGAGACTATTACATACCTATTAGAATGATTAAACTTAAAAAGACTGATCATACCAAGTTTTAAGGAGGATGTGAGAACCTGAAACTCTCATACACTGCTGGTGGGAATGTAAAATGGTACATCCACTTTAGGAAATAGTTTGGCAGTTTCTTTTTTTTTTTTTTTTTTTTTTTCTGAGATGGAGTTTCGCTCTTGTTACCCCAGGCTGGAGTGCAATGGCGCGATCTCGGCTCACCGCAACCTCCGCCTCCTGGGTTCAGGCAATTCTCCTGCCTCAGCCTCCTCAAGAGCTGGGATTACAGGCACACGCCACCATGCCCAGCTAATTTTTTGTATTTTTAGTAGAGACGGGGTTTCACCGTGTTGACCGGGATGGTCTCGATCTCTTGACCTCGTGATCCACCCGCCTCGGCCTCCCAAAGTGCTGGGATTACAGGCTGAGCCACCGCGCCTGGCAGCAGTTTCTTATAACATGTATATGGTCAAATGATCTGCAACAAAACTGTGAAGCAATTCAATGGAATATTTATATTAAAAGACAAAATACAGCTTGGAAGAAAATATTTGTAAATCACATATCTGATAAAGAACTGTTATTCAGAATATATAACATATTACATATAGTATACTATATACTACCACATAGTATATGTTACCCAACAGTTCCACTCCAAGGTATTTCCTAAGAGAAATAAAAACGTATGTCCACACAAAGACTTGCACACCAATGTCTGTAACAGTTTTATTTGTAGTAACTGAAAACTGGAAATAAAGTATTTTGTTCCTCAACAGAGAATAGATAAACAAACTCTGTTACATCCATACAACAGAATACTACCTATCAATAAAAAACAATGAACTGACACATATTATAACATGATAGAATCTCAAAATAATTATGCTGAGAGAAAGAAGCCAGACAAAGTATATCGTGTGATACTATTTATATAAAATTCTAGAAAATGACAACTGACCTATAGTGACAAAAAGCAGATCAGTAGTTACCTGGAAACGCAGAGGGCATCAGAGATTGGGCTGAGTGGGAAAGGATTACAAAGTAGCATGAGGAAACTTTTGGGGGTGATGGATATATTTGTTATTTTGATTGTGAAGATGGTTTCACAGGTGTACATATATGTACATACATATGTCAAAACTTAAAATTATATACCTAAATATGTACAGATTGTTGTATGTCTGTAAAGCCATAAACATTATCTCTGTGGCTGAAAATGTAACTGGTTATAACTTAATCCAGAGTTTGTATCAAGTATCAGTGGGTTATAAGAGAAAGGATATAGAAAAGCTTTGAGGCTGGGGTTAGGGGAAAGAGGCAGGTTAAATAATAGAGACATGGACTATGCTTTAGTTGTCTCCTTGCCAAAATTCTTTTGAGGTAAAAGTTCTCAGAGACTGATTTAAATTTAGTAATGGCAAAAGAAGATTTCTGTTTAAAGGTTACTAATTGGTTTTTAAATTGCCATATGATTATCTTTATATCTTATGAGTAATACATGAACATAATTTTTTAAAACATGAACTAAGTACCTAAAAGTCTATAAGGCAGGCAACATTTCACTGTTCCAACCCTCCTAATCCTATTCCTCTGAGATTACCTTTCCCTCTATTAACTGTTTCTGTTTAGTTCTTCTATTGACTTCTTCCATATATACTGCTATGTCTTGATTCATCTATTTTAGACTTTGTTAACTTTATAATTTAACAAATGAGGCTATAACTCACTTATACTATCTCTTGTCCCAATTTAGTTATCATGCTTTTTAGTTCCTCTTTTTTTGAGGAATATATTTAGACCTTTATTTTTTGTTTCATAAACTATAGACAATCTCTTAATTCTTTGTAAAAATTAAGAGTTTGTAAAAAGAGGCCTTAATTCCCTTTATCTCTCTCCTCTGCCTACCAATTCTAGTCATTTGTCCTTTTACTTTTTACATTGCAAACAGTGGTAATGTTTATGTTTTGCTCTACATCTATAATTAACTATCTCTATAATTAAATATCCTGTGCTTTTGTATATTAGTTATTTCCAGAAGTTGAAAATCAACATACAGTATTTATACTATTGTTAATTATTTAAAATTTTTCTCTCTTCTGTCAAGTATTTGTAGTATTACATTTCTTAATTTGTATACATTTTTTCTAGATTTTCTGATTACCTTTATTTTTTCTTCCATTGTCTGCTACATTCATAAGTTTCTCTAATTTCTTAAAGATAAATAAAACGGTGAGTCCTTTTCCCTCTCCTTTTCTTGATGCCTCTTTCTTGGAGCCCTTCTTCCTTCCATTCAGACTAAATGTACCTTAGGCCTACTATACAACTGTTGTCCTTACACTTACTTTTGTTAAAAATGTCTTTTTGTTATCAGACTCAATTGACAGTTGATTAGGACAAAATTATAGGTTTGAAATAATTTGCCCTCAGAACTTTGAAGGCATTCCTCCATTGTTCTCTCTAAGAGCCAGTGTTGCTGATGAGATGACCAAACCATTCCTATTCTTGTTCCCTTAATTATTAATGTTTTTTCTCTCTGGGACCTTTTAGGATCTTTTCTACATCTTTGCTGGTCTGAAATTTCATAATGTATGTAGGGATTGAGCAAAATGGTTTACTACCCCAGATATAAGGCCTGCAGCTCAATAAGCCCCACCTATGTAAATACAGCCATTTTGCTGGGGGACCTCTAAATTCCGAATAGTAGAGGTCTTTGTTTTAGAGCACCAGTGCCCACATTAGTTACCTCAATTCTCTTAGACAATTTATTCAATCTCTTTAGAGAAGAACTTTCTGATTTTTTTCTTTGCCTTAGGAATCAATGCCTGAATACTAGCGGTTCTATATGCAGCAGAGGAAAATGATTAATATACAGATTTTCAATGAATTTCTCATATTTCATTGTCACCCTATGCCTTACTTGGCACTTCCAATTTTCAAACTTTTCTGTGATCCTACAAGGCAGACTAACATCCTCCCAGGCTATAAGCTCCCTCTGTCATTTTATCTGCCAATCTTTATTTGCCAGTATCCTATTCAATTTCCGCCTATCAGAAGTATATTGGACTCTTTTCCACTGATTCCCTCTACTGTTGTCTTCATTATATCTTTTTTTATTGTCTAATGGCATTTTAAATTTTTTTATTTTTAAATTTTATAGGTATATGTATTTATGGGGTATAAGAGATATTCTGATATAGGCACACAATGTGTAATAATCACATCAAGGTAAATGCAGTAACCATCACTTCAAGCATTTATCCTTTCTTTGTATTAAAAACAATCCAATTATACTCTGAGTTTTTTTTAAATGTACAGTATTTTAAAACATACAATTTTTAAATGTACTATAAATGATTATTGACGGTAGTTACCTTGTTATGCTATCAAATACTAGATCTTATTCATTCTATCTAACTATTTTTTATACCCTTTAATAATCCTCACTCCCCCATCCATTACTACCCTTCCCAGCCTCTGGTAACCATCATTCTACTCTACATCCCCATGAGTTCAATTGTCTTAATTTTTTAGCTCCCACAAATGTGTGAGAATATATGAAGTTTGTCTTTCTGTGTCTAGCTTATTTCACTTAACATAATGACCTCCATTTCCCTTCAAGTGTTTGCAAATGACAGGATGTCATTCTTTTTTGTGGCTAAATAGTACTGCATTGTGTATGTGTACTATGTTTTCTTTATCCATTCATCCATTGATGGATACTTAGATTGCTTCCAGATCTTCGCTATTATGAATAGTGCCACAATAAACATGGAAGTGCAGATATCTCTTTGATATACTGATGTCCTTTCTTTTGAGTGTATACCTAGTAGTAGATTGCTGGATCATATGGTAGTTCTATTTTTAGTTTTATGAGGAACCTCCAAACTGTTCACAGTGATAGTCATAATTTACATTTTCACCAACGGTGTACGAGGGTTCCCTGTTCTCCACATTCTCATCAGCATTTGTTATTGCCCGTCTTTTGAATAAAAGTTAAAATGGATAAAGGCCATTTTCACTGGGGTGAGATGATATCTCATTGTAGTTTCAATTTGCATTTCTCTGATGTTTGATTATGTAGAGTACCTTTTAATATGCTTCTTTGCCACTTGTATGTCTTCTTTTGAGAAATGTCTATTCAGATCTTTTGCTCATTTTAAAACCAAATTGTTAGATTTTTTCCTGTAGAGTGATCTGAGCTCCTTACATATTCTGGTTATTAATCCCTGTCAGATAAGTAGTTTGCAAATATTTTCTCCCATTCTGCAGGTTGTCTCTTAACTTTGTTGATTGTTTCCTTTGCTATTCAGAAGCTTTTTAATTTGATATGCTCCCATTTTTCCATTTTTGCTTTGATTGCCTGTGCTTGTCGGGTATTACTCAAGTAATTTTTGCCCAGTCTAATTTCCTGGAGTTCACTCATTTTTTTTCTAGTTGTGTCATAGATTGAGGTTCTAGATGTAAGTCTTTAATCCATTTTAACTTTATCTTTGTATGCAGTGAGAGACAGGGGTCTAGTTTCATTCTTTTGCATATGGATATCCAGTTTTCCCAGCACCGTTTACTAAAGAGACTGTCTTTTCCCAATGTATGTTCTTGGCACCTTTGTCAAACATGAGTTCACCATAGGTATATGAACTTATTCCAGGGTTATTCTTTTCCATTAGTCTATGTGTCTTTTTTTAATGCCAGCACCATGCTGTTTGGCTTGCTGTAGCTCTGTATTACAATTTGAAGTCAGGTAATGTGATTTTCCCAATTTTGTTCTTTTGGCTCAGGATAGCTTTGGCTATTCTGGGTCTTTTGTGGTGCCATATAAATTTTAGAATATTTTTTATTTCTGTGAAGAATGTCATTGATATTTTGATAGGGATTGCATTGAATCAGTAGATAGCTTGGGGTACTATGAATATTTAATAATATTGATTCTTCTAATCCATGAACATGAAATATATTTTCCATTTTTCAATTTCTTACATCAATGTTTTATATTTTTCATTTTAGAGATCTTTCACTTCTTTTTTTTTTTTTTTTTTTTTTTTTTTTTTGAGACAGAGTTTTGCTCTTGTTACCCAGGCTGGAGTGCAATGGCACGATCTCGGCTCACCACAACCTCCGCCTCCTGGGTTCAGGCAATTCTCCTGCCTCAGCCTCCTGAGTAGCTGGGATTACAGGCACGAGCCACCATGCCCAGCTAATTTTTTGTATTTTTAGTAGAGATGGGGTTTCACCATGTTGACCAGGATGGTCTCAATCTTTCGACCTCATGATCCACCCGCCTCGGCCTCCCAAAGTGCTGGGATTACAGGCTTGAGCCACCGCGCCCGGCCGAGAACTTTCACTTCTTTGGTTAAGTTTATTCCTAGGTATTTTATTTTATTTGTGGCCATTGTAAATGGGATTACTTTCTTAATTTCTTTTTCAAATTGTTTGCTGTTGACATATAGAAATGCTATGTTGATTTTTTTATCCTGCATCTTTATTGAACTTGTTTATCAGTTCTAATAATTTTTTGGTGGAGTTTTTAGTTTTTTCCATATATAAGACCATTTCATCTGCAAATAAATATAATTCAACTTCTTCCTTTCCAATTTGGATGCTTTTTATATCTTTCTCTTGTCTAATTACTCTACCTAGGATTTCCAGTACTATCTTGGATAACAGTGATAAAAGTGTGATCTGTAATCAGCAGGTGGCAAATATAGCCAGGCTTATGACATTCCCTTCAGGGTGGAAGTCTCCCTGGGCCCAGGCAGGTCTAAAGATGCCATCCAGGAGCCAGAGCACGTAGTCAGGAAGCTTAGGAACATACTTGGTGCTCTATTATGCTGTGGCTAAGCTGACAAACAAAGAACAAGACAAAATCCTTCCCACTCTTCCTTCCTTTTTCCTCAAGCAGAAGAGTCTCTCCCTGTGGCTACCACTGCCTCAGGCCCATGGCAAGTACTGCCCAGCTATTGCCAGTGTTCACTCAAGGCCCAAGAGATCTTTAGTCAGCTTGTGGTGAATGCTGCCAGGCCTGGGACTCTTCCCTCAGGGCAGTTGGCTCCCCTCTGGCCCAGGGCATGTCCAGAAATGCCATTCAAGAGCCAAGGCCTGGAATGTGGGGTCCCAAGAGCCCACTTGGTGCTCTACCCCGCTGTGGCTGAGCTGGGACCTAAGCCGTAAAACAAAGTCCCTTTTACTCTTCCCTCTCCTTTTGCCAAGCAAGAGAATTCTCTCCTCATAGCAACCACAGTTGGGAATGTACTGGGTCACACCTGAAGCCAGCACAGCTGAATCTCACACATGGCCTGTGGCGAGTACTGCCTGGCTACCAATGCTGGTTTTTCAGGGGTCAAAGGCTCTTCAGTCAGCAGGTGATGGATTCTATCAGGACTGGATCCTTCCCTTCAAGGCAGCAGGTTCCCTTCTGAGTCAGGCTGTGTTTATAAATGTCATCCAGGAGTCAGGGCCTGAAATGGGAGCCTTAGAACTCTGCCTGGTACCCTATTCTACTGTGGCTAAGCTATCAAAGTTGCAAGACAAAGTCCTCTTTATTCTCTCCTCTCCTCTCCTCAAGAAGATGGACAGAGTCTCTCTTGGAGCTGTGACCTGCACTGCTTGTAGCTGAGGGAGGGGTGATGCAAGTACTCCCTTGGCCACCCCAGCTGATAGATTGCATGCATCCCAAGCCACTGTCTCCAAACACAGCACAGCACCAGTACTTGCTCAGGAATTGCTGTCCTTGTGACCTAGACCGCCTTTCAAGTTTATTTAGAACCCCAGAGCACTTTAGCCTTCAGTGGTAGGGGTCACCAGAACTCAGGTTCCAACCACTGGGATGGATGATTCTCTCTGCTGGCTAGGGGTGGTCTAATGCTCCTTCTGTGGTTGCCACCTGAGTTCTGCCCCAGGTTGCTTTCCACTGTGACAGGGCAGCATTGAGTTCCAATGCAAAGTCACAATCACTGTGCTCTCCCTCCCCAAAGTGCACAGATTCTGTCTGTGCTACATGGCCACTGTTGGGGAGTGGGTGAGAGGTGGCATAGGCGACTTAAGACTATCTTTCCTACCCTCTTCAGTGCCTCTTTCCTTAATATGATGTTAAAACTAGGTAATATGATCACTTATCTGATTTTTGATTCTTATTAAGGTGCTTCTTTTGTATGGATATTTGTTCAATTTGGTGTTCTGGCAATGGGGGATGATCACTGAAAGCTTTCATTTGGCCATCTTGCTTCACCTTCTCCACCTCTGTTTGCTTAATGTCATTTTAATGGAATCTTGGGAGAGAGAGGAGCTAAAATAGTTTGGTTAGTCAGTTACCTTGATCCAATGACTATATACTCATTAAATTTTAACATTTATATGGTTTCTGTGGATTTTTTAGAAAATATTTGTAATTAGGAGCAATTAGCTATGAACTGGACAAATCTACATTGCCTATCCATTTATAGAAATCAGAGGATTCATTAGAGTTAAAGCTCTGTGAAAGAGGTTAGTATAAAGCAATGAAATCTAAGTCTCCATTGCTCCATGGAAAGATAACTTTAGTCGCTAATACTAACAATCGAACAATGGATATGCATAAAATTGACTCTAATGAATAGGGTATTTTTCTATACTTCATTTCATTTGTTTATGTTTTATTCTAATTTCTTTTTGAGTAGGTAGGTCCATTGATATACTACGCAAAATATTTGTGAGACAACACTCAGCATACTTTTTTCACTCACTTTCATGGTCATAAGCACGAGTCAGGAATTTTCCTCCAAGAAAATGACATTTCCATAGACAAACCCTAATGCTGAATTCCAGTCAGTAGCCATATTGAAAAACACTCTCTCAAGATATTTGTCTCTCAGTTTTACAGCCACTGAAATAGTATTGGCCTGCTATTATGTCACATAATGAATTATTTTGTATTTACCTTAAGGTAGGCCCTGGACACACTTGGACACATGAGGCACTAAAATGCCAAGTTAAGAACAGCATTGAAGCTTTGGATTTGTTTAATCTTATAGTGGTCTTGCTGGTCTCGCAGTTTTCTTGCCAGTCCTTTTATGCCCTTGGTGATTCTAGTGTTGTAGTGTTTAAAATCCTCAATATGTGTCACAGGACCTTTACTGTTTTTCCCAATCCTCAGATTTGTTTCAGGCATTTATTGCGGCCTAAATCTCTGCTGATTAATCGGCCTGCCCCTAAGATACCTGTATCTTAAACTCTTCTTTGAATTCCACCTGCTGTACTTATAGCTTACCTGCCTGACCTTTTCCTCTGAAGTTATTTACTGATCTTTTAGATTCACTTTCTGTACTCACATTCCTGTGATCCAGTCCTGGATTGATAGTCCACTGGCCACATATCTGCATTCATACTTTGTTATCTACTCAGGCCCATGGGTTTATTTGGATCATTGTTTTTAGTCTTTCTTTCATTATCTGAGCCCTAGTTATAACAGTTGAACTCCAGTCTACAATGTATTTCAATAACAATTTCAACTGAATATCACTCATCTTTCCTTAAAATTTTTCCCACTATGTAATTTTTTGATAATATTTGGAACATTTTTGCCTCCTCAGAATCAACAGTCTTCTGTTTCTTAACTTGCTTCTTACTTGTATCCTATTCCCCTTCCCCAAATTCTGACTGTTGCAACTCTCTTTTCACTAACTACCTCGCTTTTTTTTTATTGCACTTTAGGTTCTGGGGTACATGTGCAGAACATGCAGGATTGTTGCATAGGTACATGCATGGCAATGTGGTTTGCTGCCTCCATCCCTCCGTCACCTATATCTGGCATTTCTCTCCATGTTATCCCTCCCCAACCTCCCTACCCCCTACTGCTCCTCCCCTATTCCCCCCCAAACAGACCCCAGTGTGTGATGCTCACCTCCCTGTGTCCATGTGTTCTCCTTGTTCAACACCCGCCTATGAGTGAGAACATGAGGTGTTTGGCTTTCTGTTCTTCTGTCAGTTTGCTGAGAATGATGGTTTCCAGATTCAACCATGTCTCTACAAAGGACATGAACTCATTGTTTTTTATGGCTGCATAGCATTCCATGGTGTATATGTGCCACATTTTCCTTGTCCAGTCTATCATCAATGGGCATTTGGGTTGGTTCCAGGTCTTTGCTATTGTAAACAGTGCTGCAATGAACATATATGTCTCATGTGTCTTTATAATAGAATGATTTATAATCCTTTGGTTTATAACAGAACAATTTATAATCCTTTGGATGTATACCCAGTAATGGGATTGCTGGGTCAAATGGAATTTCTATTTCTAGGTCCTTGAGGAATTGCCACACTGTCTTCCACAATGGTTGAACTAATTTACACTCTCACCAACAGTGTAAAAGTGTCCCTATTTCTCCACATCCTCTCCAGCATCTGCTGTCTCCAGATTTTTTAATGATAGCCATTCTAACTGTCATGAGATGGTATCTCAATGTGGCTTTGATTTGCATTTCTCTAATGACCAGTGTTGATAAGCATTTATTCATATGTTTGTTGGCCTCATATATGTCTTTTGAAAAGTGTCTGTTCGTATTCTTCACCCAGTTTTGAATGTGTTTGTTTATTGTTTCTTGTAAATCTGTTTTATTTCTTTCTAGATTCTGGATGTTAGCTCTTTGTCAGATGGGTAGACTGCAAAAATTTTTCCCATTCCGTTGGTTACCAGTTCATTCTAATGATTGTTTCTTTTGCTGTACAGAAGCTCTGGAGTTTAATTAGATCCTATTTGTCTATTTTGGCTTTTGTTGTCAATGCTTTTGGTGTTTTAGTCATGAACTCCTTGCCTATGCCTATGTCCTGAATGGTTTTGCCTAGGTTTTCTTCTAGGGCTTTTATGGTGTTAGGTCTTATGTTAAAGTCTTTAATTCATCTGGAGTTAATTTTAGTGTAAGATACCAGGAAAGGGTCCAGCTTCTGCTTTCTGCACATGGCTAGCCAGTTTTCCCAACCCCATTTATTAAACAGGGAATCCTTTCCCCATTGCTTGTTTTTCTCAGGTTTGTCAAAGATCAGATAGTTGTAGATGTGTGGCATTGCCTCCGAGGCCTCTGTTCTGTTCCATTGGTCTATATCTCTGTTTTGCTACCAGTCCCATGCTGTTTTGATTACTGTAGGCTTGTAGTACAGTTTGAAGTCAGGTAGTGTGATGTCTCCAGCTTTGTTCTTTTTGCTTAGGATTGTCCTGGCTATGTGAGCTCTCTTTTGGTTCCATATGAAGTTTAAGGTGGTTTTCTCCAGTTCTGTGAAGAGGGTCATTGGTAGCTTGATGGGGATAGCATTGAATCTATAAATTACATTGGGCAGTATGGTCATTTTCATGATATTGATTCTTCTTAACCACAAGCATGGAATGTTTCTTCATCTCTTTGTGTCCTTTCTTATTTCTTTGAGCAGTGGTAGTTCTCCTTGAAGAGGTCCTTTACCTCCTTTGTTAGTTGTATTCCTAGGTATTTTGTTCTCTTTGTGGCAATTGTGAATGGCAGTTGATTCTTGATTTGGCTCTCTTTAAGTCTGTTATTGGTGTATATGAATGCTTGTGATTTCTGCACATTGATTTTGTATCCTCAGACTTTCCTAAAGTTGCTTATCAGCTTAAGGAGATTTTGGGCTGAGATGATGGGGTCTTCTAAATATACAATCATGTCATCTGCATACAGAGACAATTTGACTTCCTCCTTTCCTAATTGAATATCCTTTATTTCTTTTTCTTGCCTAATTACTCTGGCTAGAACTTCCAATACTGTATTGAATAGGAGTGGTGAGAGAGAGCATCCTTGTCTATTGCCAGTTTTCAAAGGGAACGTTTCCAGTTTTTGCCCATTCAGTATGATATTGGCTGTGGGTTTGTCATAAATAGCTTTTCATTA
This sequence comes from Saimiri boliviensis, assembly GCF_048565385.1. NCBI lineage: Eukaryota > Metazoa > Chordata > Mammalia > Primates > Cebidae > Saimiri > Saimiri boliviensis. Next base: position 58,996,704 of record NC_133470.1, read on the forward strand.
TTTTGAGATACATTCCATCGATACCTAGTTTATTGAGAGTTTTTAGCATAAAGGGCTGTTGAATTTTGTCGAAGGCCTTCTCTGCATCTATTGAGATAATCATGTAGTTTTTGTCTTTGGTTCTGTTTATGTGGTGAATTACGTTTATAGACTTGCACATGTTGAACCAGCCTTGCATCCCTGGGTTGAAGCCTACTTGATCGTGATGAATAAGCTTTTTGATGCGCTGTTGCAATCAGTTTGCCAGTATTTTATTGAAGATTTTTGCATCTATGTTCATCATAGATATTGTCCTGAAATTTTCTTTTCTTGTTGAGTTTCTGCCAGGTTTTGGTATCAGGATGATGTTGGTCTCATAAAATGATTTGGGAAGGATTCCTTCGTTTTCTATTGTTTGGAATAGTTTCAGAAGGAGTGGTACCAGCTCCTCTTTGTATGTCTGGTAGAATTCATCTGTGAACCCATCTGGACCTGGGCTTTTTTTGGTTGGCAAGCTGTTAATTGCTGCCTCAACTTCAGCCCTTGTTATTGGTCTGTTCAGGGTTTCAACTTCTTCCTGGTTTGGGCTTAGGAGGGTGCCAGTGTCCAGGAATTTATCCATTTCTTTCAGGCTTACTGGTTTATGTGCATAGAGTTGTTTGTAATAATCTCTGATGATGGTTTGAATTTCTGTGGAATCTGTGGTGATATCCCCTTTATCGTTTTTCATTGCATCTATTTGATTCTTCTCTCTTTTCTTTTTTATTAATCTGGCTAGTGGTCTGTCTATTTTGTTGATCTTTTCAGAAAACCAGTTCCTGGATTTATTGATTTTTTCAAGGGTTTTTTGGGTCTCTATCTCCTTCAGTTCTGCTCTGATCTTAGTTATTTCTTGTCTTCTGCTAGATTTTGTTTGTTTTTTTTTTTTAATCTTGCTCCTCTAGCTCTTTCATTTTGATGATAGGGTGTTGATTTTAGATCTTTTGTTGCTTCTCATATGGGCATTTATTGCTATATATTTTCCTCTAGACACTGCTTCAAATGTGTCCCAAAGATTCTGGTACGTTGTGCCTTCATTTTCATTGGTTTTGAAGAACATCTTTATTTCTGCCTTCATTTCATTGTTTATCCAGTCAATATTCAAGAGCCAGTTGTTCAGCTTCCATGAAGTTGTGTGGTTCTGAGTTAGTTTCTTAATCCTGAGTTCTAATTTGATTGCACTGTGGTCTGAGAGACTGTTTGTTTGTTGTGATTTCCATTCTTTTGCATTTGCTGAGGAGTGATTTACTTCCAATTATGTGGTCAGTTTTAGAGTAGGTGTGATGTGGTGCTGAGAAGAATGTGCATTAATAGTTTTGTGTTTCTAATAACTCATCTTGTTCTTTGATGCATACCTTAACTACATTTCATCCAGTCCAGAGAACAAGTCCACACTGGTTCTGGACCCACAAATATACTCGCCATTTGGGAGCTTACTACCTATGTGGGAAGAAAAATTGCTATTAAGATATATAAAGCATTATTTGCTAAATGTTAGGGGCTCTGTTCTGCCCCAAAATGGGATCTAAGAAAAACCAGAGATTGAACTGGTCTATAGTACAATTTCACACTGGTGCCATTCCATGGTAATCTTCCCAAGTAAAAATACTTTTTTTATTTTCCTTTCTACTTTGTAGTTACTTGCATTTTGGGGCAGTAATTTTTAAGTCAAACTGCCTAGGAAGCAGAATTCAGTGACCACTTCTAGCTCTATATGATGAAAAAATGTTGGTTGTGTTTAGCTTCCACGCTTAATCTTGCTCCACAATTTCAGTCATCCTCTGACATATCTACAAGACATGGTAATCCCTAGCACTCACATCAGAGATGTCCAAGATGATAGTTTCATTTCGCATTTGGCCTGATTGCTACCACCTCCACCCTCATCCCACTGGTGACAGCTCCCATGGGATCCTGTGATCAGTGTTGAATGTCCTCATTTTCTCACTCCCAGGAGTTGACACACTCTGTTCAGCAACCAGCACATACTGTGTTTCTGTTCTTGTCACAGTTTTTGAAACTTTACTCCCTTCTATTATGTAGTGCTATCACTGCTACAAAGATACACAAGATTATTTTTATGTTGTTTGTCTATGTATATTAAAGACAGTTTCTAGTTCAGTGCCTTCCAATATGCTAAGTACTCAATGTTTGTTCAGACAACACTCTGAACGACCTTCTTCAGACCTTTTGTTGACAGTCACAGCATGTTGAGTTAAGGGTTCTTATGAATAAAAGTGCATTCAATGCCATCTTTTGTATTTATTTTATATCTATGACATATCCATCATGGATAGGTACCAATGAAGCAACTCTGTTTCACTCATTGGTGCCAGGATGCTCATATCTTGCTATATTGAAATCACTTAGAGATTTTGTTGAATGTTTCAGGGCATAAATGGTTTAATTTATTTGAAGGTCCCAGCTGATTGCTCATGGATGATGATGGTGACGGCAGTGGTTGCAATAAGAAAAATAGATTTTATATTCAACAACATTGAAAGAGAAATCATTTTGAAAAATAATAGGTGATTTGCTGATTTTAAAGAGCCTGGTATGTACCTGCCTGCTCTTGAGGGACATGAAGTACCAATTTCATAAATGGATTAGCTCTGGGATTGATAGAAGAAAAGGTGAAAAAACACTAGCTATACAAGAACCTTATTTTACCCAGAAGAAAAAAGAGGACTTTGCTTCTTTAGTCTAAAGGTAATGAACTGGTTGATAAATGAAAAATACAGCTGTTTCTCAAAGTTTAGTTCAAGGATTGGGTGCATCAGAATCCCCTAGTGAGCAAGTTGAAAAGTCAGATTCTAGGGTCCCACCTCAGACTGACTCTAAATTTGAGAAGGGGAAGGCCTGGGATTCTGCATTTTGACACTCTTGCTTAGTGATTATGATGTACACTGAAGTTTGAGAACCACTGACCTATAGGGACTCTCATTCTTAGGATCCCTTTGATTTGATTCCTGCGAGTAGTGTATTGAATCCTTAGTGTACCTCTCCATGATGGATCCCAAAAACTAGGCCCAATTAGAGTCAAAAAAATCTTGGCTTTAAGAAATGGATTGGTGATAGATAGTCCACTCTCTGGTTTAAGTTTGTCCCTTCCAAAATGTAGGTGTTGCCAATATGGTGGTATTAAGAGGTGAGGCCATTAGAGGTGATTAGGGCTCCTACCTTGTGAATAGGATTAAGGCCTTTTAAAAAGAGGCTTCATGCAGTATTCAGCTCTCCCTCCCTTCTGTCTTCCATCATGTGATTACACAGTGTTCCTCTCCTCTAGAGGATGCAACAACAAGATGCCATCTTGGAAGCGGAGAGCAGCCCTCACTTCATAATCAAACCTGTTGTCACCTTGATCTTGGAATTTCTAGCCCCCAGAACTGTGAGAAAATAAATTTACCTTCTTTATAAGATACCGAATTTCAGGTGTTTCATTATAACATGAACAAAGACAATGTAATTATTCTTTCAACAGAGTGAGATTTATTAGGGTCTATTATGCGCCAGGCCCAGGGCTAGGCACTAGGTATACAAAAATGGATGTGTGACCCCTTCCCTAAAGAGACTTATGAGTAATTTTCTATGAATTATCTAGTACAATCAAGGACAAATTATCTAGTACAATCAAGGACATTAGCCATGAAATAGAAAATGAATTAAATTTATTCTATGTCATGGTACAAAAAATAATTTTGTGGGTTTAGATATATAAAAAATATGTTTGTAGCAGTGTCTGGAGAGTTACTAGCAATAATGGATGTATCCCCCATGTCTCACTGTTAACAAATTGTTTCCAGCTGATATCCCTGTAATCTGCAGGTGCTGTTTACCATGTAATTTTACCATAGGAAACAAGGGTGTAATCACTTAATAAAGTGTAAAGAATTAGATTTTTTTTTCCCTTGAGCAAAATGCCTGACTGTGGCCAACATTCCTGATGCCTCCTCCCTTGTGCAGTAGGAAAACAATATTCTAAAAGAGAAGGCTGTTTTGTTCATATCCTGCAACTTGCCTCTGGAGGCTATGCTAATGAATGCAAAACTCAAGCTAGAATTCCAGACATTTTGTATGAGCAGACACTGATTTTTGTCTTTACCATTATACGGAGGTTAGTTTTCCCTTCTACCTCTGAAATACGAAAAAGTGATAGGGAATCTCTCATTTTAAACAGTGTTTTTGTGTTGTTTTCTTCTAATTTTTCTTGAACAAATAGAAACTATGTGTATTAATCCATTTTCATGCTGCTGGTAAAGACATAACTGAGACTGGGCAATTTATAAAAGAAAGGGGTTTAACTGGACTTACAGTTCCACGTGACTGGGGAAGCCTCACAATCATGGCAGAAGGCAAGGAGGAGCAAGTCATATTTTACATGGATGGCAGCAGGCAAAGAGAGAGAGCTTGTGCAGGTGAATTCCTCTTTATAAAACCATCAGATTTCATGAGACTTATTCACTATCATGAGAACTGTAGGGAAAGAATTGCCCCCATGATTCAGTTGCCTCCCATAGGGTCCCTCCCACAACACATGAGAATTCAAGATGAGATTTGAGTGGCGACACAGCCAAACCATATAACTATGTTCAAGGCATTTTCATATACAGGCAGGCAGTTCTCTTCTAATGAACACTTAACTTATGAATATCCCAAATTCATCAACAACCTCTCTTGAGGGACTTTGAACTACTCTGACTACTCGTGGAAAGTGGAGTCGTTTCTGCTGTCTGCAGAAGTTTGTTTCTCCCTCAACCCTCCTCTTCTGGGGGCTTGAGTTCTCACAAGCTCCTATTAGACCCTTAGAATATTTAATACATGAGCCTTTTCCTACTGCCACCATTAGGACACAGGAAGGTGCCAGAGCCCCTGGCAGAACTCCCATAGGAGCTGAGCCCATGAGGGAGCACAACAAGTATGAGGGAATCTCTGGAATTGTAATTGGTAATGGCGGGGATGTTCTGCATTTCAAAAATCTAATTTCCTAGAAATAGCATTATGCTTAATAACCTACCCATGTAGAACTTGGGTATATGACAAATTCACCTATCTAGACCACAGCCAGAAATTAAGTGGTAAACAAACGGCTTCTAAGCCACTAGAGAATATGCATCTGACTTATTGGAAAAGCCATTCAAAACCACACTCATTGCCCATTAATTCTATCTGTACATGAGTCTAATTAGTTTTAACTAAATGTCAAGCCTATAGCAGATTATAAGCAACAAATCTGAAGGGACTTGGAAAGATGTTACAGGTAGGTAAAGAGAAATCTGATAGTTGACAGTAAGGTAAAAGATGAAATAACATTAAAAAGAAGTTTAAGCACTCAGAAACCAATCACAATGAAACAGTACTTCACATCTACCAGAATGGTGGATTGATTAAAAATGCTGACAGTACCAAGTGTTGGTGCAAATGCAGAGCACTGGGACTCACACATTGCTGGTAAGCATTTAAAATGGTACAGTCACTCTGGAAAATAGTTTGGCTGTTTCTTACAACAAATATCATATAACCCAGAGGTTCTACTCCTAGGTTTAACCAAGAAACATGAAAACATAGGTCTACACAAAGACTTGTACATTAACGTTCATATTAGCTTTATTTATAATAGCCCCAAACTAGAAATAACACAAATGTCCATCAATGGCAGAATTCATAGAAAAAATGTGATAGAGCCATACAGTGAAATACTACTATTCAGCACTAAGAAGGAATGAACTAGTGATACATCCAACAATATGGATGAATCTCACTGACATTATGTTGAATGAAAATTCCTATTCATTCATACATATGAAAAATTATAATGGATGGTTCTAGTCTAGAACAAGAAAAACTAAGCTATTGTGATAGAAATCAGAATAGTAGTTGTCTCAGGATCTGGGGCACTGGAGAATGACTGGAAGGGGCCCAAGGGAAAATTTTAGGAGGTGATAGAAATCTTGATTTATCTTGATTTGGGTGGTGGTTACAAAAGTGTGTGCATTTGTCAAATCTCTTAGAGCAGTTTGCTTAAAATTTGTGCATTTTATTGTATGTAAATTATATCTCAAATTTTTATAAGGTACAAAAATTTAAAAAGGGAAAACTCATTCAGAAGATCCCCCTGCTGCAATATCTAAGACTAAATTCCTTAACATGATCTGGCTCTTATTTAATATTCCTTGGCTTATTTCTCACTATTCCTTCTCACCTCCTACCACTTATTATTCTAAGCTACTTGTAGTTCCAAAAATTGTTATTCTTTCTTTTTCCTCTGAACCTTTAAACACAGTGCTCCCTTTTCCTGGAATTCCTTTTTCATTTTCCATTTATCACTAAATCCTTGACATCCTTTAGGATTCACAGTGGTAGCACCTCCTCCAAGAAGACTTGTCCACTTTCAGTTTGGGTTAGATGCATGCCCTCTTGCTCCTAGAGAACTTGAAGCTCCTCTCTATCAAGGCATGTATTGTTCTATAATTGTGATCATTAAAAAACCCTCAAAACCATAGTGGACTGAGGTCATTTAATGTACAGGCAAATAGTACTCCTCATATATTCAGTAAGCCCTGAATTAAATCATATATTATAAACTAATTTCTTTTTTATTACATTATATTAGGCCCTATCATATACTTTAAGGATGTTGAATATTGGCCCCCAGTCTCTTCTGGCTTGTAGGGTTTCTGCTGAGAGATCTGCTGTGAGTCTAATGGGCTTCCCTTTGTGGGTAACCCGCCCTTTCTCTCTGGCTGCCCTTAGCATTTTCTCTTTCATTTCAACCCTGGTGAATCTGACGATTATGTGCCTTGGGGTTGCTCTTCTTGAGGAATATCTCTGTGGTGTTCTCTGTATTTCCTGGATTTGAATATTGGTCTGCCTTGCTAGGTTGGGGAAGTTTTCCTGGATAATATCCTGAAGAGTATTTTCCAGCTTGGATTCATTCTCTTCATCACATTCAGGTACACCTATCAGACGTAGATTAGGTCTTTTCACATAGTCCCACATTTCTTGAAGATTTTGTTCATTCCTTTTTGCGCTTTTTTCTCTGTTCTTGCCTTCTCTTTTTATTTCATTGAGTTGGTCTTCGACCTCTGATATCCTTTCTTCTGCTTGGTCAATTCGGCTGTTGAAGCTTGTGCATGCTTCACGAAGTTCTCGTGTTGCATTTTTCAGCTCCATCAATTCACTTATTCTCCTCTCTATGCTGTCCATTCTCGTCAGCAGTTCGTCCAATCTTTTTTCAAGGTTCCTATTTTCTTTGCGATGGGTTAGAACATGTTCTTTTAGCTCATTGTAGTTTCTTACTACCCATCTTCTGAAGTCTGATTCTGTCATTTCATCACCCTCCTTCTCCATCCGGTCTGGTTCCCTTGCTGGTGAGGAGTTGTGATCACTTTTAGGAGGAGAGGTGTTCTGGTTTCGGGAGTTTTCATCCTTTTTACGCTGGTTTCTACCCATTTTTGTGGGTTTATCCACCTGTTGTCTGTCTCTGTCCCAGGGAGTTGGAGCTTTATGAGTTTCCGTTGCACTACTGCCTTTTTTGATTTTTTTTTTTTTTTTCAGGTCCGACCCGCCCAGCTAGCAGCACGCCTAGCCTCTGCCTGCCCGCAGGGGCTTTGCTGAGCTGCTGTGGGCTCCGCCCAGCTGCCCTGAGCTCTTCCCTGTAGTCCTTTTTATATGGGCGTAGTTAGAACTGTCTGGGCAATGGTGGCCCCGCCTCTGTTATGGCGGACTCTCTCTGTTGTGGCAGGTTGCCTCGGCAACGGCGGGTTGCCTCGGCAACGGCAGCCTGCCTCCGTAGCGGTGGAGAGTCTCAGTAATGGCGGAAGCCCCTCCCCCACGGAGCCGGACCGTCCCGGTTCAGCTGTGCTTGGTTTGAAGGGCTCAACCCAGAGGGTTTCCAATTACTGTTTTTGTTTTCGTTGTTGTTGGGGGTGGAGGGGTGGGACCAACCGAGCCTGATCACCTGGCTCCCTGACTCAGAGTCTTTTCTTTTAAGTTGAACGACCCCGCGTTCCGGTCGCTTGTTGAAAAGGCGCCGGGATCTCCCGTGCTGCGACTCACGGAGTCGGCTCGAACCGCGGCGCCAGCTCCTGGCGGATTTTTTGCCTAGTAATCTCCTGGCCTGGCTCGCTGTTTCAGATGAATGGGCTATTCTGCCGTCTCAAGGCTCTGCTCGCCAGCTAAGAGGGCTCCCAGACCAGTGGTTTTTGTACGGAGAACCGCAGCAACAGGGAGTGGTCACAGCAGCCGCGCGGGCGGAATCAGCCCCGCGGGGGCCAAAACAGCCGCACCGGCTGGGACTGCGACGCTGGCGACCCCTCTGCCTGGGTATCTCCTGGTCTGTGGGCAATAAGAGTTCGTCTGGAAATGCGGCGTCCACTCACCCTCTGCACTTTCACTGGGAGCTGAAGTCCTGAGCTGTTCTTAGGCGGCCATCTTGAAAGTCCCCCCCCCCATCATATACTTTAATATTCACAAACACTGAAGTAAATACTGTTATTACTGGGCTTTTTTTGTTTTTTAGCTTTTAAGTTCAGGGGTACATGTGCAGGTTATGCAAATTTGTCACATAGGTGAATGTGTATCCTGGGCATTTGTTATATAGATTATTTCATCACCCAGGTATTAAGCCTAGTATCCATTTGTTATTTTTCCTGTCCTCTCCCTCCTCCTAACTTCTACCCTCCAATAGGCCCCAGTGTGTGTTGCCCGTACCATGCATCCATGTGTTCCCATCACTTAGCTCCCACTTATAAGTGAAAACATGCTGTATTTTGGTTTTCTGCTCCTGCATTCGTTTGCTAAGGATAATGACCTCCAGCTCCATCCGTGTACCTACAAAGGACATGATCTTATTCTTTTCTATGGCTGCATAGCTGAAGTAAATTTCAGCACTCAAAGTTATCAAGAAAACACTTCTATCCAAGATGACTTGTAGAGTTGCAAATGATCGAGATTTTATTATAAACAGCAGTTTAGTTTTATACTATTATTAGTACATTAGCTTATTTATATTGTGAGTTAAGTAACTTTCTGTGGGCTTATCAGGAAAATTAGCTAGACTTTATTATGTTGATTGTATGAGAAAATGCGTTTTTACATTCCAATCAAGTAACTCAAAAATACTACTAAGTTGAATGATGTGAAATTGTTGATTGATATTCAACCATTTTTGACAAAAACGGGAGTTTATCTTAAAATGCAATCCTGTTGATGAGATAGAAATTAACCTGCACATTGATTTACTAATTTTATATTTAATACATTAATGTATCCTTCAAGATGCTAATCCTACACCTTAAGGATATTGAGTAAATCACAGAATTTTGAAGAAAGTTTGTGTAGAATTAGGGCTTTCTTGAGTCCAACCCATTTTTTTTTCCACTTAATCAAATATGGAGCAGACATGAGGGCTCTGGAATTGTTTATTTTTTGAACTGGTAATAGAATGAAAATGCAGATTCATTTGTTCTTTTTAGACCCCAAATTATCTAACCATTCTATTTTGGAGATTAAGTCAATAATAATAGTAATAGCAAACATTTATTAAGTGCATACTACATGCTAAGTACTGTTCTAACTCTACAACTGTTTTGTGAGCAGAGTACTATTATTATCCCTATTTACAGATGAGAAAACTAAAGCTTAAGTAAATTGTTTAAGGTTACACAGCTAGTAAGTGGCAGAGTTGGTGTTAGAATCACTCAATCCTACTACTGTGTTTACTGTTTACCTCAAGCATGTGGTTTTACCACAATAAAGCACTAATGCTAAAATAAAATTTGATTCAGCAAGTATATATTTAAGCTATGATAATTAGTAAAGCCAGACCCATTCACATATGAAACGTATTATATTACTATGGGAGATCATTAGAAGACAGTAGAGGACCAAGTACCAAAATTAGTCTTATAGACCACAAGTGCTATAGAAATCTCGGAAGGGTAGAAAGTAATTGTGTGCTTTGTCATGACTAACTCCCAGAAGAGCATTGACATAAATGGTACCTCAGTACCGGATGTGCAGCATTTTGGGAACAAATCAAAATTATATCATAAATAGGAATATGGCAAAATCATGGATGTGTAATAATGAAGTCCAATAGGGAGTAGTAACTCAAGGGTTTTTTGTTGTTGTCATTTTGTTTTGTTTTGTTTTGAGATAGAGTTTTGCTCTTGTTTCCCAGGCTGGAGTACAGTGGTGCAATCTTGGCTCACTGCAACCTCCACCTCATGGATTCAGGTGATTCTCTTGCCTCAGCCTCCCAAGTAGCTGGGATTATAGGCATCCGCCACCACACCTGCCTAATTTTGTATTTTTAGTAGAAATGAGGTTTCACCATGTTGGTCAGGCTGGTTTCGAACTCCAGACCTCAGGTGATCCACCCACCTTGGCCTCCCAAAGTGCTGGGATTACAGGCATGAGCCACTATGTGGCTCAAGGTTTTCTGTTCAGTTTTCTGTTCAACTCAACTTCTGAGTGGGCATCATCAGTATTTTCAGTAGTTAGAAATTTGTGGCTAGGCTCTGTGAACCCCAGAAATACATGAAGAAATGGGACCTGATGGATTACTTATTAGATATTCAGGGCAGAAGAAATGGGATTCCGAAATTAATGAAAATTTCATGCCTGCATGATCGAAAAAATAATTGCATCAAAAATAAAATGGCCGGGCGTGGTGGCTCAAGCCTGTAATCCCAGCACTTTGGGAGGCCGAGGCGGGTGATCACAAGGTCAAGAGATCGAGACCAACCTGGTCAACATGGTGAAACCCCGTCTCTACTAAAAATACAAAAAATTAGCTGGGCATGGTGGCGCGTGCCTATAATCACAGCTACTCAAGAGGCTGAGGCAGGAGAATTGCCTGAACCCAGGAGGCGGAGGTTGTGGTGAGCCGAGATCGCGCCATTGCACTCCAGCCTGGGTAACAAGAGTGAAACTCTGTCTCAAAAATAAATAAATAAATAAAAAATAAAATGATTTTTACAGTGGAGGGGAGGATGGGCTCAGGCTTCAGACACATCAAACTTAAGGTACAGGTGTACTGTCTATGGAAAGCTAGCTTTTTATGTTGGCTATGACTGACTGGGGTCAACGTTGACTAATCTACTTGTTATTTTTACAGATGGCCCTATTGAATTTCTTCTTCCCTGATGAAAAGCCATACTCTGAAGAAGAAAGTAGGCGTGTTCGTCGCAATAAAAGAAGCAAAAGCAATGAAGGAGCAGATGGTAAGTCTACTTGGGTCATCCTTTATCACTTCTGAGATATATGTTAGTAAAAGTATTCTTTTAAGAACTACCTTCTCAGCAGGGCGCAGTGGCTCACACGTGTAATCCTAGCATTTTGGGAGGCTGAGGCAGGCAGATCACTTGAGGTCAGGAGTTCAAAACCAGCTTGGCGAATATGGTGAAACCCTGTCTCTACTAAAAATACAAAAATAATTAGCCAGGCAGGGTGGCAGGCACCTGTAGTCCCAGCTGTTTGGGAGGCTGAGGCAGGAAAATCACTTGAACCCAGGAGGTGGAGGTTGCAGTGAGCTGAGATTGTACCATGGCACTCCAGCCTGGGTGACAGAGCAAGACTCCGTCTCAAAAAAATAAAAAAATAAAAAAACTACCTTCTCAATAGTGCCTCATCATCTTATATATTGTGCACAGACCCAAGGTCATAGACTATTTCTGCAGCCTAACCTACCAATCAATCCTTTAACATAGAACTAACTATACAAGGATCCTCCCTCCTCCAACTCCAGATACCATCAGTCCTTTCTCAGTATGTCTGAGAGCCATGGTGGCATTTGTATCTCTCAAGATCACCCTCTGTAAGGACGTCATCTCTCCCGGAGATGTCCCACATCTATTAAGGTCACCAAGAGGATTTGGTCTTATTCTTGGAATTGACAGTGTTATACCCTGCTAGCACTTACATGATGTGTTAATTCCAATTATAACTTTATCAATGCTTGTATCCACTACCATGCCCAAATCTGAACTAGAGCTTCTAGAACTAGTTTATAGTTCTAGAGTGATTCTAGAACTATCACTAGTGACTCTAGTAACTATCACTAGTTACAGAGTGATAAGTCAATCCAAGGTTTCTTGAAGGCAGAGATGCATTTCTCTTTGTAGAACCCTAGAATCTAGCCTAGTCTCTGGAACATTATTGGTATTTGTTATGTAAGTTGATGATGACTTCCCCATTCCGCTAGGCAATGATGTATCAATGGAAACCATTCCTGTTCTGAGTGTAATAGCTTTGAGTTAACTAGCAATGCATTCTGTGGGGCATGACAAAATGTTAAGCTAGCTTCTGGGCAGGGTCTTTGAATTGCTCTGATATTTCAGCATCACTCTGTCAACTGACATAATGCTACCCCTTTGGGCACAGGAGTTTGTAAAATACATATCTCTGGGCAGCTACAAAGGCATCTGGATTCAAAGACAGCATGTGTCTAGCTACATATGCCAATAATATGCGTCTGGAGAGTTACAAAGCAACATGACTTTATTAAGATGAAAATGAGGCCTGGCATGGTGGCTCACACCTGTAATCCCAGCACTTTGGGAGGCCGAGAAAGGTGGATCATCTGAGGTCAGAAGTTTGAGACCAGCCTGACCAACATGGAGAAACCCCATTTCTACTAAAAACACAAAATTAGCTGGGTGTGGTGGCACATGCCTATAATCCCAGCTACTTGGGAGGCTGAGGCAGGAGAATTGCTTGAACCTGGAGGCAGAGGTTCCAGTGAGCCAAGATCACACCATTGCACTCCAGTCTAGGCAGCAAGAGCAAAACTCCATCTCAAAAAAAAAAAAAAAATGAAAATGATGTTTTTAAACTGACATTGGTTGATAGGAGTAAGGGCCAATGATGGAAGCAGTTTTAGAAGGTGGGAGCTATTAAAGAGATGGAGCCAGGACCTTGTCAGTAGGAGTAAGAAGAAGTAGAACTGATTGAAACCTGAGAAAGAGCTCAGAACAAGGAACCAATAATAATATTAAAAAAAAAAAAAAAAAAAGAGGCAGAGCAACAAGATAGGGTTTTCTAGTCAGTGGAGGTGGCAGCAGCATTGAGCCTTTGAATCGAGAACTGGACCGGTGGGGCCATTCTCTACAACTGATGACCAATTTGAGCCTAAGAAATGCAGTCCATGAAGTATTATTCACCTACTACTTGTAGCCAGTTTCCTGGAAGTCTTCTGGCTATGTGGAAGCAGGAAGCTGAGAAGCATGGTCACTTTCCTCTCCTAATCATCTCACCCTCTGATGCATGTAAGTCTCTCCACCTTTGGCTTTTCCCCTGAGGCTACTCCCACTACCATCAAACTTTTCATAATCCCTGGTTGCTAAGGAAGAGAGGAGACAAGAGGTAAAAGCAATATCACCTTCAATACTGGACATGGTCTTCTCTCCCTCTCCAAGTGGAAAGTCTAATGACTTCTAAGGTTTACCTCTTCATCTAACCTCCCGAGTTTTCTCTTAATAAGATAATTTCTTCCCTTCCCCAAAACTACTTTATCCAAATCTGGCTACCAACATCTCTGATACTGATCTTCCTTACACCGTTCATTCTGTCCTGATACAAAACAGTTTTCTCTCTGGTCAAGGTCAAATCCTCTCTTACTAATTTTTAGCACTTCTTGTCTACTTCCCTCCTGATCTGATACTCTAGTCAGTCACTAGACTGTAGTCTTCTGGTGCCAATGCCAAGTTTTTCATGCAATCCATGCATTTTTCTTTAATCAGTATAGCTTGGAGGAATTCAAGAGCCCCTTAGAGTTACAAGTATAGAACACCTGGGGGTCCTCTCAAATTTTATTAGATTTCCAACTTTTCACCCAGTGGTCTATAGAACCATTTCGGTGCTCCAATGAGTTACAGAGTGATAAGTCAATCCAAATCTCCTTTTCTGTTGAACCATTCTTGTTACTCTGCTGAGCATATACTAAATTTATTCAATACACTCATCAAATATTTACTAAGTAAATACAGCACTTTATATAATACTTGAATAAAAATTCAATAAAGATATTTGCTTTTTTTTTTCTTTTATATCCCCACTGCCTAGAAACGGACTTGGCACCTAGTAGACCCTCAATAAATATTTCCTGTTGCCCTCAAAGTGATTTACTTCCAGCATAAAGATACTGACAATAAATAAAGTTGGTTAAATTTGATAAGTGATTTGAATAAAAATATAGCAGAGCAACAGGGAGACAGAGTGGTGGGGTATGCTGTAAGGTGATCAAAGAAGATATCTCTGATAAGGGAACATTTGGGAAGAGACCTTAATGAAATGAAGTATGAGCTATGAGAATGTCTAGGGAAAAAAGAAACAGAAAATTCAAAGGCTCTGAAGCAGAAGAATGTTTGGTATGTTCCAGAAAGATCAGTGTGGCTGGGAGCAGAGTAAGAAGAGGAAGAGGGAAGGAGATGAGGTCAGAAAACAAAATCCAATCTAGAGCCTTCTTGGCCAAGGTAAGGACTCTGGGTTTTATTCTGCATGAGATGGGGGACCATTGGAGGATTTAGAGCAGAGGAATGATTGGATCTGATATATGTTTTAACAGCATTCCTCTGGCTGCTGTACTGGAAATAGGTGCAGGAAGAAAAGATACAAGCAGGACGAATCTTTAGGAGAGTATTACAATAATCCAGGCAAGAGATGATGGTGGCTTAGACCAGGATGGAAGTAGTGTGGGTGGGGAGAAGTGGTCAGATTCTAGAGAGATTTTGAAGGAATGGCTGAAGGATTTTCAGATTGATTGGATAAGGGGCATGACAGACAGAGAAGAGGCATCAATGACCCCAGGGTTTTGTACTTAAGGAACTAAACAAGTAGAATTGCCGTTTCTGAGATGGGGAAAAATGGAGGAGAAGTAGTGTAGAGGAATATGGGGAAAGGGTTTAGTTAGGCTTGTTAAATTTGAGATACCTATTAGAGGCCAAGTGGATATATAAGTCTATGCTATACATCACTGTGTATCATGACAATGAGATGACTCTCTTTTGTACAAATAAAGGACTTCTTATTGAAGAAGTGAGTCAGTCCGTAAACTGCTCTGAACAGAATAAGAGGTAGGATGGGATAGGTAAATCATAGTGGGGTAAGTTAATGCCAAAAAAAATCTGTGCCAAGAGATTTTCTTAAAAATCTTATCAGATGTTGATTCTAAATTCACAAATTAATTGATATAATAAAAATTTAGCTATCTAAACTCAGGTTTGCCTCACAAGTGTCAAAGAACAAGTCATTTACCTTGAAGAGCTAAGAACATGACAGAAGTTTGTGACCAGCCTGGGCAACATGGTGAAATCCCATCTCTACCAAGAATACAAAAAAAAAAAAAAAAAAAAAAAAAAAATTAGCAGGACATGGTGGCACACACCTGTAGTCCCAGCTACTCAGGAGGTTGATGTGGGAGAATCGCTTGAGCCCAAGAGGCAGAGGTTGCAGCAAGCCAAGATCGTGCCACTGCACTTCAGCCTAGGCAACAGAGTGAGACTCTGTCAACAACAACAAAAAGTCTAGACCCCACTTCATTTGTTTGGTCATTCATCATTTAACAAATGTTTTTTACAGGTGCACACCAAGCAAATTTTTGTATTTTTAGTAAAGACGGGGTTTCACTATGTTGGCCAGGCTGGTCTCAAACTTCTGACCTCATTAGAGGCACGAGCCACTGCACCACACCTGGCCTAGACTTTCTTTCTAGGATATTAAGCTTAATGATCTCCACAAATCCCTGTGGGAGAAAAAAAAATTTAACAATTGTTCATTAACTCTTGGAAAAGGAAGAGATATGGTGATCCTTAGGAACCTGCATAGGTTCACCAAGGATAAATCAGACTGCAGAAGCCTGCCTATTTTCCTCTTTTCATCAGACTATTAAATTAGTCTATTAGAGGCATAGCACATGCATAGTCTATCTTGACTTTTTTTTTTTTTTTGAGACAGAATCTCTCTCTGTTGCCCAAATTGGAGTACAGTGGCACCATCTCGGCTCACTTGCAACCTCTGCCTCCCCGGTTCAAGCAATTATTCTGCCTCAGCCTCCAGAGTAGCTGGGACTACAGGCGCATGCCACTATGCCCAGCTAATTTTTGTATTTTTAGTAGATACGGAGTTTCACCGTGTTGGCCAGGATGATCTCAATCTCTTGACCTCGTGATCCACCCACCTTGGCCTTCCAAAGTGCTGGGGCTACAAGTGTCAGCCACCACGCCCAGCCTATCTTGCCTTTTAAAAAGAAAGTCAGTGACAATATCCAGCACATATTCAATCTTTTTGACTCACCTTTCAAAAATGACTAGGTTCTTCTCAGTTTCTCATTCGAATTACTTTATAAATGATGGCACTGACTAGCTAAGCAGGAGTTGCAAACACCGGGTTAGTTTCAACTCTTAGAAAAGAAGTGAATTTCATTTTCTTTACTACATCTTTTCCCTGAATTCACTGTCTTGAGTTGGCCAGAAGTATTTCAGATCATTTAAGTTTATTCGTACTAATTATTTCAGGCCTTTGGTTGTTGTTGTTCTGCAAAGAAAGTATGACACCTTCATTGTGGGTGTTGAGTCACAACAGTTCCAGAAATCTGTGCCAGGATTTCCTGCTGAGTCTTTCCTATGTGTTTCTGAAGTAATAATAGCTCCAGGTGGCTTTTTGATCATCTCTTGCACAGCCCTCCAGAAATCCACAGAACTTTATTTTCTAGTTAGAATGAAATGTAGAATGTATTCGGGAGGTCATGAAGTCTCAGAATCAGGTAAAATGAATCCAGAATTCCCAAGGAGGTAGTTTCCACATTTCACAAATATTGTTGTAAAAAACATCTGTTCTCTTCCTATTGGAGCATTTTCAGGAGTTAATAAAAATTTTAATATCTCTCCACACCCACCTGCCTTCCATGTTTCTGTCCTGGTAAGAGAATAAAAGTGCAGCATGGTGTAATAGAAAAGGTACTGGACTGAGTTGCAATTTCTTGATTCCAATCTCAATGTCACTGCCACCTTATCAGCCATGTGATCTTGGAGAAGTCACATACCTTTAAGCTTCAGTTTTCTTGTCTCTAAAATAGGGATAATTAGCCCTGCTAACCTCATAGAGTTGCTGTGTTTATCAAAAGTGTTAATGTTTGCAAAAGTACCTCATGTTATTTTATTGCATTTTTGAGAGTGAGTCTCACTCTGTCACCCAAGCTGGAGTGCAGTGATGTGAACTCAGCTCACTGCAATCTCCACCTCCTGGGTTCAAGCAGTTCTCCTGCCTCAGACTCCCAAGTAGCTGGGATTACAGGCACCCACCACCACACCCGGCTAATTTTTATATTTTAGTAGAGACAGGATTTCACCTTGTTGGCCAGGCTGATCTCAGACTCCTGACCTCAAGTGATCTGCACGCCTCAGCCTCCCAAAGTGCTGGGATTACAGCCATGAGCCACCGTACCTGGCCTGCAAAAATACTTCAAAAATTATTAATTGCTATTACTGTGCTCTTTCTGGAAAATGAACATACTAGTATGGTCTGCCAGGCATTTGGGGCACTCACATTCCCTAATTTATGGACAGCAATTATAATTTCTTCAAAAATGCTCTCTTTCAGCCAAATTGCCCATTTTCATTCTCACTCTTGCTATCCAAGCCCATAGGAAGACGATTCCAAGCCTCACACTATGGCCTACCTCATCACAGCAAATGATCACATCTGCACATTGCTCTGTGGCATTATCTCACTCTGGCTGGCTGGCTGTATATATGTATCCCTTTTTGTTAGTACCTCTTAGAAATATTCTTCTTTGTAGTTTACTTTTGGACATATCAAAAAACTTAGCATTCTTTTCTACTATTATCAAAGAGCAGAGGGAAAACAAGATTGAAATATATCCTTTGTACTTCATTTTTTAAAAATAATAATGGAATGGGGCATAGCTACTATTAAATTGATACAGATGAACATGAGAGGCTATGATGTCAAAGAAAACAGACTTTTTGCCTGTACAAAGTCTTAGAATTAAGAATTGCCCTCATTTTAGTATTGCTCTTGCATTTATTGCTTTCTGTGAGCCATCACTGTGGATTTTAAATGAGAGAGTAAAATCACTTTGCGAGCTGATAGAGTTTCAGGGCCTTGTTCACAAGACAAAATTAAAGCTTTTGAAGGCTTACCATGTGTGTGAACTTGAAGAGGATTGTTGATTTCAGCTGTAGAATCCCCAAGGTTGCCTGCTGGTAGTGGATACCAATAGCTTAAGTGCCCACAGCAGAACACTCTGGAGAGTGGCTTTATATCAAATAAGACATTAAGTAAGCTAAAACATCTTAGCTTGCTCATACTCCAAAATATCCTTTAAAACTGTATTTTCATTGATGGAACTAGCCCTGCAGTAAATGATCTCAACAGGCCATCACCACTAACACTTGGTTAACAAGCATTTTTAGAATACCAACTACTTGTAAGACATTGTACCAGGTTTTGTAGTTGGTATAGCTACCAAACTCCTGTACTTAGTATGTAAGGCCTAAATTTAACTGGGTATAGAGGTTAAACATTAAGATAATTAAAATGTTTGTAGCGTTTTTTAAATTACAAAAATAATACATACATCACAAAAAATATAAACAATGCAGAATCAGGAAAGGTATAATGTGAACATGCCCTCCCCACCCCCTACCTCACTGCAATAATGCTTATAAAAGTAAGACATCTTTGAGGAATAGCTCACTTGCCTAAAGGAGGTGACAGACCTACCTGACCTGACATTCTCTAAATGTCCTTCCTGTCTACTCTCTCGAAAATTCCTTTTAGTTATTTTTTTTCCTCAATATTAGGGAAATTTGTGAACTCTAAGCCAGGAGATCTAGTTTCTAATTCCAGCTCTGCCATTAGTAGTTATAGTAGCAGGATGACCTTGGGAAAGTATTACTTCACTTCTCTGATCTTAGTTTCTTCTAAAGGGTTAAACTAGAATCAGTGATTCTCAATTGAAGTGTAAGAGACTCAAAAGAATGTAAGGATTATTTTCAAAGCATGCATATTTCTGGGAATTCTGACCACTCTACACCCCATTAAGAAAGCTATACTGAGGAAGGTACTATTACTGATGAGAGTGTATCATATCCTTCAGACGTATTAGGGTAAGAACAAAATGTTGAACTACTAGAATAGATGGTTGAATTGTTTTCTTCCAACTCTGATATAACTTGTTACTAACTATTCCTGACTTCTATAATATAATGATAATAGCTAGGCTAGTTTTAGCCAATCAGATGATGTCTAGATGATTAAATATGCAGAGTTTCAATTTGGATGGTCAATGAGCCTTTTCATTAGCATCCCTGAGAAGGCTCAATAAGGATTAAGAGTATGTAAATGCTTTCATGAAGTGAAGGCTAAGAAGGTTAATCTGTTGGCTGAGTGGTGAACTGCTAGCTCTCTTCTGTATGGCTCCTCGAAATATGACAGACAGATACAGATGTGTGGTCAGAAGGCACCTGTTGGCTCTGTAGTGTATTACTTACACAACCCTGCCTTTCTCTAGAATTCAGGCGTCCCCGAACTACGGCCCGTGGGCCGCATGCGGCCCCCTGAGTGAGGCCATTTATCCGGCCCCCCGCCGCACTTCAGGAAGGGGCACCTCTTTCATTGGTGGTCAGTGAGAGGAGCACAGTATGTGGCGGCCCTCCAACGGTCTGAGGGACAGTGAACTGGCCCCCTGTGTAAAAAGTTTGGGGACGCCTGCTCTAGATTCTACTCCTTGACCTGTAGGGTACCTCTTCAGTCTCAAAGATAAGGAACTACTACAGCTTCCTTAAAAAAAAAAAAAACTCACTCATTCAGTAAATGTTTATTAAGTACCAAATTTGTTATTAAATCAATGTTTGTTGATCACCCTTCCAGACACTAGGGGCACAGTAGTGAAAAAGATAAGACCCTATCCTAATCAAACTCACAGTGGATGATTTCAGTACAGCGTAGTGAGTCATGTAATAGGGTAAGCATGGGGTGCTTCAGGACACATTGGCACCTGATCTAGACTTGAGAGGACAGGGAATGTCTCCTAGTAAGTGTAACATCTGAGCTGCAAACTAATGGATGTTAGAGTTAGCCAAATGAAGATTTGAGAGAAGTGTGCACCAGGCAGAGAAAACATACATGTTGGAAGGCTTAGAGTAAAGAGGGAGTGTGGCTCATTTAAGGAACTGAAAGAAGTTTGTATAGTTGTAGCATAGAGATATAAAGGGAAAATGATAATAAATGAGCTGGCCAAAGGGATCAAATCATGCAGGACTTTGGAATTCATTTTATGGAATTTAGAAACTATCCTAAAGGCAATGGGGAAGTACAGGATCAATGTCAAAAACAGATTATATGGCAAATAATCTTCAAATGCTAAATGCACATACTCTAATCCAGCAATTCCACTCTATTTCTAGATATACTCACACAAACTGGAGTCATTTATCAATGAAGATATTCTTTACTATACTATTTGTAATAGCAGAGAATTGGAAATACATTTCCATTATTTGGGAATTCATTAAATAAATTATGATAAATCTGTTACTGGTCATCATGGTTGCTCTGAGAAAGAAAACTGAGTATTTGGTGCTGAGCTGAGGAGGGAATTGACTAGTTGAACATGTGCATGTTCTACCAATTTAAAATAAACAGATAAAATTTAATTTTAAAAATAATCTGGCACTATGGCTTATACCTATAATCCCAGTACTTTGGGAGGCCAAGATCAGAGGATGGCTTGAAGCCAGGAGTTTGAAACCAGTCTGGACAACATAGTGAGACTGCATCTCTACAGAATTTTTTTTTTTAATTAGCAAAGTGTGGTGGCATGCACCTGTAGTCCTAGCTACATGGAAGTCTAAGGTGGGAGGATTGCTTGAGCCCCAGATTTCCAGGTTTCAGTGAGCTATGATCAAGCCTCTGCACCCCAATCTGACTGACAGTGCAAGACCGTGTCTCAAAAAAATAAAAACTAAAAAACAAAAATAAATAAAATGGGTATAATATGCCATTTTCTACTCATTACCTAAATACGTTAGCAACGATTTTATAATACATTAACATCCTATTATAGTTAGGAGATGGAAAAGCTCATATATTGCTAGAAGAAATGTAAATTGTTATAACCATTTTGGATCTTAATCTCTCCAGTAAAATTAAACATTAGGATATCTTTGATCCAGCATTCACTGTATTGGAAATCTATCCTACAAAAATGAGAATTCTAGTATATAGGTAATACATAAAAGGGTATTAATTATATCACTGTTTTATTGGCAAAAGGATAACTCTAACATCTATGAATAAGAAAATGGTTAAATAAATATTATTAAATAGCAATATTTCTAATAATAATAGTAATATTATTTCTATTAAAAGGAATGAGTTAAATTTCTATATAGGGATCTGAAGTAGCCATGTTCTATTGCTAGGTTTAAAAATGCAAATTTCAAAGCTGGAGGCATCACGCTACCTGACTTCAAACTATATTTCAAGGCTACTGTAATAAAAACACCATGGTACTGGTACCAAAATAGGGATACAGATCAATGGAACAGAACAGAGGCCTCAGAAAGAACACCACACAACTACAAGCATCTGATCTTTGACAAACCTGACAAAAATAAGCAATGGGGAAAGGATTCCCTGTTTAATAAATGGTGGTGGGAAAACTGGCTAGCCACATGTAGAAAGCTGAAACTGGATCCCTTCCTTACACCTCACACAAAAATTAACTCTAGTTGGATTAAAGATTTAAACATGAGACCTAACACCATAAAAACTCTAGAAGAAAACCTAGGCAGTACTATTCAGGACATAGGCATTGGCAAGGACTTCATGACTAAAACACCAAAATCTATGGCAACAAAAGCCAAATTAGACAAATGGGATCTAATTAAACTTAAGAGCTTCTGCACAGCAAAACAAACTATCAATAGAGTGAACTGGCAACCAACAGAATGGGAAAAAAATTTTGCAATCTACCCATCTGATAAAGGGCTAATATCCAGAATCTACAGAGAACATAAACAAATTTACAAGAAAAAAACAAACAACCCCATCAAAAAGTGGGCAAAGGATACCAACAGACACTTTTCAAAAGAAGACATTGATGCAGCTAACAAACATATGAAAAAAAGCTCATCATCACTGTCATTAGAGAAATGCAAACCAAAACTACATTGAAATAACACCTCACACCAGTTAGAATGGCGATCATTAAAAAATCAGGAGACAACAGATGCTGGAGAGGATGTGGAGAAAAAGGAATGCTTTTACACTGTTGATAGGAGTGTAAATTAGTTCAACCATTCTGGAAGACAGTGTGGTAATTCCTCAAGGACCTAGAACTAGAAATACTATTTGACCCAGCAATTCCATTACTGGGTATATACCCAAAGGATTGTAAATCATTCTATTATAACGACACATGCACACATATGTTTATTGCAGCACTGTTCGCAATAGCAAAGACTTGGAATCAACCCAAATGCCCATCAATGATAGACTGGATAAAGAAAATGTGGCACATATACACCATGGAATATTATGTAGCCATGAAAAAGGATGAGTTCTTGTCCTTTGCAGGAACATGGATGAAACCATCATTGTCAGCAAACTGACACAAGAACAGAAAACCAAACACCACATGTTCTCACTCATAAGTGGGTGTTGAACAATGAGAACACATGGACACAGAGAGGGGAACATCACACACCAGGGCCTGTGGGGTGGGGATCTAGGGGAGGAATAGCAGTGGATGGGGAGATTGGGGAAGGATAGCGTTAGGAGAAACACCTAATGTAGATGATGGGGTGATGGATGCAGCAAACCACCACCATGACATGGGTATGCCTATGTAACAAAACTGCACGATCTGCACATGCACCCCAGAACTTAAAGTATAATACATTTTTTAAAATGCAAGTTTCAGAGTAATATGGATAATATGATCCCATTTTCATAAAGATTGTAATATGTATTTTTTTATTTTATATATAAAAATATAAAAATATTTTATAAATATATGGGTGGGTGGGTGTGTGTATATATATAAACATAGGAACAGATGTGAGAAGGGGAAGCATCAAACAGTGAATATCAATTACCTTAGGTGGAAGAAAGTTGGATGGGAGGGGAATAACTATTAAGTGGTTCTTTATGTAGTTCTTTAGGTAGTTTGATTTGTTACAGTAACATGTATAAAATAATTTATAAGAATATAATTTAAAAGTGGTTAAAGTGCAGAGAAAAAAATGGACTGGAGAGGGCATGATGAAGACGAAGATGGCAGGAGATTGCTGTAATGATACACAAAAGGAATGATGGTGGCTGAATTAGAGCAGCAGCAATAATGACAGAAGTAGATAGATTGAGTTCATAGATAGAAAAATCAGGACTTGGTGATTTGATTGAAGGGCGAAAAAGAAGAGTCAAGGAAACCACCCAGGTTTCTGGCAAGGTACTATACTATTCACTGAGATAATGATCAGGGAAGAAGATGTGTGGTTTTGGACAGGTTGAGTTTCAGATACCGGTGGGAAATTCAAGAGGGAGAAACCTGTAAGCAGTCCGAGATATGCATCTGAAGCTCAGGAGAGATAGCTGGGCTGAAAATATAGATATGGAGATAATTAGCTACATTAGGACTGTCTCAGTTAAAAGTGACAGATAGCTGGCCTAAATTGGCTTAAGATTTCAAAAAAGAAGGAGGGGAGGATTTATTGGCTCATTTAACTGCAAAGTCCTTGATGAAGCTGGCTTAAAACATGGCTTAACCTTGGGGCTTAAATGATATCATCAGGACTTTCTCAGCTCTGCTTTCCTTTGTATTGGCCTCATTCTTTATGTAGCTTCTTGCTATGTGTCAGAAATAGCTACTAGAAGCTCTAGGCCTACCTCTTACCAATTCAACAAGCCCAGTAGAAAGAGGATGCCTTATCCATCCATTGAATTCAGTAAGAAAGATGTTGGCAATGTTGGTGAGAGCAGTTTTAGTACAGTAGTTGGGACAGAAGGGTTCATGATGAAACCAGATGAGGAATTAGAAAATAGCAAATATAACAAAAGAGAGGAGGAGAATAGAGTAATAGCTAGAGATTTATTAAGCATCTATTATGGGGAAGACACTGTGTTATATTACACCCAGGGACACAAAGATGCATAAAATATGGGTTTTTTAAGCTCTGGAAGCCCACGGCCTTCACAAAAGAGAAAATCTTATAACTAATTCAAACAGGTGATAGATAAGTATTTATATGGAAGTATGGTAAGATTGCAATGGGAGCATAGAGGAGGGAACCACAGAATGGTCAATCAAATACATTAAATATATCTTTGAGGAGAAGTGCACAATGACCGGCACATACTAGGTATGTATATATGATGAATTAGGGGACAATTATGTTTTGGGTGAATGGGACTTTAATGAAGGAAGGTAGACAACCCATTTCTTTTTTTTTTTTTTTAATTTTATTGCATTTTAGGTTTTGGGGTACATGTCATGAACATGCAAGATTGTTGCATAGGTCCACACTTGGCAGTGTGGTTTGCTGCCTTCCGTCCCCTCACCTGTATCTGTCATTTCTCCCCATGCTATCTCTTCCCACCTCCCCACCAACCCGCCCCTCCCCCATTTCCCCCCAACGGAGCCCAGTGTGTAGTGCTCCCCTCCATGTGTCCATGTGTTCTCATTATTCAACAGCCGCCTATGAGTGAGAATATGCGGTGTTTGATTTTCTGCTCTTGTGTCAGTTTGCTGAGAATGATGGTTTCCAGGTTCATCCATGTCGCTACAAAGGAAGTGAACTCATCGTTTTTGATGGCTGTGTAATATTCCATGGTGTATATGTACCACATTTTCCCTAACCAGTCTATCATCGTTGGGCATTTGGGTTGGTTCCAGGTCTTTGCTATTGTAAACGGTGCTGCAATGAACATTCGTGTGCACGTGTCCTTATAGTAGAATGATTTATAATCCTTTGGATATATACCCAGTAATGGGATTGCTGGGTCAAATGGGATTTCTATTTTTAGGTCATTGAGGAATCGCCACACTGTCTTCCACAATGGTTGAATTAATTTACATTCCCACCAACAGTGTAAAAGTGTTCCTATTTCTCCACATCCTCTCCAGCATCTGTTGTTTCCAGATTTTTTAATGATCGCCATTCTAACTGGTGTGAGATGCCATCTCAATGTGGTTTTGATTTGCATTTCTCTAATAACCAATGATGATGAGCATTTTTTCATATGTTTGTTGGCCTCCTGTATGTCTTCTTTTGTAAAATGTCTGTTCATATCCTTCGCCCAATTTTGAAAGGCCTTGTTTGTTTTTTTCTTGTAGATCTGTTTTTGTTCTTTGTAAATTCTGGATATCAGCCCCTTGTCAGATGGGTAGACTGCAAAAATTTTTTCCCATTCTGTTGGTTGCCGATTCACTCTACTGACTGTTTCTTTTGTCGTGCAGAAGCTGTGGAGTTTGATTAGGTCCCATTTGTCTATTTTGGCTTTTGTTGCCATTGCTTTTGGCATTTTGGTCATGAAGTCCTTGCCTACGCCTATGTCCTGAATGGTTTTGCCTACATTTTCTTCTAGGGTTTTTATGGTGTTAGGTCTGATGTTTAAGTCTTTAATCCATCTGGAGTTAATTTTGGTGTAAGGTGTCAGGAAGGGGTCCTGTTTCTGCTTTCTGCACATGGCTAGCCAGTTTTCCCAACACCATTTATTAAACAGGGAATCCTTTCCCCATTGCTTGTTTTTGTCAGGTTTTTCAAAGATCAGATGGTTGTGGGTATGTTGTATTTCCTCTGAGGCCTCTGTTCTGTTCCATTGGTCTATATCTCTGTTTTGGTACTAGTACCATGCTGTTTTGATTACTGTAGCCTTGTAGTACAGTTTGAAGTCCAGTAGTGTGATGCCTCCTGCTTTGTTCTTTTTGCTTAGAATTGACTTAGCTATGCGGGCTCTCTTTTGGTTCCATGTGAAGTTTAAGGTGTTTTTTTCCAGTTCTGTGAAGAAGGTCATTGGTAGCTTGATGGGAATATCGTTGAATCTGTAAATTACTTTGGGCAGTGTGGCCATTTTCACGATGTTGATTCTTCCTAACCATGAACATGGAATGTTTCTCCATCTGTTTGTGTCCTCTCTCATTTCGTTGAGCAATGGCTTGTAGTTCTCCTTGAAGAGGTCTTTTACGTTCCTTGTTAGTTGTATTCCTAGGTATTTTATTCTCTTTGTAGCAATTGCAAATGGCAGTTCGTTCTTGATTTGGCTCTCTTTAAGTCTGTTACTGGTGTATAGGAATGCTTGTGATTTTTGCACGTTGATTTTGTATCCTGAGACTTTGCTAAAGTTGTTTATCAGTTTCAGGAGATTTTGGGCTGAGATGATGGGCTCTTCTAGATATACAATCATGTCATCTGCAAATAGAGAAAATTTGATTTCCTCCTTTCCAATTTGAATATCCTTTATTTCTTTTTCTTGCCTGATTTCTCTGGCTAGAACTTCCAGTACTATATTGAATAGGAGTGGTGAGAGAGGGCATCATTGTCTAGTGCCAGATTTCAAAGGGAATGCTTCCAGTTTTTGCCCATTCATTATGATGTTGGCTGTTGGTTTGTCGTAAATAGCTATTATTGTTTTGAGATACGTTCCGTCAATACCTAGTTTATTGAGAGTTTTTAGCATAAAGGGCTGTTGAATTTTGTCAAAGCCTTCTCTGCATAAATTGAGATAATCATGCGGTTTTTGTCTTTGATTCTGTTTATGTGGTGAATTACGTTTATGGACTTGCGTATGTTGAACCAGCTTTGCATCCCCGGGATGAATCCTACTTGATCATGGTGGATGAGCTTTTTGATATGCTGTTGCAATCGGTTTGCCAGTAGTTTATTGAAGATTTTTGCATCTATGTTCATCATGGATATTGGCCTGAAATTTTCTTTTCTTGTTGAGTCTCTGCCGGGTTTTGGTATCAGGATGATGTTTGTCTCGTAAAATGATTTGGGAAGGATTCCCTCTTTTTGGATTGTCTGGAATAGTTTCAGAAGGAATGGTATCAGCTCCTCTTTGTATCTCTGGTAGAACTCGGCTGTGAACCCATCTGGCCCTGGGCTTTTTTTGGGTGGTAGGCTCTTTATTGCTGCCTCGACTTCAGACCTTTTATTGGTCTATTCAGGGTTTCGGCTTCTTCCAGGTTTAGGCTTGGGAGGATGCAGGTGTCCAGGAATTTATCCATTTCTTCCAGGTTTACTAGTTTATGTGCATAGAGTTGTTTGTAATAATCTCTGATGATGGTTTGGATTTCTGTGGAATCTGTGGTGATATCCCCTTTATCATTTTTTATTGCATCAATTTGGTTATTCTCTCTTTTCTTTTTTATTAATCTGGCTAGTGGTCTGTCTATTTTGTTGATCTTTTCGATAAACCAGCTCCTGGATTTATTGATTTTTTGAAGAGTTTTTTGTGTCTCTATTTCCTTCAGTTCTGCTCTGATCTTAGTTATTTCCTCTCTTCTGCTAGGTTTTGAGTTTCTTTGATCTTGCTCCTCTAGCTCTTTCAATTTTGTTGATAGGGTGTCAATTTTAGATCTCTCCTTTCTTCTCATTTGGGCACTCATAGCTATATATTTTCCTCTAGAGACTGCTTTAAATGTGTCCCAGAGATTCTGGTATGTTGTATCTTCATTCTCATTGGTTTCGAAGAACATCTTTATTTCTGACCTCATTTCATTGTTTATCCAGTCAACATTCAAGAGCAAGTTGTTCAGTTTCCATGAAGCTGTGCGGTTCGGAGTTAGTTTCTGCATTCTGAGTTCTAACTCGATTGCACTGTGGTCTGAGAGACTGTTATGATTTCCGTTCTTTTGCATTTGCTGAGGAGTGATTTATTGCCAATTATGTGGTCAATTTTAGAGTAGGTGTGATGTGGTGCTGAGAAGAATGTATATTCTGTGTATTTGGGGTGGAGAGTTCTGTAAATGTCTATTAGGTTTGCTTGTTCCAGGTCTGAGTTCAGGTCCTGGATATCCTTGTTGATTTTCTGTCTGGTTGATCTAATATTGACAATGAGGTGTTAAAGTCTCCCACTACTATTGTGTGGGAGTCTAAGTCTCTTTTTAAGTCATTAAGAACTTGCCTTATGTATCTGGGTGCTCCTGTATTGGGTGCGTAGAGCCTCTTTCAGGAGTTCTTGTAGAGCAGGTTTGGTGGTGATGAAATCTCTGAGTGCTTGCTTGTTCACAAAGGATTTTATTTTTCCTTCACTTATGAAGCTTAGTTTGGCTGGTTAGGAGATTCTGGGTTGAAAGTTCTTTTCTTTAAGGATGTTGAATATTGGCCCCCAATCTCTTCTGGCTTGTAGGGTTTCTGCTGAGAGATATGGTATGAGTCTAATGGGCTTCCCTTTGTGGGTAACCCGACCTTTCTCTCTGGCTGCCCTTAGCATTTTCTCTTTCATTTCAACCCTGGTGAATCTGATGATTACGTGCCTTGGGGTTGCTCTTCTTGAGGAATATCTTTGTGGTGTTCTCTGTATTTTCTGTATTTGAATATTGGTCTGCCTTGCTAGGTTGGGGAAGTTTTTCTGGATAATATCCTGAAGAGTATTTTCCAGCTTGGATTCATTCTCTTCATCACATTCAGGTACACCTATCAGAGGTAGATTGGGTCTTTTCACATAGTCCCACATTTCTTGAAGATTTTGTTCATTCCTTTTTGTGCTTTTTTCTCTGTTCTTGCTTTCTCTTTTTGTTTCATTGAGTTGATCTTCGACCTCTGATATCCTTTTTTCTGCTTGGTCAATTCAGCTGTTGAAGCTTGTGCATTCTTCACGAAGTTCTCGTGTTGTGTTTCTCAGCTCCATCAATTCACTTACATTCCTCTCTATGCTGTCCATTCTCGTTAGCATTTCGTCCAATCTTTTTTCAAGTTTCCTAGTTTCTTTGCATTGGGTTAGAACATGTTCTTTTAGCTCACTGTAGTTTCTTACTACCCACCTTCTGAAGTCTGATTCTGTTATTTCATCACCCTCCTTCTCCATCCGGTCTGGTTCCCTTGCTGGTGAGAAGTTTTGATCCCTTTTAGGAGGAGAGGTGTTCTGGTTTCGGGAGTTTTCATCCTTTTTGTGCTGGTTTCTTCCCATTTTTGTGGGTTTATCCACCTGTTGTCCTTGTAGTTACTGTCTTTCAGATTGGGTCTCTGAGTGAGCTTCTAGTTCATGGATGCTGAAATTACTTCTTTTTTTTTTTTTTAAGCTTTCCTTCTAACAGTCTGGCCCCTCTGCTGTGGGACTGCTGAGGTCCTCTCTGGGCCCTGCTTGCCTGGGGATCACCTGCAGCAGCTGCAGGACAGTAAGGGTTGCTACCAGTTTCCTCTTCTGCTATCTTTGTCCCAGAAGGATGCTCGCCAACTGTCAGTCCGTTCTCTCCTTTATGAGGTGAGTCTTTGGATCTATTGGGGTCAGGGAGCTACTTGAGGAGACAGTCTCTTTTATTGGGGCTTAAGTCCTGAGCTGTGAGCTCCGTTTTTCATTCAGAGCTGCTGGGCAGGTACGTTTAGGTCTGCTGCAGCTGAACTCATAAAGCACTTTTTGTTCCCAGGTGCTCTGTCTCAGGGAGTTGGGGCTTTATGAGTTTCCGTTGCACTACTGCCTTTTTTTGATTTTTCTTTCAGGTCTGCCACTCCCAGCTAGCAGCACGCTTAGCCACTGCCTGCCCGCAGAGGCTTTGCTGAGCTGCTATGGGCTCCGCCCAGTGCCCTGTGCTCTTCCCTGCAGTCCTGTTTATATGGGTTTAGTTAGAACTGTCTCGGCAACCGTGGCCCTGCCTCTGTTATGGCGGATTCTCTCTGTTGTGGCAGGTTGCCTCGGCAACGTCGGCCTGCCTCCGTAGAGGTGGAGAGTCTCAGTAATGGTGGACGCCCCTCCCCCACCGAGCTGGACCATCCCGGGTTCAGCTGTGCTTGGTTTGAAGGGCTCAACCCAGAGTATTTTCAATTACTGTTTTTGTTTTCATTGTTGTTGGGGGTGGGGGACTGGGACCAACCGAGCCTGATCACCTGGCTCCCTGACTCAGAGTCTTTTCTTTTAAGTTGAACGACCCAGAGTTCCAGTCGCTTGTTGAAAAGGCGCCGGGATCTCCAGTGGTGCGACTCACTGAGTTGGCTCAAACAGTGGCGCTGGTTCCTGGCGGATTTTTTGCCTAGGAATCTCCTGGCCTGGCTCGCTATTTCAGATGAATGGGCAACTCTGCCATCTCAGGGCTCCGATCGCCAGCTAAGAGGGCTCCCAGACCAGCGGCTTTTATACGGAGAACCGCAGCGACAGGCCATGGTCAAAGCAGCCGTGCAGGCCAAATCAGCCCCGCAGGGGCCAAAACAGCCGCACCGGCCGGGACTGCTGAGCTGGCGACCCCTCTGCCTGGGTATCTCCTGGTCTGTGGGCAATAAAAATTCATCTGGAAATGTGGCATCCACTCACCCTCTGCACTTTCACTGGGAGCTGAAGTCCTGAGCTGTTCTTAGGCGGCCATCTTCCCAGCATTTGACAACCCATTTCTAACAAAGGGAACAGCAAGTACAAAGCTAACCAATCCCTTAGGTTTACTGTATTCCTCTTGGCATGAGGCTTGGAATAAGTGCTGAGGGAAAGCCAAAACTGTTGGGCAGAGAAAATGTGTCAAGAGGCCAAAACAGCCTAAGGGGGCCTTCAAATGCCCATTCAGGTCCTTAATAAGTGGCCTTTCAATCCCAAATTATCTTGGCGTCTTCCCTAACTCACTACTTCTCTCCTCTAGCCTCCATACACAGAAATAAATGTTAGCAAGGCAAGCACAATCCTTACTTGATATAAATACAAAACATAAGCCATGTGTAATGGTTCTTAACACTGTTAATAGTTTTAATTTCTCTGATCTACTATACCAATATCTGGTGCAAGTTAGCAAAATACATTTAGTCCCTTGATGTGATTTAGAAGCAATGATTGATCCTACTTTCTTCTTTGTGTAGGACTCTTAGCTGACTTAGAGAACATAGGTCCTATGTAATTAACATGTTCACAAATGTAGAGAGAGCTGTTTTTGAAATGGTGAAATACCCAGGACACTTTGCTGTACGCTTATGAATCTTGGCTGCATTTTACTACTGCTTCCAGTACATAGCTCCTTTAATGGACCTAGCACTATGGTCACTTGTTTAGGATCTAGTCATGCTGACTTCTATATACTGCAAGCCAGAGATCTAATCAACCTATGCTATTTGTCACATGGTATACTGGAACGAAGGGGTCTTTGTATGGATCTATTCTCCCTGTAGCAAAACAAGTCGTAGGCCTGGACTGCTGCCAAAAAGTTAGTAGTGTCATCTGTGTAGATGAAATTCAGCACCTCATTATCTTACATTGTGCCAGAAGAGCGGGAAGAAGATTGACTTGGTAATTTGCTATGTTTCGATCCTAATCTGTTTAGAAATATGATTTCTTTAAAAGGAAATGGAAAAAGAATGTGTTTCCCATGATAGCTTCACAGTATCTCCCGAGAGGATGTTCAATTATTATAAATACAGCAATTTAATTCTCTCCTTGAATTTTAGATGTATTTCATCTCTTTAAAAAATAAACTGTATTGAAATGATCAGATTACAAAGTATGAATTGTATGCTTCCAAAAATGGAATTTTATGTTTCAGATTACACAAAAAACTTTTTTCATGAGTCGTAAAGTTATTGGTTTGTATAGTATGTTATTTTTATACATCATCTCCAAAACTCTTTAAAAACATAAGTTTACATTATAACCTATTTAAAGGAGAAAGGCATATTTGTGGTACAGATATTTTTCTCAGAGGTTACTTTCAAGTTTCATTTCAGCATTTTAAGTCTAATTTGTTCTTCCCACCCTGTAGCATAGTATGAAAAATCCAGAAGCTGCCAGAAGCAAGGCCCAAATTTAGTGCAGTAAAGCTCCTAGTACATGGATGAAATATACGCATCAGAAAGAAAAAAGTACAAGACCAGGTGTGGTGGCTCATACCTGTAATCCCAGTACTCTGGGAGACCAAGGCAGGAGAATCTCTTGAGGCTAGGAACTTGAGGCCAGCCTGAGAACATAGCAAGACCTCATCTCAAAAAAATTTTTAAAAATTAGCCAGATTGTGTGGTACACACCTGTAGTCTCAGCTACTTGAGAGGCTGAGGAAGGAGGATCACTTGAGCCCAGGAGTCTGAGGCTGCAGTGAGCTATAACTGTACCACTGCACTCCAGCTTGGGCAATAGAGTGAGAACCTGTCTCAAAAAAAAAAAGAAAAAATTCAGTTGATATCAAGTTTCTAACCCTTAGCTTCTCTCTGAGACAGCTTGGAGTAAGGAAAGAGCATAGGATTTAAAATCACACAAATTCTAGCTCTACTACTTTTGGCTTTGTGGCCTTGGCCAAGTCATGTAGCCTCTCTCAGGCTAACTTTTCTCATTATATAATGATAGTACTGATACTTCCTTTGATACGATATTATAAGGAATAGAGATAAAGTAAAATGCCTGAACCAGTGCAGGCACATAAAAGGTGCTCAATAATTGGTAATTATTAGTATCAACTGTAAAATTAGAATAGTACTAATCCATTTATTTATCAGGTTATAGGTCGAATGAATGAGAATGCTTCTTTTTCAAGCACCTCAATCTCTTAGCTATTTTATGGTTAAAGTTACCCTGTTTATCTTACAGGATTGTGACGATGAAAAGGGGTAATAAATGCTAAAACACTTAGAAAAGCATAAAGTGCTTCTCAACATTGGGACCATTAACGTAAGGATCCAAACTTCCCTATATACTGAACATCTCACTATATGGTCCGGAACGGGATCTTCATGGTGATTCTTAGTCCTCACCAGACAACTGTATGTAGCGTGGTAAGACAAGGGAGTCTCAAAACATTTTACAAAGATTTCTGTCAGGTTTCAAAGCTGCTGTTAATTAAGTAGACCTTAATTACCCAGAAAACTTATTTCTGTGGAACTCCTTATATGGAGCCAAGGAAGCAAGGTGTTAAACTGCATAACTCTATTAGGTGAGGACTATATAGCGTTGTGATTAGAAAGAAATCTGAGGTATAGTGTTCAAGCCAACTCTATAGAAGCCATCTGAAAGATTATATAATGTATTCTAAAATATTTCATGTGGATTTTCAAAGAATTGAATAACAATCAAATATGCCAAACATAAAAATGACTCAGGACATAGTTTTATAATTCCTGATGCCAGATATATATCAGAATCTATAGGACCTTAACAATGTTTTTTATGAATGTAAATTATTGATCAAAACTGTACAAGTAAATGTTGAAGAATGGACCAAACCTGATCTGGATTGAAGTCCTAAGCTCCCTCACTCACTGGTTCTCTAATTTGTAGCTAGTCCGCCTCCATGTCATTTCACTGATTACTATAAGGATTAAATGAAATGTCTGTGCAAATGCTATGTAAACTGTAAAGTGATGTACAAATGTGAAGTATTATTTATCATAAAAGTTGAATACAGTTTGAATACAGAAAAGTGATTTGAAACAATTTATTGGTTTGGGAATGTCAAAGAAATAAGAGATCATAAGAAAACCAAAGGCCTAGTTATGCTTAGTATAACATGCAACATTGCCATGAGGTGGCAACCATAGCAACAAAGTAAGTAATCATATCTTTTCCACCAGACATTCCTAGTTACAGCCTCTTGTTTTACTCAAGCCAATCCCCCTCTTTGACTGTCTTTTTATTGCCTCACTTGTGATCTTTATTCATCCTTCCAAGATCCAGCTGTAGACTTCATAGGCTTTACGAGACCTTGATAAACCTCTATCCAGAGAGCTCATCTTGGTTTACATTCTTCCATGTCCATGCTTAAGATACTTATCTTTTCTAGGTCTTTTTCATGTGCTTCTTGCATCCTCACAGCTACATCACAAGCCAAAAAAGGTTAGAGGTTCCTTCTATCTCAGTGTGGCAACTAGCATAATGCAAACAACCAGTTAAGTAGTTAATAAATATTTGTAGATTGAAAGAAAATATTCTGCAGGCCCAATGCTAAAGCATACCCTTCTTTCATGAAAAGAAAACTATATTTGAAAGAGCTTCAAAGATGGTCAGTAGACAATGCAGAAGTCTATGAAGCCACAAGGAGTTAATATATAATGGCAAAAAATTGGTAACTTATTGAGAGATCAAGGGAAGAAGTTGTTATAAATATTTGTTCATGAGGGAACAGCCTTCGAGCCCTTTCTAGTTCTATTCCTGTAGCACAGTAATGATACTGTGCACAAATGACTTCTTCAAAGGGCTATACTGTGTAATATACATATTGTAATATAATATTGTTCCATTTTCACATTTAAACATAAGAAACAAAATTACATTGTAATTTATGATCACATATTTATTATCTCCCCTTCATCTCCCAAATTTTATGATTTTTCTGATTCCTAAGGTATACTGTGGCACTCTTCACCATTTATTGGCACAATACAGAGCTTAGATAACATTCACATGCAGAACATCCTCCCTGGGGCCCCAAGGGTTCTGTAGATTTTTCTAGCACCATGGCTATAACTAGGCCCCCCTTTTTTTTCCTGCTGAAGAAAACCTATCAGAATGTAAATAAGAATGATGCTATTATAGAAATAACATTAACATTTGTTCCAGTTTTTATTTAAGTAAATTATTAGTGACCTTCAGGACTTTGTTAATAACAAAATGTTTGCAATACATTTCAATACCACAGTTGTCAGTCACTGGGACAGTAAAATGGAATTTTGTTTCTCATTTAAGGACCTGGGTTCTAGTCATAAGCCTGCCACTTATTTATTATGAAACTTTGAACATGCTTCTTGATCTCTCAGCCTCAGTTCCTATAAAATGGCAATCACAGTAATACATCACTGGGTGGATATGGGAATCAAATACAGTGTTATTCTGCATGTTCTCACTCATAGGCGGGTGTTGAACAATGAGAACACATGGACATAGGGAGGGGAGCACTACACACTGGGGTCCATTGGGGGGAAATGGGGGAGGGAAGGGGGATGGGGAGGTGGGAAGAGATAGCATGGGGAGAAATGACAGATACAGGTGAGGGGAAGGAAGGCAACAAACCACACTGCCATGTGTGTACCTATGCAACAATCTTGCATGTTCTTCACATGTACCCCAAAACCTAAAATGCAATAAAAAAAAATACAGCGTGATTTGAAAAAACAATTTTTTAATTTTTTTTTATACTTTAGGTTCTGGGGTACACGTGCAGAGTATGCAGGATTGTTGCATAGGCACATACATGGCAATGTGGTTTGCAGCCTCCACCCCACCCCCTTGTCACCTGTATCTGGCATTTCTCTCCATGTTATCCCTCCCCAACATCCCTACCCTGCACTGTCCCTCCCCTGTTACCCCCCAAACAGACCCCAGTGTGTGATGCTCCTCTCTCTGTGTCCATCTGTTCTCATTGTTCAACACCCACCTATGAGTGAGAACATGTGGTGTTCGATTTTCTGTTCTTGTGTCAGTTTGCTGAGAATGATGGTTTCCAGATTCACCCATTTCCGGATTCATCCTTTGTAGGACATGAACTCATCTTTTTTTATGGCTGCATAGCATTCCATGGTATATACATGCCACATGAACAGACACTTTTCAAAAGAAGACATATATGAGGCCAACAAGCACATGAAAAAATGCTCATCATCACTGGTCATTAGAGAAATGCAAATCAAAACCACATTGAGATACCACCTCACACCAGTTTGAATGGCTATCATTAAAAAATCTGGAGACAACAGATGCTGGAGAGGATGTGGAGAAATAGTAATACTTCTTCAATGTTGGTGGTAGTGTAAATTAGTTCAATCATTGTGGAAGACAGTGTGGTGCTTCCTCAAAGACCTAGAAATAGAAATTCCATTTGACTCAGCAATCCCATTACTGAATTTATACCCAAAGGGTTATAAGTCATTCTACTATAAGGACACATGCA
Organism: Saimiri boliviensis; assembly: GCF_048565385.1. Taxonomy (NCBI): domain Eukaryota; kingdom Metazoa; phylum Chordata; class Mammalia; order Primates; family Cebidae; genus Saimiri; species Saimiri boliviensis. The sequence goes on from NC_133470.1 coordinate 59,032,747, forward strand.
CACGAATGTTCATTGCGGCACTGTTTACAATAGCAAAGACCTGGAACAAACCCAAATGCCCATCAATGATAGACTGGGCAGGGAAAATGTGGTACATATACACCATGGAATATTACACAGCCATCAAAAACGCTGAGTTCACGTCCTTTGTAGGGACATGGATGAACCTGGAAACCATCATTCTCAGCAAACTGACACAAGAGCAGAAAATCAAACACCACATGTTCTCACTCTTAGGCGGGTGTTGAACAATGAGAACATATGGACACAGGGAGGGGAGCTCTACACACTGTGGTCTGTTGGGGGGAAATGGGGGAGGGACGGGCGGGTGGGTAGGTGGGGAGAGATAGCAAGGGGAGAAATGACAGATATAGGTGAGGGGAAGGAAGGCAGCAAATCACACTGCCATGTGTGTACCTATGCAACAATCTTGCATGTTCTTCACATGTACCCCAAAACCTAAAATGCAATAAAAAAAAAAAAAGAAAAGTGTCTGTTCATATCCTTCACCCACTTTTGAATGGGTTTGTTTGTTTCTTGCAAATCTGTTTAAGTTCTTTGTAGATTCTGGATATTAACCCTTTGTCAGATGGGGAGATTGCAAAAATTTTTTCCCATTCTGTTGGTTGCTGGTTCACTCTAATGATTCTTTCTTTTGCTGTACAGAGCTCTGGAGTTTAATTAGGTCCCATTTATCTATTTTGGCTTTTGTTGCTGATGATTTTGGTGTCTTAGTCATGAAGTCCTTGCCTTAGCCTATGTCCTGAATGGTTTTGCCTAGGTTTTCTTCTAGGGTTTTTATGGTGTTAGGTCTTATGTTTAAGTTTTTAATCCATCTGGAGTTAATTCTAGTGTAAGGTGTCAGGAAGGGGTCCAGTTTCACTTTCTGCACATGGCTAGCCAGTTTTCCCACCACCATTTATTAAACTGGAAATCCTTTCCCCATTGCTTGTTTTTGTCAGGTTTGTCAAAGATCAGATGGTTGTAGATGTGTGACATTGCCTCTGAGGCCTCTGTTCTGTTCCATTGGTCTGTATCTCTGTTTTGGTACCAGCATCATACTGTTTTGACTACTGTAGCCTTGTAGTATAGTTTGAAGTCAGGTAGCATGATGCCTCCAGCTTTGTTTTTTTTGCTTAGGATTGTCTTGGCTATGCAGGATCTCTTTTGGTTCCATATGAAGTTTAAGGTGATTGAAAAAACAATTTTTAAAATGTAAAGCTCTGGGCAAATCTGAGTTCTATATCCCATTATGCATCTATGTAATTTTCCTTTCTGTCATTGCCATGCCCTTAGGTTAGGCCTTCAACTACCTGTTGCTTTGTCTCCTTCCTTACCTTACATAAATTCCTCCGTCCCTTTTCCTTCAAAATCATTCTCTTATAGTTGATCCAATTTACTGTCCCAGATTCACATTTTTTTCCATTAGAATTAGCTATGCTAAGCCCTAACTCCTGCAGGTTGTTCTTACTGTGGTCATAATTATGAACTTGCTTGCAGTCTGAGACAGGAAAACAGAATACTCCTTACTCATTTTAGAGTTTTCAATCTTTTCCTCACCCCCAGAAAATGCTTTTAAGTACACCAAAAGTCAAGCTCTTCTCTTGCCTTTGCAATACCTTCAGTATATACTCACACATAGCCCAGTGCAGGAAAACAGCTTAGGGAATGCAGAGGAAAGGGATTGACCACCAAAAACAAGACAAGAGTCTTGGGAAGACAAGACCCAAGTTCCCTAGATGGTTGAATTACAACCTCAGATGTGTTGGCATTCTCAAAATTTGTATGGGAACCTTTAGCAGTAGGGTCTGCCTATACCTACTGCTACTGTTTCAAGGTCTAACACCAAGTGGTCCAGTCCAGTAGAGCAAACAAAGATTGTAAACCTAGGACCAACTGCCATTTACAATGTTTCTTGGGCCTTCACAAGCAACTCCACTCCTTGCCCATTGCTCCTCCTACTGGTTCTGATCCATATTAGAACTCTAACTTGCATTGCCTACTCTGTCGTTCACTAATTAGTTGTCCTAACTGAGTGAAAATTGTGAGTTCCTAGGTCTCTCTCAAAAGAAACTCTTCCATATATACAAGAGACTTATACAGTGGCAAAATCTAACAACCCAAATGCCCATCAACAGAATCGTTTATGGATAAATTATGATATATTCATACAATGAAATATTAAACAGCAGCCAAACCAATTAACACTTAAGAATATGAGTGAGCAACACTCATAAATATGAGTGAATCTTACCAATATAATGTTAAGCTTATAAAAAGTAAACCCCCCATGTTGAATTTGCCAACAACAACAAAAAACTATGTTTATATTAAATGTATTTAAGAAGCAAGTCATCTTGGACCTGCAATAAAGACAAACCTAATTTAATACTGAAAAGAAAAACAAGTCCTAAAATAGTAAATTTAGCACAATAACCTTTGTAAGTCACAAACAACTAACTTTAAACATATATGTGTGTGTATGTGTGTGTGTATATATATATATTTATATATATATATTTATATATATATTTATACATATTTATATATATATTTATATATATATTTATATATGCTAGGAACATATATAAATGTGATATAATTATATGAAAAGGAAATTGAGACAATGAATGAACACAGGATTCAGGATAAAGACTATTTGAGTGGGTAAGTTGTAGGGTGATGAGAGTGAAAAGGAAGTATATGGTTGAATATAAGTTTTGACAAAGTTCTAGCTTTTGTTTTGGTGGCTGTTTTACAAGCACTTATTACATTATTTTATTAAAACTAAATAAATACAAAAATAAGCAATGGAGAAAGGAGTCACTATTCAATAATGGTGCTGGGATAACTGTCCAGAAGAATGAAATATGCAGAAGAATGAAACTGGACACCTACCTATCACCATATACAAAAATTAACTCAAGATGGATTAAAGACTTAAATATAAGATCTCAGACTATAAGAATCCTAAACAAAAACCGAGAAAACACCATTCTGAACATCAGCCTTGGGAAAGAATGTATGACTAAGTTCTCAAAAACAATGTAGCAAAAGCAAAAATTAATAAGTGGGACCTAATTTAGCTAAAGAGCTTCTGCACAGCAAAATAAATTATCAAGAGAGTAAACAAACAACCTACAGAATGGAAGAAAATATTTGCAAACTATGCACCTGACCAAGGTCTGGTATCCAGAATCTATAAGGAACTTAAGCAATTGAACAAGCAAAAAACAAGTAACTCCATTTAAAAATGGACAAAAGATATGAACAGACACTTCTCAAAAGAAGATATGCAGGTGGCCAACAAACACGAAAAAATGCTCAACATCACGAATCATAGAGAAATGCAAATCAAAACCACAATGAGATGCCATTGCACACCAGTCAGAATGACTTTTATTAAAAAGTCAAAAAATAACAGATACTAGTGAGCTTGTGGAGAAAAGGGAACACTTATACACCGTTGGTGGGAATGTAAATTAGTTCAACCACTATGGAAAACAGTTTGAAGATTTCTCAAAGAACTAAAAATAGAACTACCATTTGACCCAACAATCTCATTACTGGGTATATACCCAAAGAAAATAAACCATTCTACCAAAAAGATGTATGCACTCATATGTTCATAGCAGCAAAGACATGGAATCAATGTAGGTGCACATCAATGGCAGATTGGATAAATACAATGTGGTTAATATATACCATGGAATATAATACAGCTATAAAAAATGAATAAAATCATGGCCTTTACAGGTACATGGATACAGCTGAGGCCATTATCCTAAGCGAGTTAACATAGAAACAGAAAACCAAATACCACATGTTCTCACTTATAGGTGGACAGTAAACATTGGGTACATGTGGACATACTGATGGCAATAGTAGACACTGGGGACTACAAGTGAAGGAAGAGAGGGAGTGGGGAAGAGGGCAAGGGTTGAAAAACTACCTTTTGGGTACTATGCTCACTATCTGCTGATGGGATCAATTTTACTACAAACTTCAGGATCACACAATATACCCATATAACAAACCTGCATATGTACTCTCTGAATCTAAAATAAAAGTTGAAATTTTTAAAAAACTAAATAAACAAAAGTGGGCTACACATAGACCAATGTGAATGTGCTATAAATGTAAAGTTGATTTCCTAATAGATTTCAAAGACTTAGTACCAAAAAAGCAATGTAAAAACCTCATTTATATATATATATATATATATATATATATATATATATATTGATTACATGCTGAAATTAAAATATTTTTAATTTATTGGGTTAAATACAATATATTAAAAATTAATTTTACCTGATTCTCTTTACTTTTTTAATATGGTTAATAGAAATTTTTTAATTACCTATGTGGCTTACATTTGTGACTCATATTATGTTTCTATCAGACTTAGAAAAGTGTCATGGTGGTATAAGAATTATATAGCACTGCTCTTTATATGTATAGCCAGCTGTTTTCAGGCTTAAAGCTATTTAGTTTGTCTTTTTAGGTTTAATAATTCTAATTTATTTTATTTTTGGGCTTCCAAAACCTTAATTAAAAGTTTTAATAAATACAAAAGTAATGCATGCTTCTTTTAAAACAAAATTAAGTATCAGAGAAATTTATGATATAACAGAAGGAATGTAACATCACAATCTTAGCTTCCAGATATAAGCACAGTTAAGAATTAAGAAGATTTTCTAGTTATATGTGTTTTTAAAGTATTAGAATGTGAACATCAAAGTTATCCCTATTCTTTCTCATTTTTTCTGATACCAGAGAGGCAATGGAAGGTCATGGCCCAATGTTTGTGCCAAGCAGAGAGCTAAAGCAGTGGTTCCCACTTCTAGAGCTACAGTCCTCTATCATTAGCTGGAGTTTGGATTTCTTTTCCTGGCCAAATCTCCTCCCCTCACCCCAAAAAAGTGCCATTTGGCATATGCTTATATTAAAAGCTGAAGTAAACTAAAATTAGTGTTTTGAGAATTTCCTAATACCCCTTGGGAAAAAATCAGAGACCCAATGGGATATTGTAAAACTGGAACTAACAATCACTATTTCAGTGTATTGATTTCCAACAAAGTACCTGATCATTTCTCTCAGTGGGTATGAAGCAGTCTTCTGATGGGAGTGTAATGATTTGCAGAAAACAAGATGGATCTATTTCTCTGTAGGTTTCTCTCTGTTCTTAGGAAGAAGTTTAATGGAGGTAGCTGTGAGGGGAGTGAAAAAGGAGTCCAAAGGTCAGATTTTGATTATGGGATAGATCTTGAAACTTTTCTTCTCAAATTGCCTGAGGCCCTATAAAAATCATTAATATTGAAATAGCTATTTTTTCAAGCCTTGGACTAAGTGCCATGGAAATTACAGAAGTTATTTTCTTTGTTATTATTGATTGACACGTTCAAAGATTTTGGATACATTTCTTGAAACAGCCATCAAACACTTTCACATTTTTCCTTCTTTTTCATTCAGTGAAATGAATCCCTCACTCAACATCATATTCTTTTTAAAAAATTTATTTATTATACTTGAAGTTCTGGGATACATGTGCAGATTGTGCAGGATTGTTACATAGGTATACACATGCCATGGTGGTGGTTTGCTGCATCCATCACCCCGTCATCTACATTAGATATTTCTCCTAATGCTATCCCTCCCCAATCCCCCCATCCCCTGCTATTCCTCCCCTAACCCCCCACCCCTCAGGCCCTGGTGTGTGATTCAACATCATATTCTTAGGAAACGCACCAAGGAATTTCTAAATCGTATTCTATATTATCCCAGTCCCTGCACTGGTTGAGACCTGTGAGAGAAAAATAAATACAAACTGCTCTCTTGCTGCTAGGCTGATTAGAATCCCTTTCCTCTCTTTTCAGGGAAATAGCAGGCTTGAACTAAGCATTCCAATGGAAGGCTTTTCTAAAACTCTTTTTAAGTCATTGTTTTTAGCCATTGTTCTACTCTAAAGTCCATTATCATTTTTCTTCTAACCTAACCCCCTTGAGTTCACAATTCTAATGTGTCTGTCTGTTTCTTTCTTGGTCATATGTTCATTTGTCTTACTTCTGCCTTCTCTTAGATTGGCAGTTCCTTGAGGTGAGAGACATGTCTAGGTCCAATTCCAAAGTAATATCAATCTACATGGTCAGAAAATACTTATTAACTGAATTATTACCTAGAACCCATTTGCCCTAAGTTTGTTTTATGCAATTCATGCTTTCATTTCAAAACCATTAAGTTCACATAACAGTAAATTTCTTCAAAGATCACAAAAAGATACATTGGAGGTAGAAACACAAAGGAACAGCATGGAAGAGTTTTAGATATTAATGGCCCATATATGTATTTTTCACATTTTTAGTTTGCTTTTGCTACATTAAAATGTGTCCTTTTTTGAAGTACTGTGTGATCTTATTTATTAAACAAAACAGTAGATTAGACAGAGCATTCAGTTGGAAATACATCTGGAATTCAGATCTAGTTCAATCACTAACTAGCTATGAGACTTACATGCTCAGTTTCTTGAACAGAGGAAGGAGATGACCTAACACTGATTCTGATAACCTCACAAGGGTATTGAAAAGATCAGTGTATCAGAAATATATCAGAAAGTGTTTTATAAGTAAACACCATATAAATATGTGGGATGTCATTACACTTGCAGTTTCAACATTCAAGAAGACCATTCATTTCCTGTTAGCATCCCTTGTACTTTGAGGATATGGCCACAAGGTCCTTTGGCCTTTGTCAGCATCAAAAATGTCAGCTTTTAGACACATATGTGTTTTATTTGAAAAAATTAGCTCACTTTTTTAAAAAATTAGCTCACTTTTATCTTTTAAAAAATTAAGGAAATGTTTTATTAAAATAAATAAACAGGCCCAGCCCAGTGAGGCACACCTATAATCCCAGCAGTTTGGGAGCCCCAGTTAGGAGGATTGCTTGAGTCCAGAAGTCTGAGACCAGCCTGGCCAACATGGTGAAACCCCATCTCTACAAAAACAACAACAACAAAAAAAAATTGGCCGGGTGTGATTGTACGCATCTGTAATCCCAGTGATTTGGGTGTCTGAAGCACAAGAATTGCTTGAACCCGTGAGGTGGAGGTTGCAGTGAGCTGAGGTTGCACCAATGAACTCCATCCTGGGTGACAAAACGATACTCTGTCTCAAAAAGAAAAGAAAAAAAAAGCAACTTTCTTGAGATATAATTCACATATTATACATTTCACCCATTTCGCATATACAATTCAGTGGTTTTTAGAATGTTCTCAGAGTTGTCTATATGCAGAAAGCTGAAACTGGATCCCTTACTTACACCTTATACACAAATTAACTCTAGATGGATTAAAGATATAAACATTAGGCCTAACACTATAAAAACTCTAGAAAAAAACCCAGGCAATACCATTCAGGACATAGGCATGGGCAAGGCCTTCATGACTAAAACACCAAAAGCAACAGCAACAAAAGCCAAAATAGACAAATGTGATCTAATTAAACTTAAGAGCTTCTGCACAGCAAAACAAACTATCAATAGAGTGAACTGGCAACCAACAGAATGGGAAAATTTTTGCAATTTATCCATCTGATAAAGGGCTAATATCCAGAATCTACAGAGAACTTAAACAAATTTACAAGAAAAAAAAAAAAAAAAAAAAAAAAACCCTATCAAAAAGTGGGCAAAGAATGTGAACAGACACTTTTCAAAAGAAGACATTTATGCAGCCAACAAACATATGAAAAAAAAGCTCATCATCACTGGTCATTAGAGAAATGCAAATCAAAACCACATTGAGATACCACCTCACACCAGTTAGAATGGCGATCATTAAAAAATCAGGAGACAACAGATGCTGGAGAGGATGTGGAGAAAAAGGAATGCTTTTACACTGTTGGTAGGAGTGTAAATTAATTCAACCATTGTGGAAGACAGTGTGGTGATTCCTCAAGGATCTAGAACTAGAAATACCATTTGACTCAGCAATCCCATTACTGGGTATATACCCAAAGGATTGTAAATCATTCTATTATAAAGACACATGCACACATATGTTTACTGTGGCACTGTTCACAATAGCAAAGACTTGGAATCAACCCAAATGCCCATCAATGATAGACTGGATAAAGAAAATGTGGCACATATACATCATGAAATACTATACAGCCATAAAAAGGATGAGTTCATGCCCTTTGCAGGGACATGGATGAAACTGGAAACCATCATTGTCAGCAAACTGACACAAGAACAGAAAACCAAATACCACATGTTCTCACTCATAAGTGGGTGTTGAACAATGAGAACACATGGACACAGAGAGGGGAACATCATACACCGGGCCAGGAATAGCAGTGGGTGGGGGGATTGTGGAGGGATAGCGTTAGGAGAAACACCTAATGTAGATGATGGGGCGATGGATGCAGCAAACCATCACGATGGCACATGTATACCTATGTAACAAACCTGCACAATCTGCACATGTACCCCAGAACTTAAAGTATAATTAAAAAAAAATAAAGAGTAGAACTATGGCACATTGTGAAAATGGTTTGCAAATAACTAAAATTTGGAAAATATTGACTTAAAATAATAAAAGTTGTTATATTACTGACAAAAAAAGAATGTTCTCAGAGTTATGCAATCATCACCACAATTCATTCTAATTTCATCGCCTCAAAAAGAAAAAGTTTAGCCATTATCCCTCAATTCCCCCATTCCCTCTCCCAGTCATAGGCAACCAGCAATCTACTTTCTATCTCAATAAATTTGCCTGTTCTGGACATTTCATATCAATGGACTCATACACTACATGGTATTTTGCATCTGGAGTCTTTCTCTTAACATAATTTTTTCAAGTTTAATCCATATTGTAACATATATTAATACTTCATTTTTATCATGGTAAAATCTGCATAACATAAAATTTACCATTTTAACCATTTTTAAGTATACAATTCAGTGGCATTGAGTACATTCATAATGTCATGCAACCATTGCCACTATCCATTTCCAGAACCTTTTCATCCTTCCAAAAAGAAACTCTGAGTCCATCAAACAATAACTTTCCATGCACCCCTCCCCCCAGCCTCTGGTCACCTGTATTGTACTTTCTGTATCTATGACTAACTATTCAGTTCCCTCAGATAAGTAGAATCATACAATATTTGTCCTTTTGTGTCTGGCTTATTTCACTTCACATTTAAGTCGAGGTTCATCCATGTTATACCATATATCGGTACTTCATTCCTTTTTGTGGATGAATAATATTCCATTTATAGATATACTATATTTTATCCACTCATCAGTTGATGGACACAGGTTATTTCTGCTTTGAGATATTATGAATAATGCTACTGTGAACTTTCATGTACAAGATTTTTATGGAATTATGTTATCATTTATCTCAGGTATGCACCTAGGTGTAGAATTGCTGGGCCAAATGTTAACTCTGTATTCAGTCTTTTGAGGAAATACCAGACTGTTTTCCAAAGCAGCTACATCATTTTACAATCCCACCAGTAGCGGATAAGGGCTCTAATTTCTTTATAGTTTCATCAACACTTGTTACTATTTATCTTTTTTATTATATCATAGTGGGTGTGAAGTGGTATCTCATTTTTCATTTACATTTCCCTAATGACTGATTATGTCAAGCATCTTTTCATGTACTTATTGGCCATTCATATATTGTCTGTAGAGAAATGTCTATTTATATCTTTTGCCTAGTCTTCAAGTGGATTGTCTCTTACTAAGTTTTCTATATATACTGGATGCCATCACTTATAAGATATATATACTTTGCCAATATGTTCTTTCATTCTGTGGATAGCCTTTTCACTTTCTTGTTGGTTTCATTTGCAGCACAGAGTTCTTAATTTTGATAAAGTCCAATTCATCTATTTTTTTATTTTGTCACTTATATTTCTCATTTTTTAGTATTTCTATTTTCTATTTGTTAGTGTTTCTGTTGTAACTTAGAAAAGTCCTGGGTCTTTTTTTTTACTGAGAAAACTTAGAAAAGGCCAGAGTATAAAAACATACTGAGATTCTTATATCAGTCACAACTCAGGTGGCTCTGTGATTTCACTATGATTTCAGGGCTCCATAGCTTCTTTGACCACAGTAGTCTGCCTAGCTTTGCCATCTTAGTTTCTCTCATATTTGACTCTCTGCAGAATGGGCTGGTCTAATCAGGGTGGCAAGGAGTCAGTATTTCTTCTCCCTCCCCCTTCTGGGAGGTAAAGACTTCCTTCCCATCTTAGTTGGCAGAAATGGAGTGAGACTATATCATATTTGAATGTCTGTGCCTTAACATCTAACTTATATACAATCTCTCCAATAACTGACTGCATTTTGCCTACAGAGATCTACTATAGTAAGTATTCTGTAACACTTAGCTATGATGTCAGCTGTTAGGCCCTAGCAACCTGTGCTTTTTCTAAATAGCTTAGAGAATACTGTAGCAAAAGAATTCATCGGAGCTGATTAGTATAAACATGTGCCAGAACAATATTTTTACATTTAAAAAATGTTAGATGACCTCTAAGATTCCTCTCGGCCATGAAATTATATTAATTTTGAGCAGTTAAAGTTATTTCATAAACACTATTTAACATATCTGATTTACTTATTCTAGACTAAATAATCCAAGTGCTGTAATAAAGATCGCAAGCTATGTTCTAAAAAACCATCATTGATTATATCCCTACTATATTCCAGGCACTGTGGTAGGCACTCTAATCCTCACATCATCCCTGCACATGAAGTGGAAGTTATTCTCATTTTACATATAGACACGAACAACAACCTCAGATATGTTATACAATTTGAGCAGAGTTACAGGTAATGCAGAAAGATAACAAAATAAAACCTTCCTTGTCTATTTTGCCCTTCTGTGCAGGTGTTCATTTTGTCTTTTTGATGCTTCCAGACCTGATCTCAACTTTAAAGTGTTTGTGTTGACCTTTTCTTGCCTGAGCCTTGGGCAGGCTGGGCTTTCTGTAGAGCTACTTGACTGGAAGCTTTTTCTAGCCACAAGCATTCCACTGGGGTTGTGGGGCATCTGCTCACTTTACTGTCTCTTGGTAGAAAAACTTAAAATAAATTTTTAAAGTGAAAATTTGGAATCTTAGTAAAGGCATAAGACAGAGACCCACCCCAAACTGCTCTCAGTGGGGTACATCTCTCTTTACCACTAGATCCTTTTATGTCAATAGGATAGGACTTTGGACATTATTGCCAATGGCATACAGTATCACTATGGTATGACTGAAAATTTGAGTACTATTTCTCCACTCCTACACCACAAAAGCAATCTTGTACCATAGAAACAACCCTGTACTGTAGAATAGAATTGAGCAGGAAATGTTTAGTTTGCATTGCAAAATTTTTTTAAGTTTTTGTGTTTTTTCTCTTTGAGCATCTTGGGCTTCTACTCTGGGGACTACTGATCGTAAATAATTATAATATCAAGATGAGATAATGATATTATTCTTTTTCTGTTCCAAGTGAGTGATGGCTCTTTGGCTTATAAGCGGTAACATACGTAAGTAAAGGGGTTAAATTTAATCGTGCAGGAAGCCGGAAACAGCCATTACATGGTCAAGTGGGAGAAACATGAGTTGAACACAGACATAATTGTTAGAAGTTAGTCACATTCTCTAGAAGCTTTTCTGACTTATTAAATACCAACTTTGTGCCCTCACTTTATGTGCTTTAGGTCATTGAATCTTGTAACAATTCCATATGGTTAATATTATTATTCTCATTTTATAGACAAGCAAACTATGGCTCAGAAAGATTGGGTACTTTGCCCAAAGCCACAAAACTAGTGAGTGGCAGATGCAGAGACTGAACCAAAATCTTTTTGGCTCCAAAGTTCTCTTACCTCCGATTGACTTAGCATGGTCAGATACTTGCTTTTTTTCCTTGTAGATCAGCCTGGTGCTAGTAATGCAGCAGCATCTGAAGCATAGTGATTTGAGGAGAGAGGAGGGGAGCATTTAAGGACCAGAAAAAGGCATCTAAGACAGAAGACAGGAGTTGTCAAGTGGAGATGTGGGACCTCTCTCCTGAAACCATGAATTTAAAATTATATACTTTACACTAAGAATCCAACAAGTAAAAGTCACTAATATTTAGAGTTGAAAGTGTTAGTGTGGGGAAAATGTTGCTGCCATTACTTTTGAGACTTAGAGCAGCTGCTATTGCAACCTCCAGGGTACCCTACTCCTACTAGTCTTACTTTTACTTTACAGTAACTGTGAATGTCAAATCTTGTTTTAGGCACAAGGAACAAAGTTTCCCTGCCACTTACATCTTTCTCCCAGGAAACACAAAGAGCTTTAGAAACCTACAAAGGACCATTGCATAGAAAGAGAACTTGGACCATACCAAGAGTGATTAGTTTAACATTCCACACATTTTGAGTGAAATTGGGAAAGGCACCTTGCATGCCATTCCATAAACCTACTAAACCTCTGTCTCTTCAAGTTTCCTTAGACTCTGTTTCACTATGGTTTATTCCTTAAATCACTGCTACTGTCAGAAATCACGTTAGATATCCAGAAATTCACTTTTGAGGATATTGTCTGTTCTGCTGATTTTTTTTCTTAAAAATAAAACAGTGATTTCCATTTCCACCAAGATGGAGAAACCCCATTCCTTCTATGTCCTCCCTCTTACAACTAAAGTACCCTGGATATAACACAACAAACAAGACTGAGTGGTGGAAACAAAAATGAAGACCGCCTTAGAACTTGAAGAACCAGTAGTGGGCTCCCTGGGTTTCCTTTCTGCCTCTCACATATCCCAGACAGGGCACTGCAGAAGCCTCCAATTCATAACTGCCGCTAAGCACAGACAAAACAAAAAAAAAATGCTTTAAGAAAAGCCTGTTTCCTGTATCCAAAAAAAAAAAAGAGGGAAAGGGTCACTTTACAGCAAAAAACTTTTTGAACATACTTTTCCTACTCCAGCCTAACAATAATGGAAAAAGTTTTACCCTCCCCACCAGCCTATGGTTTCAATGGGACCTACCAGAAGTTAAGCTTCTATTCCATTTCTTCCCCCCACAAAAACAGACAGCTTGCTCTTAATCCACTACCAGGGCATTGTTGGCAGGACTGAGCAGACAGCTCATCGTCTCTCCCCCATCTGTCAGAAGCAGATGGTGCTCCTATTCTACTGCCAGAGTAGTGCCAACCCAGTCCAGTGGCAACCTAAGCCACCACACCCAGCAAGTAGCAAAGAGAATTAATGACTCGGTATAAGGTAGGGTTAGTTGCCACTAGACTTCACCCCCCACATCTCATGTCAGTGTGGCCCAATAGGGTAAGAGGTTGAGCTTCCACCCCTACCTAGCATCAAAAAGACTGAACAAGGGATTGCATGTCAAGACTAGTAAGCTCATTATGTTAAGTGAAATAAGTCAGGCACAGAAAGACAAACTTCGCATGTCCTCACTTATGTGTGGGAGCTGAAAATCAAAACAGTTGAACTAATGGAGATAGAGAGTAGAAGGATGGTTACCAGAGGCTGGGAAGGATAGTGGAGGGCTGAGGGGAGACTGGGGTTGGTTAATGGGTACAAAACATAGTTAGAAACAATAAGGCATAGTATTTAATCATACAACAGAGGGACTATAGTCAATAATAATTTAACTGTGCATTTGAAAGTAACCAAAAGAGCGTAAGTTGATTGTAACACAAAGGATAAATGACTGAGGGGATGGATATGCCATGTTCCATGACATAATTGTTTCATATTGTATGCCTGTATCAAAGTATCTCATGTTCCCCATAAATATGTATATCTACTATGTACCCACAAAAATTAAAAATAAGGTTTTTTTAAAGACTAGTAAGGGCCAGGCACAGTGGCTCATGCCTGTAACCCAAGCACTTTGGGAGACCAAGGTGAGCAGATCACCTGAAGTCAGGAGTTTGAGACCAGCCTGGCCAACATGGTGAAACCCTGTGTCTACTAAAAACATAAAAATTAGGCAAGCATGATGGCAGGTGCCTGTAATCCCAGCTACTCAGGAGGCTGAGGCAGGAGAATTGCTTGTACCCAGGAGGTGGAGGTTGCAGTGAGCTGAGGTTGGATGCCTGGGCGACAGAGTGAGACTCTATCTCAAAAACAATTTTTTTAATTAAAAATAAAATTTTAAAATAAGGACTCTACTTTTCCCTCAGCCCCTGGTGTTAGGGAGGCCCAGTGGAAAGCTAAACCTACGCACCCACCTGACAGCAATGAGACTGAAAGAGGCAGTGTTAAGCAAGGCTAGTCAGCACTCCTATTCCCACTGCCCTGATGTCAGCAAGGCCCAGTGAGGAACTGAACCACCACCTCCAATCAGCATCAGTGAGTCCTAACAAGCTAGTGAAAGGTAAAGCTAACTGGCAATCTGCTTCTCCCCATTTCATCCCCTGATGCCAGCAGGGCCTGGCAGGGAACTGAGCTTACACCTCCATTCAGAGATAACAAAAGCCAGAAGCCTTCTCATTCATTGCCCCACTTTCACTGAGATAGTGTCAGTGAGACCGAGGGGACAGCCAAACTTTCACTCCATCCATTTGCAACAGGAAAGTATGAGTCAATGCCCCACTTTGTTGCCAGGGTCATGTCAGCAGGACATAGCAGGAAGCTGTACATACTTGGCCCTCACATTATACCTTACATAGGAGTTTCCTGCTTTAAAAAGAAGATTAAATAGAATCCACAGTTTCATCATATATAATAGTATCCAAAATTTCAAGGTTAAAATTGAAACTCACTAATCAGAAAAGACAATCAATGGACACCAACACCAAGATGAATCAGATTTTATCTGACAATTATAAAACATCCATAGTAAAGTCCATAATAAAAAATTATCTAACAAGCAATTGCAAATTCTCCTGAAACATACATACATATATATATATATATATAAAATCTCAGCAAAGAAATAGAAGTCATAAAAATAAGCAAATAAAAATTATAGAACTGAAAATTACAATAATCACAATTTTAAAGGTTGGCAAATGAGCTCAGTAGTAGAGTGGAGATAACAGAAGACAGAATCCATAAACTTGAGGATAGATCAATAGAATTTGCTCAATCTGAACAACAGGAAAAATTATCAGAGCCTCAGGGAACCTGTGGGATAATAACAAAAGATCCAGTATTCATGTCATCAGTGTCTAAAAGGAAGGGAGAGAGAAAGAGGTTAGGCTTTCTATTTTTTTTATTTTTTTGTGTGTGTTCATAGTTATTCATTGAAGCATTCTTATGATGGCTACTTTAAAAATATTTGTCATATAATTCTATCATCTCTGTCATCTCGGTGTTGGATTCTACTAATTGTCTCTTTTTTTATTCAGTTTGAGATATTTTTGATTATTGGTTTGATGGGTAACTTTTTATTGAAACCTTAATATTTTTCTCTTTTTTGTTTTAATGTTCTCAATCTATTTGAACCTGCTTTAATTAAAGCTTTTTGTGACACTGCTCTAGCAGGCATGGGGGGTTGCCACCTCATTACTGCCTGGTAGAAGTAGAAGTGTAGATCCCACACTTGGTCTCCTCTGACACCTGAAGGAGAAAGAGCTTCTCATTACTGCTAGGTTGGAGTAGGAATGCCAGCAACCTATAACTAGCTAAAGTAACCAGACCAATTCTAGCTGCCAGAGTCTGGTTATCTGCCAGGGGGGATGAAAGTCCCACCTCTCTTCTTGATCTTATCTGATACTACATCAGCAGGGTACTTGTTACGCCCTCATGAAGGTAGAATTCTAGGCTCTCCACTTGGCCTTTGTTGGTTGTTTGTGTGAATGGGGTAGGGCCACAGAGTTTTTTTCTGTAGTGTTTGGCTAGAGTAAAGAGGTTATTATCT
The DNA here is from genome assembly GCF_048565385.1 of Saimiri boliviensis. NCBI lineage: Eukaryota > Metazoa > Chordata > Mammalia > Primates > Cebidae > Saimiri > Saimiri boliviensis. Next base: position 59,048,627 of record NC_133470.1, read on the forward strand.
AAAAGTTTTCTCTCGTGCTGGATTGCTCCTTTTTTGGTCCTTTGGCTCAAGAGAGCAGGATTTTGTTAGGGCTTTTTTTTTTTTTTTTTTTTTTTTTTTTTTTTTTTTTTTTTCTGTCTGTTCTTGTCGGCATTTCTAGGTTGCTGGCCTCTTCATTTCCAAGTCTGGGATTTATGCGGCAAAAGGAAAACATGGAGAACTTATTACCCTGTTGCTCCTTGGTCCCAATGGTCAGTCCATTTTCTCTGTTCTTCAGATTGAGTAAACTATATTCATCTGTCTTTGAGTTTGTTGTTTCTATATTTTGTCACCTCCACTTTATACTTGAGCCCATTTAGCAAGTTTGTTTATTTTGGTCATTTTAAATTTTATTTATATAATTTCCATTTTTATTTTTTATAATTTGTATTTTTTGTTTTCTATTTGTTCATTAGTTTCAAGAGAATTCATAATTATTAAAGCAGTTTTTGTTGTCTGTTTTAAAACTTCTGTCAAATAGCTCAAAAATCTGATTCATCCCTGTATTATATCAGTTGATTTTCTTTTTTCATTCACATTATCAGTCCTGGTTCTTATTATGATAAGTGATTTTTTATTGTATTCTGGACATGTTTAATATTATGTTAGGATATTTTTGACCCTACTTACATCTTCTATTTTAGCACTTTTTAAGTATAGTGTGTCAGTTCTGGCCTACTTTTGTGGGCTGTAATTCCAGTGACTATTTCATTTTCTAAGCCCTTGCAATGCTGCTGCTCTGGTCTGCTTCACACTCTCACTCTACTTCAGCTCCTGCTTGACTCCTATTGGTGCTAGCTATGGGTATAGAAGGTGCTCCCATGGGCCATCCAGTTTCACCACTGGAAGGTCAGGAATACTAGACCTGCAGGACAGAGAAGGTTTTCTCTTGACTGTTCTTCAGCCACCCAGAACTTTCCACTCCATCTCCGCTAGTGCCTACAAAGGAAGAAATTACCTAATTGGGCTCCCTTCTACTGCTAGGTAGAGGAACAGCAGATTCAGATTCTGTATGAGTCTTTTTCACTACGTGAAGGTTCTGAAATCTCCTAGCCTGGCTCATTTACTGCCATTCATTGGAGGGCCAGGAGGTACCAGGCTTGGGTTGCCTTCTGCCATTAGGTAAAGGTCTGGTGGCACACAACTGACCTGGATGATCTTCTGTTGCTAGGCAAAGTGTTAGGAGCTACTGGGTCTGGGGAGAGAGTTGGGAAGCACCTGGCAAGCTGGCACTGCTGGTATAAGAGAAGTGTCCTGCCTGCCACCGACTGGTGTGGGGCAGAGGATGGGTTGGCCTACTCAGGTTCCACTGTTGTATTAATAGTTACTTTAAGAAGATTGGGTCCCCTGCCACTGAGTAAAAGTTTCCCTGCTAAGTCCTTGTTGGGCTTTCCTTTTACAGTCCTTTGGCGGAGACAGCAGGCTTTTTTCCCATTTTTGTCTGTACCTGTTGGTGATTCCAGGTTGCAGGCCTCCCTAGCACCCAGTCTGGGATATATGAGAGATAGAGAGAGAACCCAGGGAACTCATTCCCATGTAGTTCCTCAAGTTGTGATGTCCCTAGCCAGTCCACTTTTTCCTTTCCACTTTTCAAAGCTTTGTGATTGTCTGCTGGATTATTTCCAGGGTATTTAGTTGTAGTTACAAGGGAGAAGGCATCTTGTCCCAGAACCAGAAGCCAGACTTATATATATTTTCAATTGTAATAAGTGGCATCCTATTGTCTTTATGTTTCTTCAATTTGCTTTTTTCACAGAATATCATGTTTTGGAGAACCACTCACTTTGGTAAACATACATGTATAGTTTATTCATTTTAAATACTATAGAATTTGCTGTTATGTGAATATGCCACAAGTTATTTATTCATTCTCCTGTTAGTGGACAATGAGACTTCCATTTCTATTACAAACAATGCTGAAGTAAATGTTCTCATACATGTCTCCTTGTGCATATATGGGGGAGTTTATTTGGGTCTATATGCAGAGTGAAATTACCAGGTCCCAGGATATATACAGCAAGAACTTTATCAAATATTTTCAAATTGCTCCTTAAAATTGTGCCAGTCTATACTCTTTCCAAAAATGCATGAGATGTTTCATTTTTTCACATTTTCACCATAACTTGTATTGATGTAATTAACATTATTCAGCTCTTTTCCTGTAAGTTTGCTTTCGTTATCTTCCTTATGAAATCTTTCCCTATGCTAGAGTCATAAAAATATTCTTCAATATTTTCTTCACATACTTTAAAAATGTTTTTTCTCCAATTTAGGCCTTTAGTCTGTTTCTGTAACTTGTTTTTTGTGTATGGTCTTATAAAGAAATGTTATTCTGCATTTTCTAATATGGATAGCCAATTGCCCCAACATCATTCATTGAAGAGTCCTTTCTTTCCCCATTTATGATGCCACTTCAATCATGTTTCACATTTCCATATATATGTCTAGGTTAACTCCGAAGTTTAAAAATAAACCCCCCAAAAAAGCCTTAAAAAACAAAAAAGAAATAAAAATAACCCCTCAAAATGAGGGTTAAGTACAATATTGAGTTTAAAATGAGAAACTTTTTATTACAGGTACCCCAAATAAAACCTTAACCTTAAACCAACTTTCATCTACTAAAGGAACTTTGAGGATCGGGGTAGAGGTTAACACTGATTAAGTACCTGTTAACATTGATTAAGTACCTATGATGTATCAGATACTGCTGGTCAACTTACTGCCATGGTCATTTTATTTATCCTTTACAACAACTTTGAGAAAGAAATGATGTTATTCCCATTTTACAGGTAAGAATACTAAAACTTTGAAAGATTAAGTTGCCTAGACCACACAGGATGGACAGAGCTTAAATTCAGGTCTTTCTGACTCAAAAGAGCTTGGTTTTGTCACTCTGCTACACTGCTTCCAAGGGAAGCTCACAGCCCTGAACTGAGGAAGATATGATTTGCCCATTAGGAACAGAGTATGTGTTACAAGTACAACAATGCATTGAGTGACCAAGTATTCTCTGAATGATGGCTTTACTTGTTTGCACTCCTCACTAGTGCAAAACATCAGTCTAAGATGAGCTCCTGCTTCCTCTCTCATCCTCTTCTAGTTTATTTATATCTCTGTCTCATGCTTCCTCAACTTGAGGTACATAATTTGGTTGTCAGAGACTTTTCTGCTAAGCTCTAGGTAGAATGGGGGAGGAAAAAGTAAACAAGGGGTGGTTAAGGAAGGGCTTAATCACTTATTCCTGTTAACATTTTTGCACAGGAATAGATTTCATATATTAAAGGAACCAAATGTAATGCTGATGTGATATCAGCCCTTGCATTATTTTACCATATTATCACAATTGGATATTGACTTCTTATTAAACTATTGTTTTTTTTCCTCCTTTGAATTCAATGCTCATTGCTCCCCAAGACTGTTATGAAGAAGTTGTAGTAAGTGGCAAAAGCAAGAGATTTGGTATCAGATAATGTAAGTTTGAGTCCTAACTCTGCTTTTAGCTCTGGGATCCTAGACAAATGGTCTTTTCTTCCTTGAGCTTCAGGTTTCTTCTCTGTAAAATGGACATTAACATAGAGTTATTGTGAGGATTAAATAAAATAACAATTGCAAATTTGCTTTGTAAAATAATGTGCAAAGGGAGGTGGCACTGTTCTTACTCATCTGCCATTCTCTATAATCATTTCTGTTCTTTTCACATCTATACCAACAGCACCCTGCTAGATGACCCTGATGCAGCAAACCTAATGCCATCGTTCTCAAATTCATAAGAATCACCTAGAACTTGCTTTGTAAATACAGATTTCCTGGCTCTACCCTCAGATTTTATTAATAGATCTGAGATGAGGCCCAGAAATCTGTACTTTTAAAAATCTTTCCAGGCAATTCTTTAAAAACAGCCAGATAGAAAACATACTTTGCCTAAAACACTTAGCACCATATATACAAAAAATAATTTCTTGACCCTGAGTGGAATTCAAGGTTAAAGCAGCTTACAGTAAGAGGTTATAAGCCAGCCTTCCCTAATGTTCCAAACTCCTATCCCTCCTAGGTCACAGAGGACCCAGCCACATGGTATCTTAACATTCCCTTCCACTTCTGCGATTGCAGCTGCATCATGAGTCCTTAGAAGCAAAGCATAGTAAATTAAACCAGCAATTATTGCCATTTAAAATGGTAGTGATTTTAAGAGTTTTCTTTGAAAAGTCTTAGTCAATAGGAGCAGAAGACTATGAATAACACCAAAATATTTAGCTGTCTATTGAAATTTCTTTACAGTATCAAATAAAACGGGAACAGATGCAACTAGATCAGAACTTGGTTAGTAGGTAACAGATTTATTGGACTTGCTCATTTTAAAAATTAAGGTTATAAACAACATATGTCAAAATCCTATAACACTGCTGTGGAAATCATCTTCCTGGAAAGCCAAAATCCCTGCTAATGTTCTGAATTTGTTCTTCAGAACTGAAAATGGCATTGTATACATCTGCAACACTATTTGAAACAATGTTTCCTTGAGACAGAGCTTACTCTGCCCTGGGTTTGCATTTGGTAGCCACCCCAAAGTTTCAAACACCTGGTCTCTTCCCAAAATGTAATCCATCCAATCCCTTGAGAGAAGACAAATTCTCTATTTACAAATACAGGTGGTGTTGCCATGAGTTACAGTTTTCTGGGAGTTTTCATATATAGCTCATAATTTGAAAGTAAAAGGAAGTCATATGACAGTGAAGTCACCAGGTCTTCCATCTATCCTGAAGGATAGAGACTTGATGAGAATCTCAATTGGCTGTTTTTCTTTTTACTGTCACATATGCAGGTCTCCTGTTGAATCTCTCTGGTCCACTGTTCCCTCTAATGAAGTCATGTTCTGTGCTCAGGGCAGTAATATCCTCAGAAGCAGATGTCTCCCATAAAGCATGACCTCATTCCTTGGAATGGGAAGAGCCAGCAGTAGACTGTTGGGCTAATGGGTGGGGAGGGCTTTGTTTAAAAATAGTTTTCTTAAATAATGTGTTTAACTTTTTAATAAATTTCTATAAAAAGGCAAATTAGTTTGTTGCTGTTTTTGTTTTGTTTTGTTTTTGGGGTTTTGTTGTTGTTGTTGACCTCACTCCTTACTTCCAAAAGGGGCAACCACTAGGCCAGAAGGAACGGAGTCCTCACAGACCACAGGCCCTTCCATCCAGTTGTTTGTACAGATGGGTGAAACTTGGGATTTTCCAGATGCTAAATCTAGGCTCTGTATCAGACCCCACTGAATCACAGCCTAGATTTCAACAAGCCTTTTTATAACAGCCCTGGAGCTTAGAGGAAATAAACCAAAGTGCCCAAGGAAAGTTACTGACCCAAATGCTCCAGCAAATTAGGCAAGTGGGAACATTGCTAGAGAAGGGAAGAGTAGAGGAAAAGAGTAGACCAATTAGAAGGATGCAGTGTGAAGCTAATCCAAACTTGCTAAAGAGGATGGGCTTTCCAGGCTATTCCTGGTCCTTTAGAAAAGTACATGTAGGGCAGTTCCTGAAAACTGAATTCTCAAATTATTAGAAATAATCAAAATGAATGGCATCCTGTACTGTCTGATATCCTATCATCAGGGCTTTCAGGCACAGCCCGTGTGTTCTAGTATGTTCCTCACTTCTGTTTCTGTCTATGCAGAAGGCGATCACTGAACAAGGTCCAAAGAGCTAATTTCTTAAACATGGAGGGCAAAGACCTTTCCATAAACAAGATCCATAAACAAGGAAATATAGTAAGCTAGTTACCATCTGAGTTTGGTACCTGCAATTTGTAAATTTAATCACTATATCCCCTTAAGAGGTCCATTTCAGTTACAGCTATGCATTAAAAATGAAGATATGCCAATAATTCTATAAATATTGATGGTGGTAAATACTGATTATATTTCCTTTCCCAACTCCCACATTAGTCACCTTGGCCAGCAACAAGTCCTTCTCCAAATAACTCTTTAAATTTCATCTCCACCATAAAGCCTGATATGGTTTGCCTCTGTATCCCCACCCAAATCTCATCTTGAATTGTACTCCCATAATTACCACATGTTGTGGGAGGGACCCAGTGGGAGATAATTGAATCATGGGGGCAGGTCCCCCATACTGTTCTCGTGATAGTGAATAAGTCTCAGGAGATCTGATGGTTTTATAAGGGGAAATAGTCTCACTTGGCTCTCATTCTTTCTCTTGTTTGCTGTCATATGAGATGTGCCTTTTACCTTCCAGCCTGACTGTGAGGCCTCTCCAGCCATATGTGCCTATAAGTCCATTAAACTTCTTTTGCTTCCTAGTCTCGGCTATGTCTTTATCAGCAACGGAAAATGGACTAATACAGTAAATTGGTACCAGTAGAGTGGGGTGTTACTGAAAAGATACCTAAAAAAGTAGAAGCCACTTTGGAACCAGGTGACAGGCAGAGGTTGGAACAGTTTGGAGGGTTCACAAGAAGACAGGAAAATATGGGGAAGTTTGAAACTTCCTAGAGATTTGTTGAAAGGCTTTGACAAAAATGCTGATAGTGATATGAACAATAAGGTCCAGATTGAGGTGGTCTCAGATAGAGATGAGGAACTTGTTGGGAACTGGAGCAAAGATGATTCTTGTTATGTTTTAACAAAGAGACTGACAACATTTTGCCCCTGCCCTAGAGATCTGTGGAACTTTGAACTTGTGAGAGATGATTTAGGGTGTCTGGCAGAAGAAATGTCTAAGCAGCAAAGCACTGAAGAGGTGACTTGCATGTTGTTAAAGGCATTCAGTTTTAAAAGGGAAACAGGGCATAAAAATTGGGAGAATTTGCAGCCTGACAATGGGATAGAAAAGAAACTCCTACTATTTTCTGAGGAGAAATTCAAGCCAGCTGCAGATATTTGCATAATTAACAAGAGGCTGAATGTTATCCCCAAGACAATGAGGAAAACCTCTTCAGGACAAGTCAGAGGTCTTCACAGCAGCCCCTCCCATCACAGGCCTTGAGGCCTACAAGGAAAAAGTGGTTTCATGGGCTAGGCTCAGGGTCCCTGTGCTGTGTGCAGCCTAGGGACTTGGTACCCTGTGTCACAGCTGCTCTAGCAGTGATTAAAAGGAGCCAACATAGAGCTCGGGCCATGGCTTCAGAGGGTGCAAGCCCCAAGCCATGGCAGCTTCCACTTGGTGTTGAGCCTGTGTAGTACACAGAAGTCAAGAATTGGGGTTTAGGAACCTCCACCGAGATCTCAGAAGATGTATGGAAATGCCTGTATACCCAGGCAGAAGTTTGCTGCAGGGGCAGGGTCCTTATGGAGAACCTCTGCTAGGGCAGTGCAGAAGGGAAAAGTGGGACCAGAGCCCCCACGCAGAGTCCCTACTGGGGCACTGCTTAATGGAGCTGTGAGGGGAGGGCCACCATCCTCCAAACCCCAGAATGGTAGATCCACTGACAGCTTGCACCATACATCTGGAAAAGCCAGAGACAGTCACCACCAGCCCGTGAAGGCAGCTGGGGGAGGGAATGTCCTGCAAAGCTACAGGAGCAGAGCTGACTAAGACCATAGGAACCCACCTCTTGCATCAGCTGGATATGAGACATGGAGTCAAAGGCGATCGTTTTGGAGCTTTAAGATTTGACTGCCCTGCTGGATTTCAGACCTGTAGCCCCTTTGTTTTGGCCAATTCCTCCCATTTGGAATGGTTGTATTTACCTGATGCCTGTACTGTGCCCCCGTTGTATCTAGGAAGTAACTAACTTGTTTTTGTTTTTACAGGCTCATAGGCAGACGGGACTTGCCGGACTTGCCTTGTTTCTAATGAAACTTTGGACTGTGAACTTTTGAGTTAATGCTGAAATGAGTTAAGACTTTGGGGGACTGTTGGGAAGGCATAATTGGTTTTCAAATCTGAGGACATGAGATTTGGGAGGGATCGGGGCAGAATGATATGGTTTGGCTTTGTATCCCCATCTAGATCTCATCTTGAATTGTACTCCCATAATTCCCACATGTTGTAGGAGGGACCTGGTGGAAGATAATTGAATCATGAGAGCAGTTCCCCCCTACTGTTCTCGTGGTAGTGAATAAGTCTCACAAGATCTGATGGTTTGATAAGGGGAACATGTTTCACTTGGCTCTCATTCTTTCTCTTGTGTGCCACCATGTGAGACGTGTCTTTCACCTTCCACCATGATTGTGAGGCCTCCCCAGACATGTAGAACTGTTAAGTCCATTAAACCTCTTTTTCTTCCCGGTCTCGGGTATGTCTTTATCAGCAGCATGAAAACAAAATAATACGAAGCCTTTCTAAGGCAAATCTCCCAGCATCTGTACCTTTGTCTTTCATCCTTCACACCTCTGATACCTCTAGAGACAATAACATTGGTGCCTGAAATGAAAGTATATGGAAAACAGATAAGAAGAGATTATGAACTTTAAAAAAATTAGCATAGCTAGGTAGACTGCGAAAAATAAACTGAGGTCAAGTATGAGTTGTTGTCTCTCAAGAAAGTGTTACACACTAGCAATAACCATACATTTCTAAAGAAGGTTACTGGACATTTTTTTCTACCAGGGAGAACAAAATCACCCAATGATATCCTAGAAAAAAGGACTTAGGGCTGGGCACTGTGGCTTACGCCTGTAATCCCAGAACTTTGGGAAGCCAAGCAGGGCAGATCACTTGAGGTCAGGAGCTCAAAACCAGCCTGGACAACATGCTGAAACCCTATCTCTACTAAAAATACAAAAAAAAAAAAAAATAGCCAGGCGTGGTGATGGGTACCTGTAATCCCAGCTACTCGGGAGACTGAGGCAGGAGAATCACTTGAATCTGGAAGGCAGAGATTGCAGTGAGGCCAAGATCGCACCATCGCACTCCAGCCTGGGCTATAAGAGCAAGACTGCATCTCAAAAAAAGAAAAAGAAAAGAAAAGAAAAAGGGAATTAGGCCCAAATCAAGATATTACAGAACAAACAGTTCCCATGTTCCATAAACTGTTACAAAGCATAGAAAGAGAAATAATTTATCTCAGTTCATTTTATAAAATTGGTATAACCTTGATAACAAACACTTCCAAAACAGCACCAGAAAGGAAACTAAAGATAGCTCACATAAAAATATTAGGTAACTACTAGCAAATGAAACCATGCAATATATTTAAAGTATAATGTGTCATGACCAAGTAGGGCTTGTCCTAGGAATGCAAAGATTATTCGATAACAGAAAATATCTTAATATTATATTACATCATCAACTCAAAGGATATAAATAATTTGATCACCTCGGATTCTACAAAGGCATTTAATAAAAATTTAATACTCTTTTCTGATCATTCTTAGTAAACTAGGAATAAAAGGACATTCTCTAATATGATAAAGAATATCTTGGCCTAATAAACTCAAATACATTAGAGGCATTTCTGCTAGAATTAGGAATAAGACAAAGATGCTCATTATAACTGCTGATGTTCTATTCTTTAAGTTCTTACCAATGTAATGGGGCAAGAAATTGAAATAAGAGATATAACTATTGGGGAATTATACAAACTACCGTTATTTACAGATATTGTTCTATAGCTAGAAAACCCAAGAGAATGGATTAAAAAGGTAATATAAATAGCAATCACCAAGGTGGCCAGGTCTTATATTATTTGTTTGTATTAAAGATACAATACTAGTATATCCTGTGTCCAAACAACATGTATAAGTTGAATATAATTGAAAGAACTGACTGAAAAAGAACTTTCTACAGGCAGTTAACTCCTTCAAGGCCATTTCAGAATCTTGCTGTGTCTTGGGATCATTATTGTGAACACCTATTTATATTGGATAAAAAGGTTTGGTTAATTGAGATTTCTGTTTGCTTGAGTTTGGGACAAATGAAGTTTATATGGCTATAGAATTCTGCAAAAAGATGAATTTGTCTTTATTGAGTGCCTAGAGAATATCTTATACTTGCTTTTCATGTTATCTTATATAAACCTCATAACAACTCTGTAAGGTAAGTAGTAGTATCCCCATCTTATAAATGAGAATGCCCTCAAAGAGATGAAGCAATTTGCTTAATGTCATACAGCACTTAGTAAGTGGTGGAGCTGGGCTTGAATGCAGTTCTGTGACTTCAAAGACCATGTCTTTTCCAAGAGTGGCTTTCAATTATGTGTGCAATTTCCCTGGAAAGGAACACACAGATACCAAGACAGACACTGACTTTATGAAGAAGGCAATGGCAATACTGAAAACATTAAAGGCAAGATATATACTTACCATGTTGAAGGATAATCTCAGAAGAATCCAGGTAGTATACCTTTCTTGGGGAAAAAAAATAGATTGGCTCTTTCTAAATCAAAGTATTGAGCAGTACCTCCATCCTAGGGCAGGCACTAATATAAATGACTGGAGTACAAACAAACTGAACATCAGAAATCCTTAGTTTGTCCCATCAGAAGAATCTAATATGACTCAGGATAAGCTCCATTCCTGACTAAAGGGACACAACATGCACAATAGCCAGCCATCTTTAACTGTTCTGGGACCCAGTCTAGAGCCATGTTGCATATGTGTGGTTCTCGAGGTAATCACTGTTTGGGGTTTGGCAGGCCAGCTGCCGTGGCAGCACTCCTCCCCAGTGAAGAGGAGCCAGCCAAATGGTTGACATCATGTACTTCTGGGAACAGCACATTGATGCCAGCCATTTGGGCTCCTTCAGCCCATTGAAGGGGTTAACCTGCCCACAGTAAGACAGGGTAGCTCTAGTGATTTATGTCATGTCCCAAAAGTAGATTCCCTTCTGACTCCTAAGTTCTGCTGAACAAAAAAGGTTAGATGATAAATTGCCAGTGTAACCTTTACTATGTTTGGTGAGTTAACACATCTCAACTACTAAAGCAATCCACTTGATTCATGTGCATACTGCTTAAAATAATTCCTTGCATTTGCTTAGCACTTCATACTTTCCAAAGTTGTTTTTGCTTCTATTATCTCATTAATGCCAGGAGCCAGACATGGAATACTCTGGGATATTCTTACTCTCAGGCTTCTGTTGAGCCCAAGTGAAGGAGAATGTTACTACCATTTACAGAAATGGTGCTCAGGGCTTGTCCTAGAGTAGTGGTTCTCAACCTTGGTCACACATTAGACTCACCTGGGAAGCCTTGAAAAATTCTCATGTCCAGGCCTGAAACCACACCAAATGCATGAGAATTCCTAGGGTTGGGGTCCAAGCATTGAGAGTTTTTGAAACTCCCCAGGTGATTACAATATATGGACAGATTGAGAACCACTAAGAAGATAAATTCAATCTGAGGCATGTGAATTCCCAGTAGCAGGAATGCATTCAAGTGGCAATGTCACAGTGGTGTTAGAGATATGGGCTGTATCATTCTCCATACGGGTTGAAGTCCTGGAACAAAATGTACTCATGAAAGAGTATATAGATAAAGAAAAGTAGGGGCCTGAAGAGTAACTTTTGATATTCATAGCATTAAGGTTTCTATCTGTGTTAACCTAGTTTTGTTTTTTTTTCAAAGGCGACATGATTTCATAATGAAAAAAAATACATGACTAATCAGAGTCCTTTGTGGAAGGAACTGTGCATATATCTAAAGGGATCAATGGGTGTAATTTATTTAGACTTTCAAAAAATCTCTGACATTCTGCAGCAAAGGTTATTATGATTTAAGTTATGTCACCATGAACCATGGAATTAGAGGGGCCATCCTATGAAGAGGGCTTGAATGCAGGGATAAAGGTGAGTGATAAATGCACATCTTGCTAGGTTGGGAAGCATAAACAGTAGAGTTTCTACAGTAGCTGTTTCTGGTTTTATTAAACATTTTAATATAGTCTGGGTGAAGGAGTTTGCAGTGAAATCTCTAAGTTTGCAGATGATGAATCATTTATTCCAAACTCCCATTCAAAGCTCTGCCACTTACTAGCTGTGTGACTCTTGAAAAGTTGCTTAACCTAGCCGGGCGCGGTGGCTCAAGCCTGTAATCCCAGCACATTGGGAGGCTGAGGCGGGTGGATCACAACGTCGATAGATCGAGACCATCCTGGTCAACATGGTGAAACCCTGTCTCTACTAAAAATACAAAAAATTAGCTGGGCATGGTGGCACGTGCCTGTAATCCCAGCTACTCAGGAGGCTGAGGCAAGAGAATTGCCTGTACTCAGGAGGCGGAGGTTGCGGTGAGCCGAGGTCACGCCATTGCACTCCAGCCTGGGTAACAAGAGCGAAACTCCGTCTCAAAAAAAAAAAGAAAGAAAAGAAAAGAAAAGTTGCTTAACCTCTCTTGTCCTGTTTCCTCAACTGTAAGATAATGGAATTGGACATGAACATCTCAGCTAGAAATTCAGTAGATTAGCTTAACTCAGCTCCCCTCTCTGTGTTGATAATGAAAACAACACATAATCAAGTTCTTTGGCTGATTAGAGCAATGTTAGAGAGTGACAATTATGGGGTCAAGGACCAGAGAAAGCAATTGTTATACAGAATTATTCACTATACGGAGTTCATTGTAACCAGATTGGCAAAGCACTATTTCTGCCAGCCATCTGCTGGAACACAAAAATAGCTTTGTTATACAGGACTGTCCTTTATAATTGGATTTAACCTGTATGACAGATTTCTTCAACAATAAATTTATAAATCTCTTATATAGCATTTTAGATCTGAGGTTCATAACATTTTGGAGTAAGAGGTCGCCTAGTCCATACCTATATTTGGCAGGAGGAGAGAGAAATGCAGACAGGTGAAGTGATTCGCCCAAGGTCAGACAGCAAATAAGTCATAGAGCTATATCTTTGGACAACTACTCCAGTTTTCTTCTCCCTACACTCAGTTCCCAAAGCAGTCAGAAATATAGCCAGTTGAGTCCCAGACCAATTTTGAAGCTGTTTGGTTAACCCTGTCAAGTAGGTATGTGGCTTGATAACGATGGTGGTAGAAAATGAATGTGATTATTATCACTGGTATTTATTGAGTGCCTGTATGTGCCAGCCCCTATGTTAAGTACTGTAAATTATCTCATTCAATCCTCCTGACATCCCTTTTGAGGCAGATACTATTGTCCCAATTTTCATAAATGAAAAAACTCATTGAGAGGTAAAGTAACCTGCCCACAGTTACAAGCTGTTGAAGATTATTATAAAACTAGAATTCAAACTGAGTTCTGAAAAGTTAACAAAGCTCATGCTCTTTCCACAACCCCAGTATTTCCCAAACAGTACAACCCAGAACATTAAGTCAACAAGAGATAGGTATTTCTTTAAAAAGCTTCTATGATCAAATAAGTTTGGGAAGTGCTGTATTTCATATGCCCCTTTTGTTGAGTCATATCTCCAAGTAGTATATTAAAGGATATGAGAAGTCTTCAATGAAAAAATCTATTTTTCCTTAACCATGTATTTCCCAAACTTTTTTTGACCAAGGAGCCCCATTTTCAATAACATTCATTGATGTCACCCTGGTGCTCTCGAGAACGTAGTGTGAAAAACACTGCATGGATCTCCCATTCATCTTTCTGATTATCTTCAGAAACTGTTGCCCTTAGACCTGGCTTTTTCCATCCTAACAACTAAAGCAACCAAAGACTAAGTGTTGCAGAATACTTACTTAGCAAAGACGCATGCTTATGAATTTGGAAACATCTTTGGTAACACGAAGAAACAATACCTCATGAAACTTTGAGGGACCATTATGCTTCTGAAATGTCAGCAGTTGGTGGGACTCTTTTAGTATTGCCTTAAACACAGTAATGTTTTTTAGTCTTTCCCAAACTAAGCCAGAACTGAGCCAGAGAAGTTTCACAGCTGATCATAACTTAAGTTTGTGGAGCCCGAAGCCACAGAGATGGGCCCCTGCTGCAAGGGCTAGAGAGGAAATCCTTGGATGAGAAATGTAAGCCATCTCACATAAGAAATACTTGAGATTGGGATGGGATGGGGTGAATGAGAATGAACTTGCAAACCCCTACCTTTTCTTGCCTTTTTGTCATGCTTAGAGGCGATGTTGAAACTGTAATCTGGGTTCTGAACATGGGCATTCCGTGTGGTTCTCATTCAAAATTCTCGCTCTTCTTTGAAGCTAATGGCTTCCATCGTCTTCATGTGTATTGAGCTTGCCACACGTATTTGTGCATATCCTCTGTTTACAATTCTAATAGTGTGACAGAAAATCAAATAAACTCTTAAGATGCCAAGGTTTGAAGATACAAACTGTATTAAAGAATGGTTTTCTTTTTCTTGAATAAAATGTCCATTCCTGTACCTCCCCGGTTGCTAGCCATTGCCTTCTCTTTATTCCTTTCCTAACTGGTACTGAAGAAATGTTGACAATACCAGTTCTCTGGTATTGTTCTCAACAAAAAGTGAGAAAAGCAAGAAAGCTAGAAGCCTGGGCCAGGAGTGGTGACTCATACCTGTAATCCCAGAGAGGCCAATGAGGGAGAATTGCTTGAGGCCAGGAGTTTGAGACCAGCCTGGGCAACATAGCGAGACCCCATTGCTACCAAAAAAAAATTTTTTTAACTAGCTGGGTATGGTGCTGCATGCCTGTAGTCCTAGCTACTTGAGAGACTGAGGCAGGAGGATTGCATGAGCCCAGGAAGTTGAGGCTGCAATGGTCCATGATTGTGCCACTACACTTCAGCCTGAGCCACAGAGCAAGACTATGTCCCAGAAAAAAAGCAGGGGAGAAAGTTGGTAGCCTACTACCTGTATCACCAGAGAACAAATAAAATTAAATTAAAATTTATGACTACCTACTCTATGCACATGACTTTCATTTATTTAGGCCATAAAGTAACTATAAATTGATAGAATTGTGCCCATTTTACAAATGGACAGTATTTTGAAACTATTATTGTTAATACTTTAAGCTTAGCATGACTGTGATTCAATTAAGGGTACAATGAGCTTGGAGTCAGAAAAATCTTGGTTTACTTCCCAGGTTTACCATTTTCTTCATGATTCATTTTTTCACTCAACAAACATTTTTATTGAACAGCTACTATAAAAGAAATTCTTTAGGAACTGGAGATACAGAGATGAGTAATTCACAGCCCTTGCCCTCAAGGAGTTCACTATGTAGTAAGTAGAATGATTGTGTATGAGAAAATTATAATTTGATAACTGCAACCGTGTGTTAATGGAACACGGAAGAACTTGTGTCTGCATTGTAAAGTTTTAAAGGATATGTAGACACTGAGAGAAAGTGAGACTAGAGAAGGGCACTGCAGGCAGAGGGAAGGGCATGAAGAAAGGTACAGAGACAAGAGGTATGTGAAAGGTGTGGTGGATGTAGAGCCAGGGCTTGGAGATTCATGTTGTACTACATGCAGTGCAGTGTTGCTTTTAAACTAGTGGATATTTTATAAATTTATTTTTATAAATACAGACTATTTTTAGAACAGTTTTTGTATACGGGAAAATTTAACAGAAACAGAGTTCCTGTATACTCCCTTTCTTACCACCCTTGGCAACCACTGATCTTTTTACTATCTCTGTAGTTTTTCCTTTTCCAGACTGCCATATGTTTGGAATTATACAGTATGTAGCATTTTCAGACAGGCTTCTTTCACTTAGCAATATGCATTTAAGGTTCCTCTGTGTCTTTTTCTGGCTTGATAGCTTATTTCTTTTTATTGCTGGATAATGTTCCATTATATAGTTGTCCACAGTTTGTTTAACCATTTACCTATGAAATGACATCTTAGTTGCTTCCAATTTGGGGCAATGATGAATAAAGCTGCTATAAACCATTTGTATGAAGGTTTTTGTGTGGACATAAGTTTTCAACACATTTGGGTAAGTAAACACCTAGAAGCACAATTTCTGGGTCATGTGGTAAGACCATGTGTATCTTTATAGGAAACCACCAACCTGACTTCCAAAGTGGCTGTATCATTTTGCATTCCCACCCTCAATGAGTGAGAGTTCTTTTTGTTCCATATTCTCTCAAGCATTTAGTGTCATCAGTATTTTGAATTTTAGCCCTTCTAAGAGGTGTTTGGTGCTATCTCATTGTTTTTAAGTTGCAATTCCCTAATGACATATGGTGTTGAGCATATTTTCCTATGCTTATTTGTCATCTGTAGATCTCCCTGTTGAGGTGTCTGTGCAGATCTTTTGCCCGTTTCTTAATCATATCATTTTTTCTGATTTTTGAGTTTTCTGTTCAGATCTTTGTCCATTACTTAATTGGGTTAACTGTTTTCTTATTGTTGTTATAAGAGTTCTTTATATATTTTGGATAAAAGTCCTTTATCAGATGTATTTTACAAATATTTTCTCCCAGTCTGTGGCTTGTCTCTTGATTCACTTAACAGTATCTTTCAGAAGTTTTTAATTTTAATGAAGTCCAATTTATCAAATTTTTTTCTTTAATGGATTGTGCTTTTGGTGTTCTATCTAAAACTCATTGCCAAGCCCAAGGTCATCTAGATTTTGCCTATGTTATCTTGTAAGAGTTTTATGGCTTTGTGTTTCTCATTTGGATCCATTTTGAGTTAATTTTTGTCAAAGTTGTCTAGATTTTTTGTATAAATGTCCAGTTATTACAGCACCATTTGTTTAAAAAAAAAAAAAAAAACTATCCCTTCTCCATTAGAGTGCCTTTGCTCCTTTGTCAAAAATTTATTGACTATATTTGTGTGAGTCTATTTCTGTTCCATTAATTGGTGGTATTTCACAAATACCACTCTATCTTGATTACTGTAGCTTTATAGTAAGTCTTGAATCAAGTAGTGTCATCAACTTTGTTATTATTCTTCAATATTGTGTTGGCTGTTCTAAGTCTTTTGCCTTTTCATATACACTTTAGAATCAGTTTATTGATACCTACAAAGCAACTTGCTGAGATCTTGATATGGTTTGGCTGTGTCCCCACCTAAATCTCATCTTGAATTGTAGTTCCCATAATCCACACATGTTGTGGAGGGACCTGATGGGAGATAATTGAATCATGGAGGCAGTTACCCCCATGCTGTTCTGGTGATGGTGAGTGAGTTCTCATGAGATCTGATGGTTTTATGAGGGGCTTTTCCTCCTTTGCTTGGCACTTCTTTCACCTGCCTCCACCTAAGACGTCCCTCTTTTGCCTTCTGCCATGATTGTAAGTTTCCTGAGGCCTCCCCAGCCATGTGGAACTGTGAGTCAATTAAACCTCTTTTCTTTATAAATTACCCCATCTTGGGTATATCTGCATAGCAGTGTGAAAATGGACTAGTACAGATCTTAATTGGGATTGCATTGAATCTATAGACAAAGTTGGGAAAAAGTGACATTGATCAATGTTAATGGATAGGAACACTCAATATTGTTAAGATGTCTATTCATTTGTATCTTTTTTTCTATCGTAGTTTTGTAGTTTTTCTCATATAGGTATTCATAGTTTATTAGATTTATACATAAGTATTTCTCTATATATTGTGTTAATATAAATAGTATTTGTTTTTAATTTCTAAATTCCAGTTGGTCATTGCTGGTATGCAGGAAAGCAACTGATTTTTATATATTAAGTGTGTATCCTGCAACCTTATTATAATTGCTACTTAGTTCTAGAAGATTTTTGTTGGTTCCTTGGGATTTTCACATAGACAATCATGTATTCTGTGAATAAAGACAGTTTTATCTCTTACTTCTCAATCTTTATGCCTCTTATTTCCTGTTCTTGCCTATTGCATTAGCTAGCATTTCCAGTATTATGTTCAGTAGGAGTGATGAATGGGAACATCCTTGCCTGGTTCCCAATCTTAAAGAAAAAGCATCTAGTTCCTCCTCACCATTAAATTAGCTGTATGGTATGTGGATGTCCAATTATTCCAGGATCATAAATATTCTGAACATTATAGATGTTCCCTATTAAATTGTGGAAGTTCCCTTTGATTTCTAATTTGCTGAGAGTTTTTATCATGAAGAGATGTTAGATTTTGTCAAAAATCCTTTTTTGGATCTATTGACATGATCATATGATTCTTCTTTAAACTTTTGATGAGTGATGGGATAAAAATAATTGATTTTTGAATGGTTAACCAGCCTTGCATACCAGGAATAAATCCCATTTGGTTGTGGTGTATAATTATTTTAATACATTGGTGGCTTTAATTGGCCAATATTTTATTGAGGATTTTTGCATCTATATTCAAGAGAGATAGCAGTCTGTAGTTTTCCTTTCTTGTAGTGCCTTTGTCTGTTTGGGATATTAGGGTTATGCTGGCCTCATAGAACGAGGTAAGAAGTGTTCCCCCTTCTTCTATTTCCTTTTTTTATATAATTAAAACTTTCATTTTAGATTTGGGGGTACATGTGCAGGTTTGCTACATGGGTATATTGCACAATGCTGAGGTTTGGGGTATAGATGATCTCATCTCCCAATGCTGATTTTATTTTCTGAAACAGACTGTAGAGAATTATTATGATTTCATCTTTCAATATTTGATTAAATTCACCAGTGGAACCATTGGGGCCTGGTGCTTTGCCTTTTGGAAGGTTATGAATTGTCAATTCAATTTCTTTAATGCATATAGGCCTACACAGATTACCTATTTCTTCTTGAGTGCATTCTAGTAGATTATGTCTTTTCATGAATTATCCAGTTTCACCTAAGTGATCAAATTTGTGGGCATGGAGTTATTCATAATATTCTTTTATTGTTCTTTTAATGTCCATGTGATCAGTAGTGATGGTGGCCCCTCTTTCATTTCTGATATTAGTAATTTGTGTCTTCTCACTCTTTCTTGGTAGGAGTTTGTCAATTTTTTTGATCTCCTCAAAAAACCAGCTTTCAATATCATTGATTTTTCTCTATTGCATTCCTGTTTTTACTTTCATTTATTTTTGCTCTTATTTTTATTATTTCTTTTCTTCTGCCTACTTTGTATTTAATTTGTTCTTTACTTCTAGTTTCTTAAGGTAAAAGCTTAGATATTGATTTTATATCTTTCTCCTATTCTAATATATGTATTCAACACTATAAATTTCCCTCTCAGCACTGCTTTTGCTGCATCCCACAAATTTTGATAGGTTTCATTTTAATTGTCATCTTGGTCAAAATATTTTAAAATTTTCTTTGAGACCTTTCCTTTGACCCATGTGTTACTTAAAAGGGTGGATTTTTGTTTTGTTTGTTTTGATTTGATTTGTTTTGTTGATATGTAGTCTATATCCCAGGCTGGAGTGTAGTGGCTCAGTCTTGGCTCACAACAACCTCCACCTCCCAGGTTCAAGTGATTCTCCTGTCTCAGCCTCCAGAGTAGCTGGGATGACAGGCATGCACCACCACACCCACATAATTTTTGTATTTCTAGTAGAGACAAGGTTTCACCATGTTGGCCAGGCTGGTCTCGAACTCCTGACCTCAGGTGATCTGCCTGCCTCAGCCTCCCAAAGTGCTGGGGTTACAGACATGAGCCACCGCACCTGGCCTAGAAGCATGCTTTAAAATCACTGAATAATTTGGGATTTTTCCAGCTATCTTGTTATTAATTTTTAGTTTAATTCCATTGTGACATAAAAGCATATTTTGTATGATATCTATTTTGAATTTTTAAGGTGTGTTTTATGGAATAGAATATGGTCTGTCTTGTTCAATGTTCCATGTGAATCTGAGAAGAATGTGTATCCTGGTATTGTTAGATGAAGTATTTTATAAATGTCAATTAGATCTAGTTGATTGATGGTGCTATTCAGCTCAACTATATTGTCACTGATTTTATGCCTGCTAAATCTGGCAATTACTGAGGACATGTTGAAGTCTCCAACTAATAGTAGATTCATCTATTTCTCCTTGCAGTTATATCAGTTTTTGCCTTATATATTTTGATGCTCTGTGTTAGATACACTTACATTAAAAATTATTATGTTTTCCTGGAGTATTGACTCTTCTTATCATAATGTAATATCCCTCTTTATCCCTGATCATTTTCATTGCTCTGAAGTCGGCTTTGTCTGAAATTAATACAGCTATACCATCTTTCTTTTAATTAGTGTTAGCATGATATATCTTTCTCCATCCCTACACTTTAATCTACCTGTGTCTTTATGTTTAAAGTGGATTTTTTAATAGACAACGTATTATTATGTCTTATTTCTTCATTCACTCTGATAGTCTTTGTCTTTTAACTGGTGTGTTCGGAGCATTCACATTTAAATTATTGATATAGTTGGATTAATATTTATCATTGTATTAGTCTGTTTTCACATTGCTGATAAAAACATACCTGAGACTGGGTAATTTATAAAGAAAAAAAGGTTTAATGGACTCATAGTTCCACGTGGCTGAGGCGGCGTTACAGTCATGGTGAAAGGTGAATGGCACATGTTACATGGTGGCAGACAAAAGAGAATGAGAGCCAAGCAAAAGGGGTTTCCCCTTATAAAACCATCAGATCTCATGAGACTTATTCACTGCCATAAGAACAGTGTGAAGGAAACTACCCCCATGATTTGATTTTCTCCACCAGGTCCCTCTCACAACATGTGGGAATTATGGGAGCAACAATTCAAGATGAGATTTGGGTTGAGAACACAGCCAAACTATATCAACCATATTTGTAATTATTTTCTACTCATTACTATTTTTCTTTGTTTCTTTTTTTGGCTTCCACTTTTTCTGCCTTCTCTGATTTTAATTAAGTATTTTATATGATTCCATTTTCTCTCCTCTCAGCATATCATTTACACTTTGTTTAAAGAAAAGTTTAGTGGTTACCCTACAGTTTGATATATACATTTACAGCTAATACAAGTCCATTTTGAAATAACACTATGCTACTTCACAGGTAGTACACAGATATTATAGCAGAGTAATCCCAATCCTTCCTTCCTATCCCTTAAAATACTGCTGTCATTTGTTTCAAATATCCACACGCCATAACCACAGAAAGTATTTTTGCTTTTTTTTTTTTTTTTTTTTTTTTTTTTTTTTTTTTTTGGAGACAGGGTCTTGCTCTGTCTCCCAGGCTGGAATGTAGTGGCATGATCTCAGCTTACTGCAACCTCCACCTCCTGGGTTAAAGCGATTCTCCTGCCTCAGCCTCCCAAGTACCTGGGATTACAGGCATGAGCTACCACACCAGCCCAATTTTTGTATTTTTGGTAGAGACAGGGTTTCACCATGTTGACCAGGCTGGTTATTATTTTGAGCAAACTGTTATCTAGTAAATATATTAAGAAGAAATGAAATGTTTTATTTTACCTTCATTTATTTGTTCTCTAATGTGCTTGCTTGCTTGCTTTATGTAGATCTAAGTTTCTGACCTATATCATTCTCCCTCTCTGAAGAACTTCTGTTAACATTTCTTGCAAGGCATATCTACTAGCAGCAAATTCTTTCATTTTTGTTTGTCTAAGGAAGTCTTTATTTCTCCTTCATTTTTGAAGGACAGTTTCACTGGACATAAAATTCTAGCTTGCTATTTTATATTGTTGATCCTCATCAGAATCCTGGGCTTTGAATAGAGACAAGTATATCGTGTCCCCTAATTTAGCATTTGAAGAACCAGAAGAAAAGTCACTTGCCGTATAGTCATTTTGTGGTTGAGTCAGCACTAGAATTTGACTAGACCTGCTACTGGCCTCCATGGCCCTGATTCCATCACAAGATCCCCTTTCTTTGTCTCAGGTAGGCAAACTACCTGCTCATGTTGATCAAAATTTGTTCAATCCCAATTTTACTCCTATCAAAGCAGTCCCCAGTACTGTGTAATTATATGTCCCCCTCTGATACAGGTGGGTTTTGTCTAAAGAAAGCATATGGTTACACTGGAATGATATAGAAATGTAGCTTATTACACTAGAAACAGATATGTAATAGTGGTAGTGCCCTGAATAGGTATGAATAAGGTCCTGAAGCATGTAGAGAAAACAGATATATCTAAAAGATCATAGAACTCATCAGGGATTACTGCTTTTGCTATGAGTCAAGATGCTCATGTCTCGTATGGGATAGCTCTAGCTAACTGACATGTTCTCTCTAGAAGCCACAACTATAATGGCCTCAAGCAAAAGCAGTGGGCATGGTAGAGACACAGCCAAATCTTAGAGGTCCATGTTGAAACTGATAAGAATTGTTTACTGGTCATGGTGACCTATCTTAGAACAAGAAGAAACTCCTATACTGCTGAGATAATGTGCTTTATTAGCACTATGGGAAATGTGATACAATCTAATGACAGTCTTGTGTATACTTTTACATCCCTGTTTTTTCCCAAGGTATATGCCAAATGTCCACTAAGCCGGAGCTCTCTGAGAGCCCTTCTATGACCCAAAATATAGTGGAAGAAGACTTTGTGAGCCCCCCAGCCCAGCATAGTTGCCTTACGGAAAAGCGGCCAGACTGATTATCACGTGAGTCTGTGTCCCTGCTATTCCTCACTGAGCAAGGCCTCCCAACCTGAGACTCCAGCCACACTACCGCTGGGCTGGGCTTCTGGGCTGGGCTCCTGGGCCAGTAGCAGCTCTACACTTCCCTGAGACAGAGCTCCCAGTGGAAGCAGGCAAGCCTGCCACTTTCTTTGCTCCACAGCTCCCTCCCCTAATGCCCTCAGGCTCAGGAGGGAGCAAGGTGATTAAGGACTATCATGGACCTCTAGCACAGTGCAGATGCCTTATAGAAACGCAGCCAGACTGTTTTCCATGCAGGTCTCTGACCTTGTTACTCCTCACCAGGCAAAGCCTCTCCACCTGGGCCCCTAGCACAACCACCCTGCCCCTGACTGAACACTTGTCAGTGGTGGGTCTGCATTTCTCTGGGGGAAAAAAAAAATCCCAGACAACCTACAGCCCCTCTCCCATTGCAGCTGTAATGGTACTGCCCTTACTGCCCATGGACTGGGAAAGGAACAAAGGGCCTGGTTGTGTCACTGGCACCTCCAGCACACTGCAGCAACCATAGGGAGAGGAGCCCAGTGGCTCTTCCCTGTAAGCCCTTACCCGCTACACTTCACCAGATAGGGATCCCAACTTGGGATCTCAGAGCAGCTGCCCCAACCCTAACTGAACATTCCCACTGGTAGTGGCCCTGTGTTTCCCTGGGATGGAGCTTCAGAGGAAACCCACAGCCCCTCTGCCACTGCCACTGCAGTGGGTCTGCCCTTGCTGCCCTCAGACTGAGGGAGAAACAAAGAACCTAAGGGCTTTACTCCTACCTTCAGCACACTACAGTTGCCATATGGAAAGAAGCCCAGTCTCTTCCTGGTGAGCCTCTGATGCCCTGCTCCTTACCAAGCAAGGCACCCGGCTCAGGCCCATAGTGCAACTGTCCCACCCCCTGGCTGAACATTCCCACTGGCAGTGGCTCTGCATTTCTCTGGGGTGGAGCTACCAGAGACAACTGAAAGCCCTTCTGCCACTGCCACTGCACTGATACTGCCCTTGCTGCTCTCTGACTGGGAAAGGAACAAAGATCCTGAGTGCATTACTCACACCTCCAGCATACCACAGCTGCTCTGACGTACTTAAGGATATCATCCATGAAAACTTCCCCAATCTCGCTAGAGAGGCCAACATTCAAAGCCTGGAAATGCAGAAAATCCCTGCAACATACTGTACAAGACAACTATCCCCTAGACACACGGTCATCAGATTCTCCAAGGTCAACATGAAAGAACAAGTATTGCAGGCAGCTAGAGAGAAGGGACAGGCTACCTACAAAGGGAACCCCATCAGGCTAACAGCAGACCTTTCAGCAGAAACCCTGCAAGTCAGAATAGATTGGGGGCCTACATTCAGCATTCTTAAAGAAGAGAAACTCCAGCCAGGCACCAACCTGGTCAACATGGCAAAACCCCATCTCTGTTAAAAATACAAAAATTATCCAGGCATGGTGTTGCATGCCTGTAGTCCCAGCTACTCAGGAGGCTGAAGCAGGAGATTGGCTTGAACCTGGGAGGCAGAGGTTGCAGTGAGCCAAGATTGTACCATTGCACTCCAGCCTGGGCAACAGAGCAAGACTCCATCTAAACAAAAGAAAAAAAGGAAACTCCAACCAAGAAGTTCATGTCCAGCCAAACTAAGCTTCATAAGCAAAGGAAAAATAAGATCTTTTTCAGACAAGGAAATTCATTACCACCAGACCTTACAAGAGGTCCTTAAGGGAGTGGTAAATATGGAAATGAAAGACCATTACTGGTTACCACAAAAGCCCAATTAGGTATATAGACTATGGATACTATAAAGCAACTACACAATCAAGTCTACATAATAACCAGCTAACAATGACAAGATTAAATTTGCACATATCAATATTACCCTTAAATGTAAATGGGATAAATGCCCTAATTAAAAGGCACATAGTAGCTAGTTGGATAAAGAAGCAAGACCCAACTGCTTTCTTCAAGAGACCCATCTCACATATAGTGACACTCACAGGCTCAAAGTAAAGGGATGGAGAAAATCTACCAAGCAAATGGAAAACCAAAAATTAAAACTAAAATTAAAAGATTTACAAAAAACAGGGGTTGCTATTTTAACTTCAAACAAAACAGCCTTTAAACCAACAACAATCAAAAAAGACAAATGGCATTACATAATGGTAAATGGTTCAATTCAACAAGAAGACCTAGCTATCCTAAATATATATGCATCCCAAACAGGAGTACCCACATTCATAAAACAAGCTCTGAGAGACCTACAAAGAGACTTAGATAAACATACAGTAATAGCAGGGAGACTTCAACACCCTGCTGACAGTATTAGAAAGATAATTGAGGCAGAAAACTAACATAGATATTTGGGATCTGAACTTGATACCTGACCAAATGGACCTAACAGAAATCTACAGAATTCTCTACCAATTAAAAAAACAAAACAGAATATACATTCTTCTTATCTGCACATAGCATATACTCTAAAATTGACCACACAATTAGCCATAAAACAATTCTCAGTAAATTAAAAAAAAAAAAAAAACAGAAATCATAATCATACCAACCACACTCTCAAACCACAGCACAATAAAAACAGAAATCAATACCAAGAAGATCATTCAAAACCATACAATTACATGGAAATAAATAACCTGCTCCTGAATGACTTCTGGAAAAATAATGAAATTAAGCAGAAATCAAGAAATTATTTGAAACTAACGAAAACAAAGATACAACTTACCAGAATCTCTCAGGCACTGCTAAAGCAGTATTAAGTACTAAATGCCCACATCAAAAAATTGGAAAGATCTCAGATTAACAACCTAACATCACACTTTGAGGAACTAGAGAAACAAGAGCAAATCAACCCCATACTAGCCAAAGACAAGAAATAACCAAAATCAGAGCTGAACCGAATGTATATGAGATGTGAAAAAACATACAAAAGATCAACAAACCATAGGTGGTTGTTTGAAAGAATAAATAAGATGGACGGAATACTAGCTAGAGTAATAAAGAAAAAAGAGAAGATCAAAATAAACACAATCAGAAATGACAAAAGGAACATCACCATCAATACCACAGAAATGAAAAACAAAAAAAGAAAAAGAAATCAGAGACTATCACAAACACCTCTATGCACACAAACTAGAAAGCCTAGAAGAAATTGATAAATTCCTGGAAATATACAATCTCCTAAGACTGAGTCAGGAAGAAATTTAATCCCTGAACAGACCAATAATGAGCTCCAAAATTGACTCAGTGAAAAATAGCCTGCTAACAACAACAAGAACAAAAAGGCACAGGATAGGTGGATTCACGACCAAATTCTATCAGACATACAAAGAAGAGCTGGTACCTTTCCTACTGAACCTATTCCAAAAAGTTGAGGAGGAGAGGCTTTCCCCAGCTCACTCTGAAGCCAACATCATCCTGATACCAAAACCTGGCAGAGACACAACAAAAAAAGAAAACTTCAGGGCAATATCCTTGATGAGTATAAAAGCAAAAATCTTCAACACAATACCAGCAAACTGAATCTAGCAGCACCTAAGAAAAGCTAATCCACCACAATCAAGTAAGCTATATCCCTGGAATGCAAGATTGGTTCAACATATGTAAATCAATAAAAATTATTCATCACATAAACAAAACTAAAAACAACAATCACACGATCATCTCAATAAATGCAGAAAAGACTTTCAAGAAAATACAGCACCACTTCATGTTAAAAATCCTCAACGAACTAGACACTGAAGGAACATACTTTAAAATATTAAGAGCCGGTTCTGACAAACGCGTAGCCAACATCATACTGAATAGGCAAAAGCTGGAAGCATTCTTGTTAAGAACCAGAACAGGGCAATGATGCCGTCTCTCACCACTCCTATTCAACACAGTACTAAAACTCCTAGCCAGAGCAATCAAGCAAGAAAAAGAAATAAAAGGCATCCAAGACACCTTCTGGTGTCTATGATTCCTGTTTTTCCTATGATTTCTACCTAGAAAATCCCCACAGTCTCTGCCCAAAAGTTCCTTGATCTGATAAACAATTCCAGCAAAGTTTCAGGATATAAAATCAATGTGCAAAATTAGTAGCATTCCTACACACCAACAACCTCCAAGGTGAGAACCAAAGCAAGAATGCAGTCCCATTCACAATAGCCATAAAAAGAATAAAATACCTAGGAATACAGCTAACCCAGGGATGAAAGACCTCTACAATGAGAATAACAAAACACTGCTCAAAGAAATTAGAGATGACACAAACAAATGGAAAACTATTTTATGTTTATGGATCAGAAGAATCAATATTGTCAAAATGGCCACATATCAAAAGCAATTTACAGATTCAATGCTATTCTTATCAAGCTACTAATGACATTCTTCACAGAACTAGAAAAAAATATTTTAAAATTCATATGGAACCAAAAAAGAGCCTGAATAGCCAAGGCAATCCAGAGCAAGTAGAACAGAGCTGGAGGCATCATGTTACCT
Organism: Saimiri boliviensis; assembly: GCF_048565385.1. Lineage (NCBI taxonomy): Eukaryota > Metazoa > Chordata > Mammalia > Primates > Cebidae > Saimiri > Saimiri boliviensis. Next base: position 59,075,495 of record NC_133470.1, read on the forward strand.
GACTTGAAACTATACTATAATGCTACAATGCCCAAAACAGCCTGTTTCTGGTATGAAAATAGAGCAATGGAACAGAATAGGGAGCCTAGAAATAATTTCACACAGCTATGACCACCTGATCTTTGACAAAATTAACAAAAACAAGCAATCTGGAAAGGACTTCCTTTTCAATAATTGGTGCTGGGGTAGCTGGCTAGCCATATGCAGGTAATTGAAACTGGGCCCCTTCCTTGCACCATATACAAAAATTAACTCCAAATGGATTAAAGACTTAAATTTAAAACCCAAAACTATAAAAACTCTTGAAGAAAATCTAGGAACTACCATTCTAGACATAGGCCCTGGCAAAGATTTTATGACAGACACAAAAAGCAACTGCAACAAAAACAAAAATTGTCAAATGGGACCTAATTAAACTAAAGAGCTCCTGCACAGAAAAACAGCAAAAGAAACTATCAACAGAGTGAACAGACAACCCAAAGAATGGGGAAAATATTTGCAAACAATGTATCTGACAAAGGTATAATATCCAGTATCTATAAGAAACTTAAATGTACAAGCAAAAAACAAGCAACCCCACTAAAGAGTGGGCAAAGGATGTGAACAGACACTTTTCAAAAGAAGACATATACATGAGCAGTAAGCATATGAAAAAATGCTCAGCATCACTGATCATTAGAGAAATATGAATCAAAACTAAATGAGATACCATCTCACACCAGTCAGAATGGCTATTATTAAAAAATCAAAAAATAAGCCGGGCGCGGTGGCTCAAGCCTGTAATCCCAGCACTTTGGGAGGCCGAGGCGGGTGGATCACGAGGTCGAGAGATCGAGACCATCCTGGTCAACATGGTGAAACCTCGTCTCTACTAAAAATACAAAATATTAGCTGGGCATGGTGGCTCATGCCTGTAATCCCAGCTACTCAGGAGGCTGAGGCAGGAGAATTGCCTGAACCCAGGAGGCGGAGGTTGCAGTGAGCCGAGATCGCGCCATTGCACTCCAGCCTGGGTAACAAGAGTGAAACTCCATCTCAAAAAAAAAAAAAAAAAAAAAAAATCAAAAAATAAGAGATGCTGGTGAGCTTATGGAGAGAAGGGAACACTTACAAACTTCTGACAGAGGTGTAAATTAGTCCAGCCATTGTGGAAAGCAGTATGGTGATTCCTCAAAGAAAGAAAAGCAGAATTGTCATGCAACTCAGCAATCTCATTATTGGGTATATACACAAAGGAATATAAATTGTTCTACCATAAAGATGCATGCACATGTATGTTCATGGCAGCACTCTTCACAATAGCAAAGATGTGGAATCAACCTAAATGACCATCGGCAGTAGACTGGATAAAGAAAATATACATACATATCATGGAATACTATGTAGCCATAAAAAGAATGAGATTATGTCCTTTGCAGCAACATGGATGGAGCTGGAGGCTGTAATCCCAAGCAAACTAATCCAGGAATAGAAAACCAAATGCTGTATCTTCTCACTTATAAGTGGTAAATACACATTGAATACATATGAACACAAAGAGAGGAACAGCAGACACCAGGGCCTACTTATAAGTGAAGGGTGAGAGGAGGGTGAAGATCAAAAAACTACTTATTAGGTACTATGTTTATTACATGGGTGATGAAATAATGTATACACCAAACCCCTGTGACACACAATTTATCTATAGGACCAACCTGCATGTGTACCTCTGAAACTAAAAGTTTAAAAAAAAGACTTTGAGCCCTGTTTCTCTCAGTACTCTTCATGTCATGGCCATTTTAGGAAAAAATATAAAAATTTTAGTTAACTCTTTGTCTTAAACTGTATGCCAAAATCTATACCAGATTAATTGTAGATTTAAAAATAAAAATGAAACCATAAGAGAACTAGAAAAATATAAAGAGTTACCTATAATATCATATTAGGGAAGGCCTAAGTAAGCATGACACTGAAGGCAGTAACCAAATAGGAAAAGATTGTTAGGTTTAACTACATGTAAGGAAAGCTTTTCATACCCTGTGACCCAACAGTGTCACTTCTAATAACACATCCTTAAAAAACCTTTGTACAAGTGCATAAAAATGTATATATGTAAAAACATTAACTACAGCACTGTTTATAATAGTGAAAAACTAGACCCAATATAAATATGTATCAAAGATGATTAAACAGTGTTGCATCCATGTTAAAAATTGCAATGTAAAAAATGTAGTTATGGACATAAAAAGCTTATAAAATGACATATTTAATCCCATCCCATTTTGTAAAAATACATATTTATACACACAGAAGATTTCTAGATGTGCATAAAATGTTATTAGTGGTTATTTGGGTACTTTAATAAATTCTTTTTCCTTTTGCTCCTCTTTTATATATATATATACGTATGTGTGCATGCATTTATGTATGTGTAAGGAATAGGTATATCTTATATAAAAATAATAAAAGCTTAAAAAGGTTTAAAAATTTCCCTTTCTCTCTTTTCACATGCGGATTTAGGTCAGACCTTCTCCAGGAAGCTTTTTGTTCCCCTTAAGTGGCCAGTATAATTCTGAAGCCACCCCCTCATCTTTTGTATTTCCGTATTCAACTGTCAGTTCTTGAAGATAGAGTTGTGAGCTGTGTTTCATTATTTACTGCCTTCCATACACATACTTAGTAAGGACTGGTCGGCTGGTGATGGTCTGATTTCCTCAAAGCCTGCTTTGAAGTCTGATATAACAGTGCTTATGCTTAACCAGCTGAAATGGTCAAAAACTTGGTCTGGGCTAGCACACCTTTGCAAAGAGGGTAGAGTGGCTTAATGGCTGTCTTCCTACTATTCTCCTAGGCTATGGTGGCTGGCTGGCTGACGGGGCTGAGCCCTTTCTGTATAAATCTTTCCCCAAACAGCTTTCTTGTTTAAAAAAAAAAAAAAGAAAAAAGTGTTTCTCAGGTTGAGTTGCTGCCTCTTATCATTAGTGTCTGTGCAGTTGTGCTTTCCTCCCAGAACTTCCAAACACACTCTCAAGAACTCACAATGCTTTTTTTTAAAAAAATACATAAAGGATGGATAACAAAGAAAGAAGGCAAAGAACTGGGAGGAGAGGAAAGGGGAAGAGAGAAGGAAAAGAAAATGGAGACTCATGACCTTAAGCATGGCAGGTTGCTCCAATCTAAAACATCTGCTGGACATTACAATATCTACTGTTGCACATGAAATTACTTTACCAGAAAAGTCTACACAGACGCTGGTTTTTCAAACAACCTGTGAAAGCTCTGATGGCCACTCTGGCAGCCCTCCAGGTTAGAGACTTACTGATCTCTAACAGGGCCTGCTCTTATAGTTAGAGATCATTCCAGGTTTGTTGCAAGTATCAAATGAGATGATAGATGGAAATACGTTTTATAAACTATAAAATAATATTGAAATGCTTGGTGTTCCATTTGTAAGCTCCTGAGGGCACTGACAGTGGTTTAATGTACAACTGTATCTTCATGGCAGTTTGGAACAGATTGTAAATACCTGTATCTAAAGATTAAAGTCAAATCTGTATACAGAATGAAGAGAACTGAGTCCCTAGAAAGGAAAAAAAATGGTGGTCTGGGAGAGACCTAAACTGTGTATATCTGGAGAGTTGTGGTCACCTAACTATGTTAGAAACACCTTGGGTTTTCTGAGTGCCCTCAATTGATTAGAATTATTTTCCTTAAAAGTAATTCTCAAGAAAATGCTTGTGATTCCACTGTCAATGAAAGGGTTGAGATGTCTTTTAAAGTGTCCATTAACTTACGGTAAATTACGATGGGAATGCATGTGGCCCTCAGAAGTGTCTTATGGTCAAACTTTTAATAAGTAACAAATTAAATCATGATAAGGAAGTGACTAAAAGTTAATCAAACTGCTGCTCTGCTCTTTCCATGAAAATGACCCTTTGTTCCTTCCAGGTTCAACACATGAGACTTCATATCAGATCCTCACCTGAATGCATGACTCTTCAACCTCAGGACTTGCAGAATTAGTGGAATGTCGTCCTAAGGTTGTTGAGTTGTGCGTTTCTGGGCATTTCATCTCTATGGAGAAGCACCCATTCCCTCACCCCAAAGACTGAGGTAGAAAGATTTTTCTCCCTAGGGAAGAATCTTCCTTGAAACTTTTGTGGCCTCAAGAGTCAGAAGACAGACTGGGGAGGTTTGATAGTTGAATTCTTGCCAAAAGCCTGACCCTTGGCTGTGAGACTCCCTCAAATTTGCAGTGTCTTGGGGATCCCTCCTAGTGATTGTCTTAAAAAATAAACATTTTCTGTTAATTTCCAACAACTTAATTATCTATTTTCTTTTTCTTATAGGTCCAGTTAAAAACAAGAAAAAGGGTAAGTTAAGTTCCTGACTTTATAAAATTGCCATCTTGTCATATCTTTTCTAAAATTATAAGAAGAAAATCAAGAGTACGATTTTTGTATTACATTCTTTCAGCATTGTCTGTTATTTTATTCAATCGCAAATGATCTTCTTGAGTATTGTAGCTTCTAAAGAACAAGAAATCATTCTTCAGTGATGATTCATCTCTTTTTTTCATTCTTCCTTACTCTTCTCCCTGTCCTTCTTTTATCTTTTTTTTTTTTCCTTTTTTTCTTTTTTTTTTTTTTTTCTTTGAGATGAAGTTTTGCTCTTGTTGCCCAGACTGGAGTGCAATGACACAGTCTTGGCTCACTGATACCTCCACCTCCAGGGTTCAAGCAATTCTCTTGCCTCAGGCTCCCGAGTAGCTGGAATTACAGGCACCCACTTTTATCCTTTTTTTCCTCCTTTATCAAACCATTGATCAGGTATGAATGAAATCCTGAGTCACCATGTAGGAACTAGATATGCTACCTATGAAAAGATGTCAGCACCCTATTCCTTGGACTTAAAGCTCTCCTGATTTGATTTCCCAGAGAGTAAGAGAAGGTATTTCTTGCTTTGAGGATTCAATGTCATTTTCTCTGTAATGAAAAAACTATTTTGGAGTATTACTATTTAGTCTTTTCAAAGCAGCTTCCATTGTGCCATTGTTGAGTCATTAAGTCCCTAGTGTACTTGCAATGAAACTGGCTCTAGGGCTTGTAAAAGTGCTCACTTACTAAAGGAGGACAGTCAATCCAAAGATAGAACAGCCTCCAAAGACAGGGCCAGGCAGTATGGTCTACTCCTTAGGACTTAAAGAACCGATTATGAAGTTAACTAAAGTACCTATTTGTTTCTGTCCTGGGAGGAAGACAGAGTAAAACTAATGATTTTTCATTACAATGCTTTAAATGAAATGATTCTGTGTGATAAGATTTATGGAGCTTTATAGAATAGACTGTCAACCTCAGACGAGGCCAAAAAGACTGGCTTCAGCTGCAGTCTGCCACTTGTTTGAACACTAGGGTACTCTGGTGCCTTGAGGTATCATAGTTCACATGGAAAACTTGTGTGCCCGTTGTAAAGAAGCTGAGGAATGGCCTGGTCTCCTGAGGGCCTGAATTGAGCAAGGTTGAAAATCAGCCAGGGAGCTGGAGTCATTGTGGAAACCTTTCTCTGTGTGGCCTGGGCACTTACCACCAAGATATTCTGTCTTTTAAGAAAGTAGATTTTATTTTCAAGCATATAGTTCTTACGTCTTGTCACATCCCTTTAAAACAGAAATTATAACTCAGATCATTGCCTGGCACTGCTACCTTGTGTATGGGACATTATTGAGAAGAGAGTGCACATAGGCCTTAAACATTTACTTTGGCTAAAGTTATTTGGAAGCCATTTAATATGGATTTCCTTGAACATGGTGAATAGGCACATGCCTGAAGAGGTAAATTGAATTGTTCAGTTAATTTTTACCCTTTAATGGAATTTTCTTCCTTCCACAACTCTCTCTCTCTCTCTCTCTCTCTCTCTCATTCACTCACTTTTGGTTGTTCTTTCATTTTGGACTTAGCTAAAAAGTTAAGGAAATACTCCTTTGATGAAGTTTAGCTTTGAAAGGAATGTGTATATTCTTTCATCTAACACTACATAGGGTGAGTTTCTAAGTACAAATGTCTCTGCGCTTTTGTATCATGAGGTACTCTGTTAAAGTAAGGAAATCCAGAGAAGGGAGTCAATCCTCTGAAGTTATCCTCTTGGTCCAGGGATCATTTTGTGCATTCACTTCTCTGGGCCCAACTTTGTATAAGTATGCAAGTGTGAGAAGCACATTTGCTTAAACCTTGTTGCAGAGAAGCAGAGGGACCAGCTGCAGAACTGGAACAAAGCAGGTTTTTTCTCAAAGACCTTCTAACATTTTCATAAGTGAACATTCTCTGTTTTCACTGCAACCATTAGTCTCTTGGACTGGAGGAGTTTCTGGCTGTAATTCTTCCAAAATTACATTAGCAATTACAGGAGACTCACATTCTTGAAGCTGAAGTTTGTGCTACCACAGAATACCCTCTAGCTTGAAAAATCACTGTTAGGCTTGGAAATACTGGGACACATGACAGCCTAATATGCACCAACCTCTGTCTATGCCACCTAGAAAATAAGGAGGGAGAAAGAAACCTTGCAACCAGGCTAAGGAAACTTCCTGACTGCAAGGAGTAAATCAGTCCTTTTTATGGAAACTCGGTCTCATGAGAAAGAGAATTCACTGAGGCAAGCTCCTTGTTTCACAGATGTAGAAACTAAGGCTCAAGGAAAGGAAGGGATTTGGCCAAAGTGTGTCTATGGCAGAGCTAGGGCTTACATCCTTATCTCCTGAGTACAGATTCTGTGTTCTTTCCACTACACTAGCTGGAATTGAAACTTGGGCTCTGAATAAGCCTGATTTGGAAGCTGCCCAAATCTGAAGGGAGATGGTTTTCCTGTTCAGCATCTTGAAATTGGCTAGATCTAGAAATGAGGCAGATCCAATCTTTCACTGCTAAGTGCAGAGAAACCTCTAAAGCTCATGCCTGTAGGTCTTTAAGGCTACAGGGACTCTTCTGGGAGAGATGTTCTCTGGACCTTCCTTTCTTTCCTCTCTGAGGAAGAGGCTCCACAATGACCCCATTGTTTCATTCCAAATGCAGATGTGGTTAGACATGGACTACTGGCCTCTTGAGTAGCATTGCCATGAGGATTTGGTTTCTTGGCCATGAGGCATTCTTCTTAAAGGAGAACGTGATAAACCAGGACAGGATCCTCCTGCCTAAGGGTCTAGGGAACAGGAAGTCAGAGTCAGTAAGAAGATTTTTAAGTGAGACTAGAGAAGGTTGTATTTCAAACTAAGAAACTACCTCAGGTGAAGACATGGTGATGAAGTCTGGAAACAGGCTTCCACTCCTGAAACTTTCCATAAAATTGTGAGAAGGTAGTGAAGGAAGGAAAGACACCTACCTGTGCCCACCTGCAGTCTTTGAGTGGGACTGCACAGAGCAGAGGAAATCAACAGGAGGAGCTGGAGGTTTTGGTTCAAGACCACAGTTGTGACTCGTTTAACATAACTACATCCTGGTGGGAATGTTGAAAGGACTGGAATATGAAATAAGAGGGTTGAGATTGTTCTAGAAGGATAGCAAGGAGGAAAGAGGGAGGAGTTGGTGGGCATGATAATAATACATTTGAGAATAGGACTTCTGAGGAAAAACTCTGGGAAGCTGGATTATTTAGCCTATGGAAATCGGGGTTGATGGGTAACTTAATTTCTTTGCATATATGAGGATTATTATGTATATGTATATTCTTCTCTGTATACACAAAGAATAGAATTAGAGCTTAAACTGCCACAAGAGGGACGTCAGTTAAATATACCAAAGAACTTCTTAACAGTGAGCAGTGAAGGGGTGATAAACATTGGAACATGTTACTACGGAGTTTGCAGAATTTCCTTTCCCAGAGATCTTTGAAAATAGTTTACAGAGGTCAGCTGAGAAAGTGCAACCTGCTACCTCCTCAGCTCTCTCTACTCTCTGCCTCCCCTTCTTTCCTGTTTCTCAGTATCTCTCTCTCCCTCCTCCCTCTCTTTCTGTGCTTCTCTTCCTCCTTCTCCATTCCCCTATCTCCAAAACTCCTTCCCATTCCTCATTCCCAACTAGCACTGCCCCTCTCCTAACTCCTATTTCCTGTACATCCTGACTCCTAGAGGAACCTTCCTGGAGCTGATACTGTTGCTAAGACCAGGCTGTGCAGCTTCCTCTTGTTAACGACATTGAGTCCACCAAACTGGGCAGTAAACATAAAAGCTCCACATTCTTCAACAATAGCCCAATTCTAAAAAGAACCACAAAGTGACCCATAGGTCTAATCACTTGGTAGTTCTCATCCTTTGGACTCAGCTGAAATGTAACCTCCTTTTTGAAACCTTCCCTGACCTCTTCAGCATTTGGTCCCTACCACTAAGGCAGCACTTCTACCAGCCCATGACTGTGTCTGTTTCCCCACAAATACAGACTGATCTCCTGGAGGGCCGCTTCTTTCTATATGCTCAAACCTAGCTTTGTCAATGCATATTCACAAAAGGGGGTGAGGGGAGGGGAGAGAAAGCACAAGACGGGCAGAGACAGAGAGACAGAGATGTGTGATAAAAGTATCCAACTCTTTAGCAGGGACTCCCAGAGAGCAGACTTTACGTCCTCAGAAGTCGTAGAACTCCTGACAGTACATTCATGACCGGAAATAACTACAAACGTAACACTGAATCCTATTTTTCAGGAAAGAAGGCAGGGCCTCCTGGACCCAATGGCCCTCCAGGACCCCCAGGACCTCCAGGACCCCAGGGACCCCCGGGAATTCCAGGGATTCCTGGAATTCCAGGAACAACTGTTATGGGACCACCTGGTCCTCCAGGTCCTCCTGGTCCTCAAGGACCCCCTGGCCTCCAGGGACCTTCTGGTGAGTTCCCCTGTCACTCCACCCCACTAGGTACCTTACAAGTACTTTAAGAGAACAGGAGTAGGTGATCCTGAAAACAGTTTCAAATGGTGGAGATGGGGTTGGCGTGCAATAAGGGATACAGATCTCCTAGCCCAGTGTAAAACTAGGAATTGGACAAGCCAGTAGGGCCTGGCTTGCTCTAGCTTCTTGTATCTACCAGCCTGTCAAAGACAGGCCACCTGTTCTTGACCCGTCTCAACCCTTCTATCACAAGCCCTCCCTGACTCTTGGCCTCCCTGTAGTGGACCAGTAAAACTCATATGAGCCAGAGACAGAGGCCCTGGTGGTTCACTGGCGTTCTGGTGGGGAATAGATTTAATCTTCCCTGACTTCCAGCATGTAGCTCCGCATGCTGATGTTTGCATAGAAATAGACTATGGAGTGGAAACTTGGAGACCGAACAAAATGACAAGCTGTAGGATAGTTTCATCATATGAAGTCTGAAGTGTTTTTTCCATAGCAAGTAGTCACTAATGGTCAAGAAGTTGGAAACTTAAGAGTCACTCAAGCTGTGGATGAAGCAAACTCAGCCACCAAGGCTGTCCTGTCCAGAAACCAAGTGTTTCTTGCACTAGATCCTTACCCTACCATACTTCCCATTCAAATGCCATTTCATCCCTTTGCATCTTTCTCCTTGAGCCCTGAAGGGCATCGAAAAGGTATGAATGCAGATCCAAACCTGCCTAATTGGAGTTGACAAGAGTCAGACTGCCTGGGCTTATGTCGGTTGTTATTTCTTTCTCCTCTCCACCCCCCACCCCCCATATCTTGGGGCTTTAAAGAAATGGACCCTTACAGCTGATTTCTCCAGAGGCAAGAATTCTGCAGCAGGGCTCAGATTCTTTAACTTGTACTTCACATAGGGCTAAGCAGTGTTACCATGGCCACAAGAGATGGAGTTAGGGATATTTTTTTCATCCAATCATTCCATAAATATTGAGCACTTTCTGTATACAAAGAGATATATTGATACGTGGTCCCTGTTCTCATAGAGTTTATCTCCTAGAGGAAGAAGACAACAAAGAAACAAGATACTTGCAAATAGCAGTGGGCTCTATAAGAAAATTAATAGGAAGCGAAAGGCAGGGTCACACAGTGACAGGAATGCCCTCGAATTGTTCTCCATGGGTGCCCAGTGGGGCTTGCCTTGGGCTAATATTGGCCACAGACACTACCCAGAAGTTTCCCTGCTGGGTGCTGAACCCACTGAAGATGAAGATCAGGGGCAGGAAAAGAAGGGGTGTCCTGTCCCAAACAAGGGCTCTGCATTGCACTCTGACTCTTTGTCCAGCTCTAAGCCCTGGAGAATAATGTTCAGACAGGGCTGGCTGCAGGGAGCAGGGCTCACCGCCACTAGCTGCTCAGGTGAGGGGAAAAGGAAGTCAAAGGATCATGCCCTCTGATTGGCCTGTCCTATTTTGCAGGTACTGCTGATAAAGCTGGAACTCGAGAAAACCAGGTTGGCTGGGGATTGCTCTCTTCTTGGGTAGGACAGAAAGCCACAGGCTAGAGCTACCTTTAAATTAGCTTCTTATTAGATTTCCTGAGGCTTTATTTCATGAGGACACTCTGGAGATTCTGAGGGTTTTCACTCACAGCCCCCTCCCACCTCTATGAATAGAAAAGCTTTGCCTCAGGGCGTGTTTTTAGCTAAGGAAACGGTGTCTTGCCAGGACCATTTTTCCTCATTCCACAGGAGACCCCAGGGTCACCATAGCCAGGCCCAGTAGTCGGCTGAAATAAGGTGTCAGTCAGACCTATTCACCTCCAACTCCCCAACCACCCCAGACACCTTGTTGGCTCTCAGACCACCTGGGATCTGGAGCTGAAGAGTTAAAGAGTATGTCCTTGAAAAACAGCCAACCAGCTCCAGGCCCAGCCTAGCCTGGGCTTCTGTCTTAATGGCCTGAAGAGCTCCTCCCAGTTTTTGAGCTCCCTAATCTGTCTCTATTGGCAGGTTCTGCTGCCTTGCCTTGTCTCATCTCAGCCTCCCTCGCTACAGCTGTGTGGCTACAGTGCTAAATCTACACAGCTGCACAGTGTTGATGGCTTGCAGGGCAATTTTATATCCATCACCTCATTTGATCTTCAGACATCTCTGTGAGAGAGGCCAGACATTCTTATGATCCCCATTTTACAGTTAGAGAAATGAGGCTCAGAGGCATTACATTTGGTTGCGGTCACATAGCTAGGAAGCGGTAGAGCTACAAAATCACATTACCCTCTAGTAGAAATGTAGTCACTAACATCCCAAGACAGGGGAGAGGGATCAGAATTGGATTACAGCAGACGACTAGAAACCAGGATGGAAACATGGGACCGGTGGCTGAGCAAGCAGCCATTACTCATAGTGACTACTCTCTATCCTTCTCATCCTGCCAGCCAGCTGTGGTGCATCTACAGGGCCAGGGGTCAGCAATTCAAGTCAAGAATGGTAAGAATCAAAATAGGCTTGCTCTCTCTCCCAAAGAGGAGCTTCTCCCCTCCCTCATACCCAGCCTCCAAATAATCACCCAGCCTAGTTCCTCACAAGCCCCTGAAGTACCCTTGGCATAGGAAGTCATTATTTGCTCCATCATGCCCTCTACTGGCTGTCCTAAGCAATTGCGGCATCAAGACCAGTTGCTACACCCAAATTGCATTTAGAATCGCTGATTACGGAGCTGAAAGGGACTTGAGACATCACCTAGCCTAGGCATTCTCAGGGGATGGAGGTTATATAAGAGCCACCATGGAGATATGTGTAGTTTGATTAGTATTTTCACAATACAAATTATAGAAAGTAAAACTATATAAAATTAAATTCTTTTCTGATGGATCTACACAGATAGACAGACAGGCTGCTTCTCTGAGGGAAAGTGGGGCATGTTAGAATCTCCAGGGAGTATAAGACACTAGTGTATATCAAAAGGGGCAATGTGTTTAATGGGGTTCAGAAACACTGATTTATTGTAATCCCTGCATTTAAAAGATGGGGAAACAGAGTCCCAGAGAGATTGGATAATACCATAATAAATCATGCTGCCTCATATTTGTATAATAGAGTTTTCAACATGGTTTCTTTATCTTTAATTCATTCAATCCTCACAACCACGCTATGAGGTGTAGGTATTAGCTTCTTTTTATAAGGTCAGAGAGGTTATTAATTGTCCCAGTATTTCATAGGCAGGTTAGTTTAGGAGCCAGGATTCAAAACCACATTTTTCTGACTCTTTCCTTTCCCCTATGCTACTTCAGTGATGTGTATGTACACTCCACTGAATGATTAAGTTCATTTTTCTTCCCCCAAAGAGACATGAACATTCATGAAATAACAGCACTTTGGAATCATGTCCAGTCCCTAGAGTGCACAAAGCCTAAAATGCGTGAACCCCCAGGAGCCTTGGGAAGCAGCAAGCTAGCCAAGATGCCAGATGCTTACAGAGCTTGGAGTGGAAGGGAGGGGGTGTGAGTACAGAAACAGTAAAGGAAGGTTAAAAAACCAGCTACATGGGGACAGTTTCTAAGAACTCAGTCAGTCCTGAACTGGCTGTGCTGAGTTTCCTTAACACCTATATTTAGCTGCTTCCCTGACTGCCACCTGGATGCCTGACTGTAATAGCCTCGGAAGTGTAAATAGGAACAGAATGGCACCAAAACCCAACTGGTCCTGCTGGAGACCCCAAGGCCCTGAGTGGGCCATGATCCCCACCTGTCCAGGGAGGCCAGAGACAGGCCAAAATAGATTTGTTTCAGTATCTGGGTGGATAGTGTTTATTCTGTGCCAGCAGCCACTGATTTTGCTCCCACTGCCACATAACAAGATTGTTTCCAGCCCCTCTGGGCCAATCCCCAGAAGTAGCCTGTGCTGACCTTTAGTCCTACCAGAAGAAGTGATGGGGGTGGGACGTGGTGGCTTGTGCCTGTAATCCCAGCATTTTGGGAGGCCAAAGCAGGTGTATCACTTGAGGCCAAGAGTTTGAGACCAGCCTGGCCAACATGGTGAAACCCCGTCTCCACAAAAAATACAAAATTTAGCTGGGCATAGTGGCACACACCTGTAATCCCAACTGCTTGGGAAGCTGAGGCAGGAGAATCACTTGAACCTGGGAGGTGGAGGTTGCAGTGAGCAGAGTTCACGCCACTACACTCCAGCCTGGGTGACAGAGCAAGCGAGACTCCCATCTCAAAAAATAATAATAATAAGTGATGGGATCAGGGGTTGGAGGACATCATGCAGAGTGCTCCATTGATGGGACAGAGTCAGGGCAGCTCCTCCTAACTCCTAGCCCATCTACTTACTACCTCAAGGAAAGATGGATACCTTTTCTAGAAAGCCTGTTTCCTCACCCCTCAGAGAGGCAGGCCCACTGAAACTGGCCAAAGATAGACTTATAAAATATAATTTCTTGGGTGTAGGATGGATGGCTTAGAGGGAGAAAGGCTCTCTGGGCTTTGATGTCCCCCCCCCCCCCATGGTGGGAAGGAACATTCCTCTTTCTGCAGGATGGAAACAGAATATTTTCCTCCACCCTCATGTGCTGGCTTCTGCTGTCCAAAGGAGTGTGACTGCCCCTCCACCCATGACTGAGGTGGGGCTGAGGCAGATGCTTTGCAAAGTGTGCCTCAGCTCCTATCCTCCTGGCTGGCTCTATTGCAGCCTGCCAGTCTATCCTTCCCTCCCACAAGGATCCCTCTCACCTATGGGGCCCTGGTACTGGTGGTCAGTAGCCCCAGTTGCCATGGAATCTGAATCATCCCTAATCCCTAAGGTTTTCCAGGTAGACAGTGGGCTGAGTGGTTTCCTGGGGGCTCAGGGAGGCTTTCCAGAAAGCTGTGGGTGTGAAAAACCATAAAAAAGAATTTCTTAAGGAGAAAGAGAAAACCCATGAACCTATGAGACAGGAGAATTTGGAAGCTCAGGCTGGGAAAGTAAAATTGAATAATAAGACCTAGCCTGCCACTCAGTGTCTGAATTTTGCCTGTGCAGGCCCCATAACAAGAAAGAAAATAGGGCAGCATGCCCACTCTCATCCTTCTCCTCCTCCGGCAAATTCCACGTAGAAGGTATTAGTTAAAGACACCTCCAGATGCAAGGGTCAGGAAAGGAAGGATAAAGACAGACAAGCAGAGCCCAGGAGGCTTGAGGCAGGCCTGGCAGCTGCTTTACAAACAGAACAGCTTCTCTGCTTTCAAATGCTCTTCTTAAAGCTTGGCCTTCTAGGCTACCCTGGTTGCATTAGGATAAGGGTGGGGTTTGTGAACTCCTTGGTATTTATTTTCTTTTGCCTCGATTATTCTGACATGTACTGAGTGACTGCCCTTCTCTCATACTGAGATCTTTCAGGTGGAGTGCTCAATGACTGGTCTCGCATCACTATGAACCCCAAGGTGTTTAAGCTACATCCCCGCAGTGGGGAGCTGGAGGTACTGGTGGACGGCACCTACTTCATCTATAGTCAGGTAGAAGTGAGTACGGTCTTAGGCCTAACTCTTTTTATATCCAGAATGCAGATCCGGTGCAGGCCACATAGGGGCACTGTGGAGCCAGCCAAGATCATCCAATGGCTAGCTTCCGGCTTTGGACGAGGGTGTGGGGGGTCCGCACTGGGAGGGAGTTGAAAGGAGGAAAGAGAGAGGGGGCCTGCTTGTTTTGTTTTGTTTTGTTTTGTTTTGTTTTGTTTTGTTTTGTTTTGTTTTGTTTTGCTTTGCTTTGTTTTCTTTTGTTTTGTTTTGCTTTGTTTTGTTTTGTTTTGTTTTGTTTTGTTTTTCCCTAGCTAAATATTATTGAAAAACTGTGAAAAATGCCCTTCCCATACCCTGCCATCTGATTCCCTCCTGCAGGACCTCAGGCCCCTGTTTACCCTCCGAGCTGTTTGGTTCCATTGCCAAACTTGAACTTGGTCTCAGCATATTCTTTGAAAGTCAGTTTCAGGGTTACTGAGAACCTCTCCCCTCAGCACTGCTGGCACGGGCGTTATAATGAATAGTACTCCTGCAGACTTTCCACCTCAAAAAGATTTCTGACTGTCTTTCCTTCCTCTTTCTCCCATTTGTTTCCCTATCGTTCTATTCCTCTATACTTGCCTCCTTCCTGCTGTCATTCTCCCAGCCCTTTCTCCGTCTGCTTTTGTCCCCTTCCTGCCCTGGCCCTCTCCCCAAGTCTCCCAGTGTCCATCTACTTCCATTCCCCCGTTGTTTGCCTCCACGGGGGTGGCTCCTTGGAGACAGAGGAAGATGAGCCATGAGGTTCTGATTTTTGTGGGGTGGGCAGCAAGCAGACAGGTGGACAGAAGGACCATAGAGCCAACAGATGGGTGTCACATGAGAGCAGACAGAGAAAAGGTGGGCTAACAAGCATTTGCTAGGCACACTGAACACCCCGGTGCAGCTTGGGTCCTGACCCATACATGGCACCCAAATATGCTGATCCCACCTGAAAAGCCAATGGAGGGAGTGACCTTTCATGAAATGATTTATGGTGATATCTGACACTCAGGGGCACATGGGCATAACCCGATGTCCTATGAGCTAAGCTCCATGTGGTGCAGCGGGGCGGGTATCAGAGCTTGGGGTAAGGTATAATGGACAAGGGTAGTGAAGGATGAAAAAAATAATTTCCTCAACCTAAGAGAGAATTGGGAGTGGCCCATGCAGGCTGGGAAAATCCCCATGGCATTAGGCCACTGCGTATAAGTTACTGCTTCCTTCGTGCCACAAAGTTAGGGGCCTGAGTTTTTCCAATTCTTTGTCTTGTTTGCGGTAGCTAGCTCTCCATCTCTCTGGACCTGTTTCCTCAATCATAAAATGCGAGGCCCAAGGGGCACTGTGAATCAGTGAGGGGAGTCCAGGAGCAGGGGAGGGGTGTTACACGTTGAATAAGTTTCTGTTAAGGAGCTGAAGAAGTCGCAAGTTGTTATGTGCCCTCTCTGGGGAATCAGTGACTTCTAAGTTTCTCTACAAATAGTCCGCGGGGCTCAAGAGTGGAAATCAGTTTGTGTCTATGGCACTGTGTCCACACCTACTGTGTGCAGAGTGCTCTGCTTCATGTCAGGGCTGGGGCAGGGGCGGGGGTAGGGCGGGGGCAGGGCGGGGGCGGGGGCATGGCAAAACTGCAAATAGGGCATGGTTCTTACCCTCACAGTTTATGACAGGTGTGCTGTTGTAAGAAAGGTTTGCTCAGCCAGCTGAGCCCCATGGACTAGGGGAAAGACAATTCATCAGCCCGTCACCCTGCCTTTCCTGTTGGCCAGCTAGCACGCCTTCATTTGGCACTGCCACATCCATGGGGTATACTGGCAGCTCATCTGAGAGGGTTCTGTCAGTTCACCACAGGGAGGGCCCCCCACCCTCTTTTTCCTCTCTTCCCCAATCCCTTCTTGTTGCCTCTCACTCAGGTATACTACATCAACTTCACTGACTTTGCCAGCTATGAGGTGGTGGTGGATGAGAAGCCCTTCCTGCAGTGCACACGCAGCATCGAGACAGGCAAGACCAACTACAACACTTGCTATACCGCGGGCGTCTGCCTCCTTAAGGCCCGGCAGAAGATCGCCGTGAAGATGGTGCACGCTGACATCTCCATCAACATGAGCAAGCACACCACCTTCTTTGGGGCCATCAGGCTGGGTGAAGCCCCTGCATCTTAGATTCCCCCCATTTGGCCTCTGTCCATGCCCCTTCCCTGGGTCTGGGAGCCAGGACTCTCAGAACCTCTAAGTGCTGCTGTGGAGTGAGGTATATTGGTGTTGCAGCCGCAGAGAGAAATGCCCCAGTGCTATTTATTCCCCAGTGACTCCAGGGTGACAAAGCCTGCTTGACTTTCCAGAATGACCTTGAGTTAACAGGACAGTGGATGGAGCCCCAGGGTTTACATGAAGCAGAACCTTCTTCTTTGGTTCCATGTTGATGGACTTACAGCATGACTCTTCAACCCCGAGGTCCCTGTGATTCAGATCTATTGTTTGTTGCACTAAAATGAGGATCCGGAGCAGCAGGTCAGAGAAAGCGAAGGTGCACTCCAGACTCTGGGGGTGGACATCTGACCCAAGGGGGCTGCTGCTCCTCTCTTGGGAAGGGTGGTGGCAGGGGCAGAGTAGGAAGGGAGCATTGCAGCCTAAGAAGGCCAGGGAGGGAAAGGCAGGTGCTTTTAGCAGAGACCACGAGAGAAAGCTGCCAAGAGAGCATCCTCGGCAGTGGGAATGTTCTTTCTGCTCTACACTGTGGCCTGCAGGAGGGTCTTCCCACTCCAGCTGACAGCCACATTGTGGCGGCTTGCTGGGCTTTGGGAAGGGGAAGTTCGCTCTGCCTTGGAATAGTCACGGGGAATGGCTACAAACCTGCCCGCATAAGAACCTGAATCTGTACATGGGTCGCATGTCTCTCATTTTGTTTACAGCTGTGCACCACACTCAGAAAACTCCCTGGGGTCCCCTTCCAATTGTCCCCATTCCCAGCTCGACTAGAACTCATGTCTTCTTTCTCCACAGAGCCTACCTCTGTCTGAGACAGGTGCCTAACCTGGGACCTGTGCTCATGTGAGTGGGATATTCTTTAGTTTACCTGGGCACAAAGAGAATTTTCCATTTATTAAGCAGTACAAATGTTTTTCATCCAATCCTAATCAAATTCTGTCTGGGGACAAAGGGTTGGACTGGATGACCTCCAGAAGTCCCTTCAAGTTCTAATATTTGTGACTCTTAGCAGGTAGCCCTCACCACAGCCTTCTAAATTCCCAAACCGTAGACTGCTCCTGGGCATTAGCAAGGTAGAGCCTTTTTACCTGGCCTAGAAAGGGCAAGAGGTGAGGATAGGACAGAGGGATTTTGTTCAAGTTTGCTGCAATCCAAGTGGACATTAGACCAGACCTTAGCTGAAAGACCAGCAGCTGATGCCATACTGACCCAGACTTTCTTCACTCTGGCTTCAAAAAGCCACAGCAGAACATGGTCAGTGCAGATTGCTCATGCTGCTCCCCTGAAGCCAGGCTCAGGAGAAGCCAGTGTCTAGGCACTGGGCAGGGATCTGCTCCCTAGTTCAGGTCCAAATGCACCTTCCCCTAAACCCCAAGCTTCCCACTGGATCATATGATAGACCCTCAAGGGCCTTACTACAAACTGCCTGGGCTCAGCCTGGCTTCTGGGTGCTAGGTCCAGCCCAAACCTAGGAAGGCCAGCCTTGTACAGTCTGCTCCTCTTGCTCCTGAAATGTGTTTCCTTTTCAGGAGATGGGGAATCAGTTCCTTCAGGCAGCTGAAATCCACCGAGAACAGCAGGTACTTATTTCTCAGCTGTGCCTTCTCTTTCTAAGCAAGGGCCCTTCACGGGTCAGGGTGAGAGGAGATGGGCTGGGCCTCCACTGTCTGGTTGCTAACGACAGCCTTGCAACCCGAGGTGAGGTGAACTCCAGGCATGTATCTGGCCCTAACTCCTATAAAGTGCCTTGGACAGTCTGCATTTGTAGCAGGAACCCACAAGAACCTCTCCTTCATGTTTGGAAAATAATTTATCTTTTATTATCTCCTTTGAAGAAGGCAAGGCTGATAATATGACAAACATCATTGTTTAGATGAGTCTCAGAGGGGTTCAGTGCATTGACCAATTTAAGTTACAGACCTGGGGCTTCAGCCAGGTCTGACTCTACAGCTGTTCGATTACACCACAGCATTGTATGGAATTTGAAGTCTAGAGAGAACCAGTAAAAGTGGTAATTTGGAAGTGAAATCCTTGAGGGCTCTAGGGAGAAACCCAGAGATGCCCATTTTTATTCCTCAGTGGTAATACCTGTCCTCTTAGCTGCCAGGGGCTCTGTGGCAAAAGGAGTCAGACATTTCTTTGTTAAACAGCCATCAGCCTTAGAGCTCTTATGTTCAGAAGAATCTTCCTGGCACCATGTTGAAGCAGCAGGCCTCTGGGACCCACAGAACTGGTGGCCTTTATGTTCTTTCACGCATCCAAGGAACCACCCAACCATCATGTGTGGAGCCCCTGCTGTGGGAAGGTCCTCCTTTCATTACCCTACAGACAGCTTACAGGATCCAGCCCCCTTCCCACAACTACCAGTGTGACTCCTTATTTCTTTCCTCCATATCTTAGAGATTTTGATACTACCAGGGTCTGTCAAGGATAGAGGGAAGACCTAAAAGAGAACTGGTTCTGAGGCCAGAGGGGTGTGAGGAGAGAGGAGGAAAAGTCTTCCTAGTTGTGCTCCAGACATGGAGGGGATGGCAAAGGAAATAGGATTTTCACTGGACTCTTCATTCATTCTGAACCTTCCAAAGGAACTCTAGAGGGCAAGGGATGATGAGGGAAGCAATAGGTAACTGGGGAGCCCTATTGCTGCTAAGTCATTGGCAAAGTGGCGAAGCAATTTACAGATGAGAGAATGTGGAAATAAATGTGCAGTTTGGAATTATGCTGGTGTGAGTTTGCCAGAGGACCCAGGCTAGCATGGAGAATGGGACGAGGACATTTGTGGGCAAGCAGATGACAGAGGTTTGAAGGAGAATTGCATGGCAGGAGTCTCTGCCAGCTACTTGGGCTTCAACAGCCAAGCTGGCACAAAAGACAGCTGGCGGAGACTGCTCGGCTACTGGTTACCTAGCAAAGTAGTATTTGCCTATTTCCCCCTTCATCCTTCCTGAGCCAAATTTCTTTTGCTGAACAGGAAAGAGCTAGGAACCCTGGAGGTAAACGAAGACTTTAATCCATTTATGAGTGTGTGTGTTTATGTAACTTCCTGTGGATGCAAATAGATTCAGAGAAATTTAGAGCTAAAAAGGCCCTTAGAGGGAATCTAGCCCAAGCTACATTCCACCCTATGTTACTTATGTAGAAACTGAGGCCCAGAGAGGGAAGATGACCTACCCCAAGTGGTGAGCAAGGCCCAACCTCCAGACTCAGCAGAGTGAGGAGGTAGATCAGTTCCTGTCCCACACGGCTGTCTTCTTTCTTCTACCCACAGACTCCAGGCTGGAAGTGCTTGGCCCCATTCAGGAGCCTGGCCAGGCAGGGAGAGAGCAGCTGCAGCTCTTCCTCCTCCCAAGGCATTCTCCCAGCTCCAGCCTCTAGACTGGAAAGCAGAGACTGGCTCGGTACCAGCACGTCCTTAGGCTACTGTAATGCTGCCTCAGGACCCATCCCTACCTGGAGGGTCCTCTAGGCCCTGTGAGCACAAAGAACAAAGCTGATTTTGTCTTTTAATCAATTTCAGGACTCTCCAGGAGGGCTTTGAGTGTGTCATTTCTTTATTCCTCCAGCTGGGATTGGGGGGTGGGCTTTGTTGTGAGAATGGCCTGGAGCAGGCCCAATGCTGCTTTTGGGGGTCAGCATCCAGTGTGAGATACTGTGTATATAGACTATATATAATGTATATAAACTGGGATGTAAGTTTGTGTAAATTAATGGTTTATTCTTTGCAAATAAAGCGCTTTCCCCGTCTGTTCTTGAAATCGGCGTGAGCACTTCCTACATGTTAGGTGCTTCTTTGCAAATGATGCCACGCATAAGCTAGGGGAAGGACCAAGACACCCATTTCAGAGGTGGCAGCAGAAGGAAGATGGTCTGAATTTCCTGTTGGAACATCCCATATCCTCTCCATGCCCCAGACCACACTCCTGCATCCCCATTACCTTAGGTCAGGGTGTGCAATCTTTTGGCTTCCCTTGGCCATATTGGAAGAAGAAATGTCTTGAGCCACACATAAAATACACTAACACAATAGCTGATGAGCTTAAAAAAAGATCACAAAAAATTCTCGTAATGTTTTAAGAAAGTTTATGAATTCGTGTTGGGCCCCATTTAAAGCCATCCTGGGCCGCATGCGGCCTGTAGGCCACAGGTTAAACAAGCTTGCCTTGTCCTGTGACCACATGACCGGTAGGCTAGATGTCCTGCCAAAAGGAACATTGTCCTGGGGCAGCGATACACAGAATTGAGTCACTCTCAGCTTAAGAATGTGGCGTCTACAAAAGATACTTGAGGCCCGGGCCCCAAATAGCTTGAGTAGACCCAGCCTCCAGCTCCTCATTTTGCAGATGAGGAAACCAACACTTAAAGAATTTAAGAAGCTCACCCAGGGTCGCCCAACTAGTAAGTGTGTCAGACTGGTCTGATTCCTTCCCAGCCGAGGCTGCACGTCTACCGTTACCTGGAAAAGTAGTATTTGCCTATTTTCCCCTTCATCCATCCTGAGCTAAAATGAGTAAGGAAGAGACTCACGGGAAGAAGACCAGACAGCAGCTCAAGAACACGTAGCTCAAGAGAGCTCTGGCACTTTTCACAACCCCAGCAGCCTTTGATCCCTCACCCCCCACCCACCACCATCATATAGGTAGAGGAATGTGCACACAGTAGACTGCGACAAATCTGCAATGGCCAGGTATACATGGGCTGGGTGTTGGAGCACAGGCTGGTCCTCTGGCCACCTTAGAGGTTTTTTTTTTTTTTTTTTTTTTTTTGGTTTTTTTTGTTTGTTTGTTTTTTAAGGAAACCAGTAACAGGAAAGCTGCAGACTGTTTAAAAATACCTTATGGAAGCTCAGGGAAAATGTAATTTCTGGCACAACAAGTAACAAAGACAGCAGAAAAGTGGAAGCATGTCTTTGCCCACTATACAAATCATCGCATGAGGCAGGCACCCAGGGCAGAGGCAACAGGTCATACTGCAATAAACACACAGGATGTTCTAGACCAAATTGACTAATGTCATGCAGGTAAATCATTAGACCAAATGGCACCCACATGAGATGGATGGAATGATGGGGCTGTGAGCCAAATTTTGAAACCTGTCATTGCAACAGCCATTGGACCAAGAGTCAGAGACTTGCCATTCAGAAGGAGAGTTCTTTATGGCTGCTAAAAGCCAGGAGCCTCATTTCCATCCTGAGCAGGCTGGCTGACTCTCAAATAAAGGGCAGAATTATAGGGCCAGGCAAGTATAGGCAAGTTGCTGAGGGAGCATCAGAGAAAATTAGGCCTGAGCCCAACCTATTCTGTTACAGCTTTATGAGGTGGAAACTGAGTGTGGGCTAGCAGGTAGCAGAGGGTATTTAGGGCATTGTTTGCTCAGGGAGAGGAAATGGGTAAAATGATTGGAGAAGAAAATGGTTGGTGTAGCTCCCCAGTTTACAAAGTTCAATCACATCCAGTATTGTTTGAACTTCCCAATAGCCTTTGAGGTAAGCAGTGGACAGATTGTTAGTCTCATTTTATAGATGAAGAAAGGAGGCTCAGAGGTGACTGATTGCCCCAAAGTCGCATGGCTTGAAGTTGGTGGCGCTTGAACTCAAAGCCCACAGGCTCTCAAGGCCCCAGTCCCACAGGAGTCTTAATGCCAGGAGATGGGGCTGTTTGAGAGCTAGAGAAAGAGAGACGTGCGCAGGGATCCCAGAGCCCTCAAAACAGAACAGTTGGTGCACACGGCATATCAGAAGATGGGCTTTTTATTTTGTCCATTGTTTTCCTCAATGCTGGTTCCAAAGTGCCTTCTGTGCCCCTCTGCCGTAGGCTCTTCCCTGTTTCTTGGGACTGTCTCTCCTGTAGCTGCAAGAAAAAGGCAGAGAAGAGCTGGAAGGGAAAAGAAATGAAGTGGGAAAAGAAGTGCAGGAAACAAGCAAATGAACAGCTGGGACTGGTCAAATCAGGAGCAGGGGCCCCACAGGTGACTTTTGTTCTCCTGTTCTCACTGGGTCCATACCTTCCAGCCAGGTTGAAGGCTGCTGGGGATGTCTGTCAAATTATCTCCAGCTTCTGGGTCTCTGAGATGCCAAACTTGGTCTTATGCTGGTCAAACAGTTTACATAAGGCTTCGATATAGAGTGCGTGGTATTTAGCCACAATCTCCGGGCTCGGATTCTCAATCTTGGGCATTTGTAGAGGCTCCCCGACTGCCAGGGGAGACAGCGAAGAAAAAGGGAAAAGCATCAGAATAGCTCATTCCTCAGAATGGACCCCAGGCCTCAAATCCAGGCTTTCCCCATCCTCACCTCAAAGCTGCCACTCATCCTAGCCAGCCTCCCTGCCTCTGAGCAGAGTCAGAGCTGAGGTTCAGCCTTAGAGCTGAATCCTGTGTCCTAGACTGAGGCTGCCGGCAAAAAAGGCCCACTCACCGATGGTGGTTACAGGCAGAGCATAGGGCAAAAGGCCCCGGGAGTTCTTGGTGAAGCCACGTCCGTAGAAAGCACAAGGGTAGATGTGTACCAGACTCTGGAACCACTTCTGGAAGCGGTTGACAAAGCCCCCAGGAGTGAAAATGTGCTGATCATAGAGGTCTGCCTCTCCAAACGCATAGGTAGGTATCAGAGCCACCCTGCAGAGCAAAAGCATGTCCCGTGAAGCCCAAAAAGTTAGGGACCTTGTTGAATGCCAGAAACGCTGATGGCCCATAATCCCTAGGTCTGACTACAGGCTTCCCAGACCCCATCCCAGATGTGCCTAGGTCCAAGTTGAGTGTGGAGGCTCCACGGCCTACCCCTGGCTGCCTGTGGGGGCAAAGCAGCAGTAAGCTAAAGGAGGAGGCAAACCCAGACCCTCCTGGGAACCCCTGGGTCTGAAACACTAGAAGGTAAGACCCAAGGGCCATGCCAGTTGATTTTCTTTGCTTTAACACACAAGCTAAGCTTGGCTCTCTCTCAGACAGGATTGTTGCCAGTCCCCTTGTATAGAGGGATCAGCCCAGATGACAGGCTGGTGTGAGAGAGAACAGGCTTAGGGCTGGCACTTTGCCCTTTCTGCTTCAGCAGAAATGCCTCCAGGACCTGGCCCAAGCTCTTCAACCCAGAAGCAGCCTTCCTCCTCCCTTTTTCTTTTAATTATTTATTTTTTAATTGGCAAATAAAAATTGTCTTTCTGATGACCATAGTTAGTAAGAAGGTATTGTATACTTCCTCCTCTCTCCGTGGATGTCCTTTCCTCAAAAAGCCCTCTTCTTTCCCTGCTACACTTTTGGATCCCCTCCCACAGCCTGGACCGGAGCTGCCCTTACCCATGCCGAAGGGCCACGCGCACAAAGCCAGACCGGTTCTTCAAGACCAGGGTGCAGGAGCCTGGCAGGCTGTATCTGCACTCAGCCAGGCCACCAACCACCACAATGAGCATGTTGCCTGTGCCTTTATGAGTCAGCAGAAAGTCCATGGAGGATTCACTCACAGAGCAGGCCCCTGGGGGACAGAAAAAGCCAAACAGCCATTGGCCACTTCCCAAACCCCTGCATTTCCTCTCTACTGCTTCAAAGGAGGGGGAGCGCAAGGAGCCTCACATCAGGCAAGTGAGCCTATGATAGCTGTTTCAGACCAGAGCGGATCAGAAGCTGGCCTTGCTCTCATGCATTCCCCTATACTTCTCCCCTGGGGAGTCATTTTTCTTTGGCTTTGTCTCGTAGGAGCCAACTCACCTGTAGCCATTACATAGTCTCTGAGGAAAGGCATCCAGAAAAGGGCGCCCAGTGTGAGTGTGTAAGGGGTGATACCAGGAAACATCCTGGAGAAGCCTGAGCCCTCTGAGGAAAAGTGGCCAAACCATGTATGGGCCAAGATCCCATGAGGGTGGCAGACGACAATGTAGTTGCGGTTGGGGGAGATGTCATGAGTCTTCAGAAGCTGTGGAAGAAAGTAGAATCAAGAGGGCTATCCCCAGGGTAGAGAACTCCTCTTTTGGTCAGAGACCTAAAAGGAAAAGGACCGCTAGGGCTAGCCATGCAGGGTGCCCAATGTACAACTCCAGGGGGTGTCATTCTCAAGAGCCTCAATGTGGATGACACCCTCCATCCCTAGCCTGACCCAACTGCTAGCACTGAAGTCGGAGCTGGACCCAGGCCTGAGTGGGGACCTGGGGCTACTGACCTTGAGAGGGAAGTAATCGCAGTAGTGTTTCCACAGGCTCCAGTTCCTCACACAGGCATACCGGCGGCCACCTGAAAACAGAAGCAATACAGCCAAGCTTTGCCCATTCCCACTGTGGGCCTGCCCCAGGGTGCTCTCACTCCATGCTGTTTCCTGGCCTCTGATGCAGCGACCAAGGTTGGCACATCAGGGAAATTCAGGGCAGGCCTAGCTTCTGCTTCACTAGCTGCCCCTCCCTAACCTACTCCAGTTCTGATCTGGGCCTTTCTACCACCTTAAAAGGGCCCCTTCCCTCAGCCTCTCTAGCCCAGGGAGGGACAGGCTGAAGGGTTGCCTGGGAATTGGCCAGAGTCTCTCAGGATTGTGATGAGAGAAGGGGAAAGAGCATGTGACATGTCTGTCACAGCACCAGCAGGACCCTTACCTCGCTCAGGAGTCTTCCAGTCAAAAACCAGCCAGGTGAGTATAAGCACAGTGACAAACCAGTATTGTGTGAATACCACCAGGTAGAGGTTCACAACCATCGAAGTCATTACTGCAGGAAGCCCAGCCCAAAGTTAATGAATTTCAAGCAGTCCATCAGGCTTACCCTCTTTCCGGAGTTCTGTCCACCCCAAGGTCACGCACACTCTCTCTCACCCATACCCACTCAACACTCTCACTTCTTCATCCCAGCACCTGGCCCCACCTGCCCATGTCTCCAGCCCCCTCTCCTATCTGGCCTTGGGAACCTGATTCAGATCTAGAAGGCAAGGTGTCTTCCTCCCCAGCTGAGCTTCACACTGTAAGCCCTCTCCTTCCTGGGCCCTGCTCCAGCACTGCACTGGGCTCTGCCTGCAGTGTGTTCAATGGCAGTGAACCAGTGGTGGGCTACCAGAGGTGGGGAATCCTGGAACAGTTTTCCCCCACTTCACATCCTCCTCTCCATATCTTCTCTCTGAGGCATCAGTGAAGGGAATACCAAAGAAAGCCAAGACCTATCTTTAGCCCGGTTGGGAGCACACAAGGTAGCAAACAAAGAAAAATACAAACCGGAATTGAGTAAGGTACTGGGCAATAAGAGAGGAACACTGTAGGTTAACATAGTTAGGAAGAGTTACTAGAGATGAGTCATAGGGAGCCACACTCAGAATGATGACTGGACTCAATTTTTAAGGCAGCTGTAGGTAAGATTGTTTGGGAAAGTGGGTCAATAAAAGGTTAGAAAAGACAGAACACTTCTAATTGAACATCGCATGTTGAACACAAGCTTTTGCCTTGAGTTCTTGCTCGAGCTCCATGAAAATCATCATTAAAATGTTTTTTTTAACACAGATACACAAGGAGAAAGAGAATTAATGAGATGCCAACAGCAGATAAGAGATCAGCAAAACATTTGCATGTAGGAAAGCAGATGGAGGAAGGGGTAACTGACTTAGAAAAAAAAAATTAAAATCTAGTTACCTGCAAGGGGGATGCCTACAAGAAGTGAGCCTGTTTGCACTGAAGAATCTAGGAAAGACTCAAAATTTGGAGGCATCAGGTGTCACAAGAAGCAGGGATCAGGCACAGGGCTAGAAAAACTGGGAGATTGGTTGAAAGTCTGCCAAGGAATTAGTTAGAACCCCAGGCTCCCTCTCCTCCCCTACACAACTAGATGATAGGAGGATTATCCCTGAAAAATTGAACCAAACAGACTCTAGACTCAAATACTTACACTAGCACAGCTAAGATATTATATATGCAGCCAAATTATTAATCAAGTATAGAAGTCGAATAAAGGCAATTTCAGATACACAGTCTCAGATAATTTGTCTCCCATGTTCCTGTCTCAGAAAACTACTGGAGAATGTGCTTCACCAAAATGAGGAAGTAAACCAAGAAAGAGGAAGGCATAGGATCCGGGGAAAAAAGGACCCAACAAAGGAAGGCAGCAAGCAGCGCCAGGATTAGCGAGAAGTGAGCAAGGTGCCCAGGACACAACACTGAGCAAGAAACTCACTCTCGGGCCATGCAAGTACTGGCCCATCACTTGCATAGCCCTGAGAGTGAGCACCTTCTTAAATTTTGCACCCAAGGCGCCTCAAGGGCCCTGGAGGTGACAGCTGTGCATGAGGCCAAATTCTAACAGGAAGACGCTGGGTTCCAGCAGCGATGTTCTCAAGGAAATGAAAGGACGCGGGGACTTAGATTCTTGCCACGTGTGCCCATATTGAGAGATTGGCATGTCTGCAGACATTCAGAAGATGAATTCGTGATAATAGATTTCTAATAGATAACAAAAGAAATGTAAAATCAGGCAATTAACTACAGTTCATTTCAGTGTACGGTATGGCTACAACTAGACTTTCTTTCTGAATGAAATGAATGATTTTCCTAATACTTTGTGGTAAGAAACCCATCTCCTATATGGCTTTAGGATGTTTCACTATGAAATGTTAAATTTGTGTGTCTGTTTCAAGACCATTGTACTCAATAATTTTTTTATTGCTCTGTTGCCCAGTTTGGAGTACAGTGCCGTGACCTAATCTCACTGCAACCTCCGCCTCCCAGGTTCAAGTGGTTCTTGTGCCTCAACCTTCCCAACAGCTAGGATTACAGGCTTGGACCACCACACCTGGCTAATTTTTGTATCTTTAGCAGAGACAGGGTTTCCCTATGTTGGCCAGGTTAGTCTCGAACTCCTGAACTCAGGTGATCCGCCTGCCTTGGCCTCCCAAAGTGCTAGGATTACAGGCGTGAGCTCTCTCCCAAGCTGTACTCAATAATTTTATCTGTGAATTCTAGAGTTTGTGAAGCTTTTGATGTAACAGTTTTCTACCCATCATTTCATAGGGAGTGTTCACAACTGTGCTGCCTCTTCTCTAGTCTCAACTGCTTCTTCTTCCAGATAAATTTTGAAATTATTTTGTCAAATCGCAATGATGATACTTCTAGGATTGGCATTAGGTATTTTTAATCCTTATGTTAAGTGGAAAAAGTTTTATTTCTGTGAAATACTTAGTATATAGATTCAAAAACTGATTTTAAAATATTGCATTTAAAAAATAAAATAAAATGAGGTAATTATTAACTTCAGGGAAAACAAGAAATTCCATGGGAAAGGAAATATAATCTTGGTGACTAAATAGCTCAATTATGAATCATATTTTCTAGTCATAGGCATTTAACCAAACCCCGTGGTATAACAATTTTGGGAGGATAGGGGAAGAGGAAGTTCTAGTGATAGTATATACAGCCAAATTCTCGTCTTCCCTGTTAGGAAGTCAATAGACAATGTCTAAAATTGTTACATCAGCAAATAATGATTTAGAAATGTGGAAGTAAACTCCAGAAGAAAGAACCAACAAAGTTGCAAAGCATTGCCTCTGGGGAAGAGAATTAAGGGTGGAGCAAAGGCCAGCAGTTTCAGAGTTTTGATAAGCACCATATGACACTACTGACTTCTTCAAGAAGTAAAGAGAGGCATGGGTCTGGTCCAGAAGACACTCCCAGTTTCCTTTAGGCTTTGCTCAAATTTAGGCAGTGCTGGTGACATCTTGTAAGTGTGGCCTCAGGTGGGGTGCCCTGTGATGTGATGAATCTTGGATCTATCACTTACTGTGTGTGACCAAAGACGTTGCTGAACCTCAGTTTCTCCTCTGCAAGATGGGAACTAAAATACCAATATCCTCTCTATTTTCCTGACTTATTGGGAGGGCCTTCTCTCAAGGCCTTTAGGGTCCAAATGGATTCAATTGCACTCCTAGACTGAAGAGCTGAGAGGCCTCTGAAGGGCCATTGCCCCAGTCGCCCTGTGTGAGCTAGTGAGGAAGGGGCAAACACCTGCAGCCCACATCTGCTGCCAAGACCGAGAGCTCTTCTGCATACCCTTTCTGTACCTGTTTGTATACCCCAAAGTCAAACTTCAGTTAAGAATCCTCTGATTCCATTTTCTCCCTGGATACATCCCCTTTCAGCCACTCTCCTCCTTACCCCTTCTCTGCTCCACTTGCCCCCCTCCCCACCAGCTCACACTGGGACCTGATCCCTCAGTCTTGCTTCCTCCATTTCTCTCAGGCCCCCCATCTTCAAATCCTATTAATTCTACTCCAATTTCTGGAATCTCCCCTCTGCTTTCCTCTTGTCTGCATCACCATTGCTACTGGCCTGGTCCAAATTACTGCCATCTGAATTATTGCAACAGCCTCCTACCTGGCATTGCCCCATTTCACTTCTATCTCCCTGTAGTCAGTTTGCTTCACAGAGCTAGAGTAATATGTGATGCCATCATCCTGTGTGAAACTCCCTTATGGCTCCACATGGCCCTCATAAAAAGTCCAAACTCCTTTCTATGGTTTACAAAGCCTTATACAATCTGTCCCCTGCCTGTTTCTCCAGTCTCTTCTTTCTTCCCTCTCTTGTTTGTTTATTGAGCCATTCAATAAATACATATTGAGCACCAATTCTGTGCTTCTCACCCTCCACCTCACTTAACCACTGGCAGCTCCTTGAATACATTATATGCCCTTTGCCATCCTAGCTTTTCCATATGTTGCCCACTCTCTGCCCCAAATGCTCTTCCTTTCTTCACCCATTTCCTATTTGTCCTTCAAGAGTCAACTCAAATTCAAGAGAAAAACAGGCAGAAGTCATAAATGGGCAGTTAACAGAAAAAGAAATACTAGTTGCTGATAAACATGAAAAGATGTTCAATCTCATCAGTAATTAAGGACATTCAAAATGAGGCGACAGTTCGTGCTTTCTTGCCTATCACTTCTGGGTGGCGGTAGTAAGGACTGCAGATGAGTTCTCCGTTCACTTTCCCTCCCATACTGTGGTGATCCCTCAAGCCCCATTTTGCAGTGACACAATTTGGTGGTGCCTCCATCAGCCTGAATATTAGTGTCCACAGTAAGCAGTGACTCCCACCAACCTCTGTTGGACATTCAACATGAACAAGAAATAAACATTTGTTGGGTTAGGCCACTGAGATTTCAGAGTAAATTTGTCACCATGGCATACCTAGACCTTCCTGATTAATACATCCTAAATTGTCCCACTCTGCAAATGAGGAAAATAAGACCCAGAAAGGACAAATACCTTGCTAACAAATGCACAGATAGTAAATAGTAGACCTGGAATTTGAAAACAGGTGAGGTGAGGTAAGGAATGCCTGTCCTCCCTATTCACTGACATGCTTCTGTGCCAGCTCTGTGCACCAGGGCCTACCTGCATTCTTTATTCCTAGATAGCTTACAAGGTCAATTAATTCATGTCCCTGACTCCAGCCGGTACTCATCTGAACCGCTAGAAAGGCGGTAATGTTTTCCAGGACCCCTTCCCACAGTAATGATTTGTTTCAGCATTTAGAACACAGTGGTCAGCATAGAAATGACTTTCACAAACTGTTTGTAGTGTAGATGTTGGAAGACATGGATGGATAAATGGCTGAATTGCTCTGGACGAAGTTTCCAGAGCCTTGGTCTGCCACCTGGCCCAACTGTCTCTCACTGGTGGCTTTCTTGAGTCCCTGTGATTGCAGCTAAGCCCTTTTCCTTGGCTAGCCTCAGTGGAACTGCTCCTCATCTACCCAAAACATGCTTTCTACACCCCAGTGTAGACCCAAGAGGGCTCACACTTGCAGCAAAGCACATGTGCACACAGACGCATATACACACCCCTGCATAGGCACACACACATATGCACACGTACATGCCCACAAGGATACTCACGGATCCCACAGATATCATGGCCAAGTGGGTCAGGCCAGAGGCTGGTGTAAGCAACCTTCTTGGTTTCACTGGAAAAACCCTAGCTTGACCATTGAACATCCTGCAACCCTAAAATCCTTCAGTCTCAGGCAAGCCAGGATGATTGGTCACCCTACCAAAGGCTGAAGACTCACCGATAAGTAAGGCACTGAGGGCCCACTGGAAAACAGCAAAGACCTCCAGAGCAGTCTTGAGGTCCTTCTTAGAAGGCAAGAGCATTGTGCCCAGGGTTCCAGTGGCTCCAGGTAAGCACTGTTCCAATGCCCAGCCCTGATTGCTCAGGAGTCTGTGATGTTTCCTCTCTTCATGTTTTCTTCCCCAATCCCTACCTAGTCTCCGCCCCTGTACCACCCCTCCACAGAATTACAGGACCACATAATGCCTCTTCTTGTCCAGTTCCTTCCAGCTGCCCTCCCACCAGTACTTTTACCCATGGCCTGGACTGAGATTGTGACACTCACTTGGACACCTGGCTAGAGAAATGCGGATGAAGCCCTGGTGTGGGAAGTGAGTAAATGTGGGTGTGCAGC
Organism: Saimiri boliviensis; assembly: GCF_048565385.1. Lineage (NCBI taxonomy): Eukaryota > Metazoa > Chordata > Mammalia > Primates > Cebidae > Saimiri > Saimiri boliviensis. Next base: position 59,106,462 of record NC_133470.1, read on the forward strand.
TGGCAAGAGACCTCCAGGGCCAGTTTGGATGGTGGAGAGTGATGGGCAGGAAGGAGCCCAGGGCTCAAATGGGACACAGGACTTGCATTTCTGTTTCTGAGGCCCAGCTGTCTATGGTATCTCAGTGACAACATGATTGCAGGGCAGAGGGGAGGAGGTCACAGGCCAGGCCTTAGAAATACCTTCAGCTTTTTGGTCAGTCTGGGAGAACTGATTACTCACATTGAAGAGACATCACATGTATGTCTGTGAGCTATCATAGGTACTGGATAAATCTGTTATTGAATGAAGAAACAAATGTTAGGACATATTATTCTGTGCAAAACCAATCTATAGTGAAACAAATCAGAGCAGTGGTTATATGTGCTGGGGTATTCACTAGGAAGGCGCATGATGGAAATCTTTAGGAGTAACAGTGACGTCTGTCTTGATAGGACTTTGATTTACACAGATCAAAACCTCATTACTCAGTGAGTATACACTTAAAATTTGTATATTTCACTGCCTGTGGATTTTACCACAATAGTAGACAAATGAACTCTCATTCATTCTGAAGTGTTTAGGGGTAAAGAACAGTATGCTGGGCACAGCAGCTTACACATGTAATCCCAGCACTTTGGGAGGCCAAGGCAGGAGGATCACTTGAGGCCAGGAATTAGAGATTACAGTGAGCTATGACCGTGCCACTGAACTCCAGCCTGGGTGACAGAGTGAGGCCCTGTCTCTAAAACAAAACAAAACAAAACAAAAAGAGTGCTGATGTCTGCAATTTACTTAGAAAAGCATGTAAATATATTGATGGATGGATAAAGGAATGTGTTGATGGGTAACTATGTAATAAATAAAACATGGCAAAATATTATCTGTACAATCTAGGTGGTGGGTGTTCACTGTACAATTCTTTCAACTATTTTGTAGGTTTGAATTTTTTTATAATAGAATTTTGCAAAAAGAGTTCCCTCAAGGTCATAATAAGAAACAATTTTACAGGCTGAATGCAGTGGCTCACTCTTGTAATCCCAGCTCTTTGGGAGGCTGAGGTGGGTGCACCACTTGAGGCCAGGAGTTTGAGACCAGCCTGGCCAATATGGCAACACCCCATCTCTACTAAAAATACAAAAGTTAGCTGGGCGTGGTGGCATGTGCCTATAATCCCAGCTACTTGGGTGGATGAGGCATGAGAATCACTTGAACCTGGGAGGCAGAGGTTGCAGTGAGCTGAGACCGTGCCACTGCACTCCAGCCTGGGCAACAGAGCAAGACTCTGTCTCAAACAAAAAGAGAAATTTTACAAACGTGATTTTTTTCATGCACATACATGTGCACATGTGCTCTTTGCCTGTGAGTATATTATGTACAAAGGTAAATATGTATCAAGCTGTCAACACATGTTTATATATGCACATTAGTAAGTGGCATCTCCAAGTATATGTCTGTTTGTGATGGGAGATTTGTGAGTGTCAAAGATAACATATCCAGCCAGATGTGTTCTATGGGCCAAATACACGGAAGGGTGGAAGACTAGAAGGGTGTCTTAACACAACATGTAATTATTATGGGGACATAATATATGCCAGACACTGTTCTAGGCAGCAAAACAAACTAAAAAAAACATGCTTTTGTGAGGTGTATATTCTGGTGGAGGAAGACAAATGATAGAAATTAATTAATTAACTAATTCTATAGTGCATTCTAAGGTGATAAAACCTACGGGGAAAAAACATTTGAGCAGAGTAAGGGGGATGCAGAGGGCTGGGCGGTGGGAAGGGATCAGGCAAGGAGAACAGACTTTACAATTTTGAAAGAAGTGATCAGGGAAGGCCATGCTGAGAAGGTAGCATTTGAGCAAAGTTTTGAAGGAGATGAGGAAGTAAGCAATGTGGCAATTTAGGTTGAGAATGTTCTAGGCAGGAGAAACAGTAAGGGCACAGCCCCTGAAATAAGGTGTCCCAGGCAGATCATGAGGAGCAGCAAGAAGACTTGAGTCACATGAGTGAGAAGAACTGAGTAGGTGAGAGGGCAGTGGGCAGAGAGCCTGGTAAAGGCCTACTGATGGAGGGCCTTATAGGCCAACATAAGGACTCCGCCTACTCTGACTGAAACTGGGAGTCTCTGTAGGGCTTGAGCAGAGAAGAACCAGAATGACTTAAGTTGCTAAAGGGTAGGGAAGACAGAGGAAACCTTTGAGGGGCTATGACAATAATCCCCTGTGAGAGAGAACGGTGCCTCATACCAGATTGGTGGCAGTGGAGACGGAGAGAAGTAGTTGGATTCTCCATGAACATGGAATTTCACAAAAGACCATCTGGCAGAAGGGTTGGCGTTGGGGGTGAAGTGGAGGAAGAACATTCTGTAAGGCCCTGTGGGAAGGATCTGCACTTCCCTGCCGAGGAGAAGCCACCTCGGCACAGCTAGGGTTGGGCTGCTGGCCAAGTGCGTGGAGCCCCAGGACAATTCCGGGGCCAGCACCAAGGTAGCAAGTGAAGACTTCAGTGGCCTGAAAAGAGAGGAAGGCCTGTCTACCAGAGAAGAAGGCCTGAGGCTGAGAGGCCACTTCACTCCCTCCACAGATCCACTCCTGAGACGGGCCTCATGTGTATCAAGCCTGGCCTTGTGGAACTGTGTTGTCCCCACCTTTTCACACATCTGTCCCCTGTCCCCCTTGTCCCGATGCCTCACTCTCCCATCCTGGTCTCAGAGCTCTCAGGGGCAGGAATTGAGTGGTTCTGGGTCTGACTGTTCTTACGTGCCCAGCCCCTAACATAGGCCACTCACTGACAATTGTTATGAAAACGCGTGAGTGGATGGAGGCCTGGCCCGTATGGCACTGGGCAAGTCTCTGAGGCTTGGTTTCCTCACTTCTAAATAGAAAATAATGAATGGTCACTCTCAGACATGGGAGAATACAGAGAAGTAACAGACGGCTGATCACTTTGTGAACAGTGAAATGGTGTCCAAACATAGGTTGCCACCATTGCTACCATTGAGAGAAGGGGTGGGAAGGATAGAGTAGGGCACTGAAGAGTGAAGGCCGAGAGCTAAACTAAACCTGCCCCAGAATGGGCTTCCCTCCAACAGCGTTACTGTGGAGAAAGAATGGCAGAAATTCTGAAGCAGAAGCCATGGCAATGTGAATGTTTGGAACATTTCGGAAGCCCTGCCTTCTCGTCCACAGAGAGAAGGTCATGTACCCAGCTGCTGCATCTGCATGCATCCCCCCATCCTAACACCAAACAGAGAAGTGGTCAAGACTGTGTGGGAGCTTCCAGTCCTCGATCCTATCCCCCTCCACCATCTCTCCACTCTATCCTTACAACATTCCTGGACTTTCTGAGGCTCAGAGATGGTCAGAGCTGGAAGGGCTCTTGGAGTTTTCCATTCATAATTCCAAGCTACTCAGGGGAAGACTCTCCATGGCTTTCATCAAGCCCCCTGCCAGTGAAATCTTTCTTCATGCTCTCAGAGCCAGGCTCAAACCCCACTGGTCCTACTCTCTAGGCCCCTGGAAACAGATGAAAAATAAAGCCAGTCATCCTTCCTTTGCATAGCAGTTTTTACTCTGCCCATGTATGGTTGCCAGATAAAATATAGGATGCCAGTTAAATTGGAATTTCAGATAACCCATGAACTATGTTTGAGTGTAAGTATGTCCCATGCAATATTTGGGACATACTTACACTCAAACATTATTGCATGGGACATACTTCTACTCAAACATTATTTGTTGCTCATCTGAAACTCAAATTGAACCAGGTTCTGTCTCTTTATTTGCTAAATCTGGCAACCCTATGATCGGACCAGGATCATGTGGTAAAAGCAGTTGGCAGCCACAGCTGGGCCTTGTCTGGCACATTCAGATAGCAGACCCCATTCAGTGGTTCATGAAGTCTGAATGTCACCCCCAATTTCTCAACTGCCCCAGAGATCAGGTTAGCCTCCAACCCCTGCACTTAACGGCTTACTCAGATTCTTCCAGCAGAGTCCCCACTATGCTGAGGGATATTTTCTACATGCCCGGCACCCACTGCCAGCCTTCCCATCTCTTCTGAAGGGAGGTACCCTGCTGGTCAGCGATTTTATGTATTCTGGCTCAAATGCCAGTTCTCACTTCCTTTCATTTAGCAAACTAAGAATAATCAGGGGGTGGGGGCCTACCTAAGAAACCAAAGCAGGACATTAGTGATGAAAGGCACAAAAAAAAAAAAAAAAAAAAAAAAAAATCAAGCACGACAGCATGAAGGTGCCAGAGCAGGCCTTTTCTGACTCAGAGGACTGGAGATGGCTACCGTCCTCTGCTCTGGTGGGTAACATGTATCTTTCCTGTTTCCAAAGGACTCCTGGGATTTGGGGGGCTTTCACATGGCCACTTTTTCCCAAACATTCACAGTCACCTCCAACCTCATGCCACTGGTGATGGTAACAAGTCTCAAACTCTCCCAGGATTGTTCATATAATCCTTCAGCAGATGTGGAAAGGGAACAGGAGAAGCTTCTCTGGGTACATAGACCATTGCTGAGGAGGGACAGAGGGAGAAGAGGGGCTAGAACCCTAATCAAGAGCAAGACTAGGAACCTCTCTTCCAAAGGTCAGCTTCAATTCTGTATGTAGTTCTGTAGTTGTTTGTTTTTAATATGTCTTCTCCTACTTGGCTGTATGCTCCTTGAGATTAGGGGGTCTCTTTTTTGTTCATTGTTACATCTTAAGTGCCTAGAACAGTGCCTGGAACATTGCAGGGCTGATAAATGGTGACTGAATGACTGATAGAATGAATGAGCAAAGTAGGTCAGCATAGGAGAAGGGTCAGGAACAAGGTTGGGTCAGCACAGAAACCAGAGCAGGAAGCTTAACGGACAGGTGGGAGGATGAGGAAAGAGTAAATCCAGTGACCTATTCGAAAGCCTCCAGTGACGTTGGCTCCTTGTTGCCCAATCTGCTATATCTCCTGAGTCACATTCCAACACCTACAGTCCAGTGATAAAATCCCTCATTGGCAAGTTCTAGGAAGACAGTTATTCTCTAGATGCCCAGGAACTGTAATCCCAGGACAAGAAGAGATGATTTCCTCACATCCTCTCTGCTTAGATTCAAAGAACAACATGTGCTCTTCTGTCTAGTTAGGACAACTTGGTTATAATGGCTTATGCTTGACAATTTTTCAACAGCCTTTGAGCCCACTGGAAACTTCCCTCTAATATAGGCTAGAAACTCAATACAGATAGGCACTTAGGGCTCATTAAAATCTGAACTAATGAAGATGCTGATTACTATGGAAACTGCCATCATCTCTGGTGACCTGTGAAGTGGAGAAGAAATAAGGGTAAAAGGGTGGATGTGGGGATATGGAATGAAGAACAGGAGTTGGGAGTTAGGGACTGGGGTATGGTAGAGGGGAGGAACTGCCATTTATTACTGGCTTCTTTGGTGCAAGGCAATGAGCATTGCATTTCACATACATTTGATCATCACAGCCCCCTGGAAGTTAGGCACTCATTCTCTTCTCCACCCACCTCACTGACTGGCAAAGCATAACCATTAATCAACAAGATGGGCCTATCACCATTCCTAGTGCTTATCATTGGAAGAGTTAACCTTGAACTCCCTGCCATCTAATCCTTAACAAAAGCTCACTTGTGAGAAATGATATTCATAGAGAGATGCTTGAAGAGCAGGCTGCTCATCCATTGCTGGAGACACGTGACTTTTAAAGGCAAGGCCTGTGCTTCGGAAGTTGGATCATAATCTCCAGATGGGAGAGTGTGTGTTGGGGGAGCAGGCCTCAGTGCAGAGCTGGAAAAGGCACATTCGATATTATAATAACTATGGTTTCCTTAACACAAACTACAGACAGGAAAGCTCAACATTTGCAATGCTGGTTTTTCTGCACTTCAGGCCACAAAAACAAACCCACGCAATGGGGTTTGACATTCAGAGGGACCTGTCATTCCTTCTGCAGAATCTGAAAAAGCAATCTTGATTGCAGCAAACAAGCAGACTCTATATGACCATTGCTATAACACTATCAAAGTCCAAAAGATGTCTCTTTCAGGATCAGCATAATGGTTTTCTAAAATTATCATTGCTTTGATTCATTTTAAGTTACAGTATTTAATTTCTTTGAAACATGCAAATGCCAGTAAGGGAGAGTGCAAAATAGTTGCATTTATTTAAAATAAGATAGAAGAAGATGGAATAGACATGCTTTGCCTTATTCCTCTTGCTATTACAACTAAAAACTCTGGACATTATATACAAAACAAACATACGACTCAAAAAGGTGGAAAGAAGGCAGACCACGTAAGGTCTTCAGATGGGAAGAATGACATGAATTTTCTTTTTGCTTCATATATCTTAGAATTGAAGTTAAAGAAGCCAGCAACCAAAAATATACTAACAGGCATTGACAAAAAGAGCTCCAGTCAAATCCTGTTTTCTCTAGCCAAAGGACTAGGAATGAATTAGCCTAGCAAGACAGAAAAGTTTTAGACAATAATCTCTCTATGCCAGCAATAACCAGAGAAAAAACAACTGTAGCCCCATCCCTACCAGCAAAGACTGAGTGGGGAGCCTAGACTTCCAATAATGATAAAACGATGCCTATACCAAGAAGATATTGAGATCCTAAAATGTGTAGGATTTGCAACAGAAGTGCAAAATATGTAAAGCAAAACCTGATAAAATTGAAAGGAGAAATAGAAAAGGCTATAATTACAGTCAGAGACTTCAAAACTGCTCTCTCAACAATAAACATAAGAATTAGACAGAAAATCAGCAAGATATAAAAGAAGTCAAAAACATAATGAACTACTGGGATCTAAACAGCATTTTTAGACCACCCGACAGTAGCAAAACACACATTCTTTAAAGTGCCCATGGAACATAGATTAAGATAAGCCGTATTCTGGGCCATAAACGAAACAAACCTCAACAAATTTGAATGAATTGAAATCATATAGAAATGTGTTCTCTAACCACAAAGGAATCTGTGTTAGGCTATTCTTGCATAGCTATAAAAAAAAATACTGGATGGGTGCAGTGGCTCACACCTGTAATCCCAGCACCTTGGGAGGCCAAGGCAGGAGGATCACTTGCTGTCAGGAGCTCGAGACAAGGCTGGCCAATGCGGCAAAACCCTATCTCTACTAAAAATACAAAAATTAGCCACTAGAGGCTGAGGCAGGAGAATCACTTGAACCCAGGAGGTGGAGGTGGCAGTGAGCCAAGATCGCGCCATTGTACTACAGCCTGGGTGACAGAGCGAGACTCTGTCTCAAAAAAAAAAAAGAAAGAAAGAAAGAAAGAAATACCTGAGACTGGGTAATTTATAAACAAAAGAGAAAAGAGGTTTAATTGGCTCATGGTTCTGCTGGCTGTACAAGAAACATAGCAGCTTCTGTTTTTGGGGGAGACCTCAGGACAGTTCCAATCATGGAGGAAGCAGGAGCAAGAGAGAGATGGGGAGAGGTGTCACACAATTTGGAACAACTAGATCTCACAAGAACTCACAATCTCGAGGATAGTACCAAGGGGATGGTACTAAACCACTCATGAGGAATCTGTCCCCATGATCCAATCACCTCTCACAGGTCCCTCTCCAACATAGGAGATTACAATTCAACATGAGATTTGGGCAGGGATGCAGACCCAAACCATATCAGAATCAAAGTAGAAATTATTAATAGATAACAGGAAAACCTACAAACACTTGGAAGATAACAACTCACTTGTTAATAATCCATGGGCCAAAAAGTCTCAAGGAAAACCAAAAAGAACATTGAACATGAAGGATAATAAAAACTAAACCTATTGGCCAGGTGCTGTGGCTAATGCCTGTAATCCCAGCACTTTGGGAGCCCAAGGCAGGTGTGTCACAAGGTCAGAAGTTCAAGACCAGCCTGGCCAAGATAGTGAAACCCCATCTCTACTAAAAATACAAAAATTAGTAGTGCGTGGTGGTCAGTGCCTGTAATTCCAGCTACTCAGGAGGCTGAGGCAGAGAACTGCTTGAACCTGGGAGGCGGAGGTTGCAGTGAGCCGAGATTGCGCCATTGCATTCCAGCCTGGGTGACAGAGCAAGACTCACCCATCTTAAAAAAAAAAAAAAAAAAGAAAAGAAAGAAAAGAAAAGAAAAAAGAAAAAGAAAACTAATATCAAAATATGGAAGAACCAGTTAAAGTAGTACTGAGAAGGAAGCTAAGTGCACACATTGTAAAAAGAGAAAAAGTCTGAAATCAATTACCCAAGCTCCCACCTCAAGAACCTAGCAAAAGAAGAACAAACTAAACCAAAAGCAAGCAGAAGGAAGAGTATAATACATAGCATAAATTAATGAAATTTCAAACAGAAAATCAATGGGGAAAATCAGTAAGACAGTATGCTACCTCTTTGAAAAGATCGATAAAATTGACAAATCTCTAGCAAGACTGACAAAGAACAAAAGAGAAAACACAAATTACCAATAAAGCAGAGAATATCACTATAGACCCTCCAAACACCAAACAATAAAAATGGAATGCTACAAATAACTCTATACACATAAATCTGACTACTCAGAAGAGACAGACCAATTCCTCAAAAAACACAAGCTACCAAAATTCACTCAATATGGAATATATAATTTGATTAGTCCTATTAAAAAAAATATTTTTTAATTTTAAAACTCTCAAGAAAGTGATCTCTTGGCCCTGATGGTTTCACTGGAGAATCCTACCAAACATTTAAAGAAGAATTATTACTGATTTTACACCTCTTTCCAAAAAATAGAAGAAGAGAGAACACTTCCCTTCTCTTCTTGTAACATTAGTACTTACCCTGATACTAAAACTAAACAAAACAGTACCAAAAAAGAAATCTGCAGAACCAATACCTCTCATGAATGTAAATTTTTAAATCCTTTTTTAAATTAGCAAAATAATTCCTCAACATATAAAAATAATGAAAAACTATGACCAAATGGGATTTATTTCAGAAATGCAAGACTAGCTCAATATTTAAAAATCAATCACTAGGAGTGGTGGCTCATGTCTGTAATCCCAGCATTTTGGGAGGCTGAGGTGGGCAGATCACCTGAAGTCAGGAGTTCGAGACCAGCCTGACCAACATGGAGAAACCATGTTGGTCAGTCTCTACTAAAAATACAAAATTAGCTGGGCGTGGTGGTACATGCCTGTAATCTCTGCTATTCAGGAGGCTGAGGCAGGAGAATCGCTTGAACCCGGGAAGCAGAGGTTGTGGTGAGCAGAGATCGCACCACTGCACTCCACCCTCGGCAACAAGAGTGAAACTTTGTCTCAAAAAAAAAAAATCAGTCACTGTAATCTATTATTTTAATAGGTTATAGAAGAAAAATTATATTAGCATATCAATACAGAAAAACATTGACAACATTCAATACCCATTCATGTCAAAAACTGTCATAAAAATAGGAATAGAGAGGAAAGACCTCAACTAGATAAATAACACCTACAAAAATGTTACGGTGGCAGGCGCCTGTAATCCCAGCTAACATCATATTTATCAGTGAAAGATGAAATTCTTTCCTCCTAAGATCAAGAACAGAACAAGGATGTCTGCCCTCACCACTCTTATCCAACATAGTGCTGGAAGTTCTAATCAGTGCAATAAGGCAAGAAAATGAAATAAAAGGTATACTTACTGGAAAGGATGAATAAAACTGTCCCTTTTCACAGATGACATGATTGTCTACATAGAAAATTCCAAGGAATCAAGGAGAAAAAACTTAGAAATACTAAACAAATTAAGCAAGGTCATAGAATACAAGATAAACCAAAAAAACAATTGTATTTTTATATACTAGCAATGACCATGTAAACACTAAAAATCCAATACCATTTACAATCAGTCAAAAAAAGAGAAATGCTTAAGTATAAATCTAACAAAATATGCACAGGATTTATACGCTAAAAATTATGTAGTGTCAATGAAAGAAATCAATGAAGATCTATATAAATGAAGATAACATCCAGGTGTTCACAAACTGGAAGACTCAACATACTAAAGATGTCAATTCTCCCCAAATTGATATACAGCTTGAACACGATTCCTGCAAAAATCCTGGCCAGGCACGGTGGCTCACACTTGTAATCCCAGCACTTTGGGAGGCCGAGGTGAGAGAATCCCTTGAGCCCAGGAGTTCAAAATTAGCCTGAGCAACATAGTGAGACCCCCATTTCTACAAAAGATAAGAAAACAGTTAGCTGGACATGATGGTGCGCGTTGTAGTCCCAGCACTTTGAGAAGCCAAGGCGGAAGGAGTGCTTGAGCTCTGGAGTTCAAGACCAGCCTGGCCAACATGGTGAAACCCCGTCTCTACTAAAAATACAAAAATTAGCTGGGCATGGTGGTGGGCACCTGTATTCAGGAGTCTGAGGCATGAGACTCGCTTGAACCCAGGAGGTGGAGGCTATAGTGAGCCAAGATCATGCCACTGCACTCCAGCCTGGGCGACAGAGCAAGACTCCATCTGAAAAAAAAAGAAAGGAAAGGAAGGAAAAGAAAGAAAAGAAGGAAGGGAAGGAAGGAAGGAAAAAAGAAAGAAAGAAAGGGAGGGAGGGAGGAAGAGAGTGAGAGACAAAAAGAAAATAGGCAAATGAAGAGCTGAGCATGGTATCTGACGCCTGTAATACTAGTACTTTGGGAGGCAGAGGTGAAGGATCACTTGAGCCTAGGCTGGAGTGCAGTGTCACAATCTGGGCTCACTATAACCGCTGCATCCCAGGCTCAAGCTATCCTTCTACTTCAGCCCCCACCAATAGTTTGTGACTAAAAGCATACACCACCATAACCAGCTAATTTTTAGCAGAGATGGGGTTTTACCATGTTGACCAGGCTGGTCTGGAACTCCTAACCTCAAGAGATCCTCCCCCATTGGTCTCCCAAAGTGCTGGGATTACAGGCCTGAGCCACGAATCTGGCAAAAAAAAAAAAAAAAAAAAAAAAAAGAAAAGAAAAGAAAATCTCAAAATTAGCCCAGCACAGTGGAGCATGCTTGTAGTCCCAGCTACTCAGGAGGTTGAGGTGGGAGGATCACCTGAGGCCAGGAGTTTGAGGCTGCAATGAGCCATGATCATGCCATTGCATTCCAGCCTCAGTGACAGAGCTAGACTTCATCCTTTAAAAAAGAAAAATTAGAGAAAATGATATAAACATTTTACTGAAAAGGATATGGCATAGATAGCAAATGAGCACATAAAAAGATGAACATCATTAGCCATTAGGGAACTACAAATTAAAACCACAATCAGGCTGGGCACAGTGGCTCATGCCTGTAATTCCAGCACTTTGGGAGGCCGAGGCAGGTGGATCACGAGGTCAGGATTCAAGACCAGCCTGGTCAAGATGATGAAACCCTGTCTCTAGTAAAAATACAAAACTTAGCCGGGCATGGTGGCAGGCACCTGTAATCCCAGCTACTCAAGAGGCTGAGGCAGGAGAATCACTTGAACGGGATGGGGGAGGGGGGGCGCTGCAAGGCGGAGGTTACAGTGAGCCGAGATCAAGCCACTGCATTCCAGCCTGAGTGACAGAGTGAGACACTGTCTCAAACACACACATACACACACACACACACACACACACACTGAGGTATCACTTTACCCTTATCAAAATGGCTAAATAAAAACTTGTCGCTGGGCGTGGTGGCTTATGCCTATGATCCAGGCACTTTGGGAGGCTAAGGTGAGTGAATCACCAGAGGTCAGGAGTTAAAGACAAGCCTGGCCAACATGGCAAAATTCTGTCTCTACTAAAAATACAAAAATTAGCCAGGCATGGTGGCGGGCACCTGTAATCTCAGCTACTAGGGAGACTGAGGCTGGAGAATCGCTTGGACCCGGGAGGCGGAGGTTGCAGTCAGCCGAGGTTGTGCCACTGCACTTCAGCCTGGCAATAGAGCAGGACTTCATCTCAAAAAAAAAAGGGGTGGGGCTAACTGAAAGGACTGTGTTTGCAGGAATGTAAGGAAATGTCCTTGTTATGATACACAAAAATTAAAGGGTTCCCTGGTGAAGGGACCTGAAAGACCGGAGAAAACCACACTGTTTCCTCAACAGTAGGGGCAATACCAAGTCCAGAGTAAGAGCACATTCAGCGGATGGTATAGTATCTGTCATGTGGCTGTCAGGCCTGGCTAGTGCATACATTGTGTGCAGACTTGGAAACGAAGTGGGCTGTCAGTCATGGAAAGACTCTACAAGCCTAACTGCGACACACATTGCAGGAAGTCCTTATTGGAATCCCACCAAAAATGCTTGCTGTGGGGTCCAATGGGCATGTATTTCTGGTCTCCCAACAGCCAATCCTAGTGCTGCACATGCTTGCAGGGGCGGGGCCATGGAGACAAAGTGACCAATAGCAGAGAAGAATGTGAATGAGGTGAGCCAAAAGCGGCGGTTAGAGCAGGTTGATGTAAAAGAGAGTGACCGTTAGGACGAGCTGAGGACTTCTGGTCTGTTCTGTACCTGAACTGCCAGCAAATTTCAACTCCCGCTTGCCATTCAACATCATGGATGATCCACACAGTGAACAGCAGCGCATACTGCGTCGCCACCAACGGGAGAAGAAGGAGCTGCAAGCCCAGATCCAGAGCTTAAAAAACTCGGTCCCCAAGACCGACAAGAAGAAAAGAAAGCAGTTACTCCAAGATGTGGCCCGCATGGAGGCCGAGATGGCACAGAGGCACCGGCAAGAGTTGGAGAAGTTCGAGGATGAGAGGAGCTTTGAAGCTGTCATCGAAGACCTGGCCAAGATGGATCTGGAAAACCAGCCTCCCCGCTCCCGCAAAGCCCAGAGAAAGCGTGAGAGAACGGAGGCGGAGCACCGGGGGAGCAACTTCCAGGCCGAGATGGAGCACCTGGCCGGCTTCCGGCGTGAGGAGGAGGAGAAGCTCGCCGCCATCTTGAAGGCCAGGGGTCTGGAGATGAAACAGATCCCAGCAGATGGCCACTGCATGTATCGCGCCATTCAAGACCAGCTGGCGTTCTCCATGTCGGTGGAGACGCTGCGCTCCCGTGCCGCCAGCTACATGCAAAAGCAGGTCGACGAGTTCCTGCCCTTCTTCGGCAACACCGAGACCGGCGACTCCTTCGGCTACGACGACTTCATGAGCTACTGTGACAACGTCGCGCACTCTACCATGTGGGGAGGCCAGCTGGAGCTTAGGGCCCTGTCACACGTCCTGAAGACCCCCATCGAGGTGATCCAGGCCGACTCGCCCACCGTGGTCATCGGGGAGGAGTACACCAAGAAGCCGATCATCCTGGTCTACCTGCACTACGCCTGCATCCTCGGCGAGCACTACAACTCCGTGAGGCCGGTCCAGGCCGAGGCTGCGGCCGCCGGGGCCACATCGGCGCCCCCGCGTCTCCAGTAGGCCCAACTGCGTCACAATCCCCGCATCTCCTCAGTAGGCTGTTTATTTTCCCCCTTTGCTTTTCTCTGAGTTTTTTCCTTCCTTTTACTCAAAACTACCCTCCCCCGCCCCCACTTTCCTACTCTGCTGCTTTCACAAGGTGGGAAGTGAAATTCCAGGGAAATTCCCTGGCAATTTGAGGGAAATCTTTGCATTGCACCACCGGAGGAGCATATGTTTGATAAGTTTAACCTCTTCTTGCCCTTAAGGGTCTTTACCTCCCTCCCCAACTAAGAATTGGTCATGTTGAGTATAACTTAGGATAAAAAATGGAAATGCTGGCCGGGCGCGGTGGCTCACGCCTGTAATCCCAGCAGTTTGGGAGGCCGAGGCGGGCGGATCACGAGGTGAGGAGCTTGACACCAGCTTGGCCAACATGGCAAAACCCCGTCTCTACAAAAAATACAAAAATGAGCCGGGCGTGGTGGCAGGCGCCTGTAATCCCAGCTGCTCGGGAGGCTGAGACAGGAGAATCGCTTGACCCAGCAGGCAGAGGTTGCAGTGAGCCACTGCACTCCAGCCTGGAAGACAGAGCCAGACTCTGCCTCAAAAAAAAAAAAAAAAAAAAAAAGAAAAAGAAAAAGAAAAAAAGAAAAAAAAAGGATAATAAAAAATTAGCCGGGAGTGGTGGCGGGCACCTGTAATCCCAGCTACTTGGGAGGCTGAGGCAGGAGAATTGCTTGAACCCCGGAAGTGGAGATTGCAGTGAGCCGAGATCATGCCACTGAACTCCAATGTGGAAGACAGAGCGAGACTCCGTCTCAAAAAAAAAGAAAAAAAGAAAATGTTAAGTTATTAGGTTTCACGTGTTCTGGGAAAAATAAATCTAGTAGACTAGCTCGGGGAGTCTTCAGGTTTTCCTATGAATATCTTGGATTACTTAGACAAACTTGGGAGTTTGTGATTGAAATGCCTTGGGAAGGCCTTCTGCTGAGTTTTCGGGGAAAAGATTGTCGTGGTTTGCTTTTTACTTAAGTTGGGCTACTCAGGAGATGTCTCAAGTTATGCACAAGAGATCTGCTATTACTTTTTGTTTTTTCATCAAAACTTGTGTAGTTCCTAATTTAGTTGCTCAGATGTTTGCTAATTCTAAATAACAGCATTTGTTAAACGTGTAAGGTAAATCTGTTAAATAGAGAACGTAAATTTAGATAAACTGATAGCCTAGATAAGGTTTACTCTAAGATGTGAAAGATCTAAAGTTAATTTCCTTTATCAAAGGTAGGAAGAGATATGACTTTATTCAAATAGTTGATACATTTCATTATCTTTACAACCGGCATAAAAAAAAAAGACACATTGATGCGTAATTTACTTACTATAAAGGGTAAAGATCTGAATCTAGTAAGTTTCCTTTATTCTTAGGATATAAAAGGCTATGACTTTATTCAAGTACTTGATCCACCTTGTTATATCAACAGGTATATAAAGTGTGAAAGATAAATATGTAATAACTTTCCTTATTTCTTAAAGATAGAAAAATAGCTTAAAAGATGATTTAAAATATTAAAGTTCTGCTCTATCTTGTTACATCAATAACTGACATGAAACAAAAAAGTGAACAATGTACTTTTGTTATTTAAGACTTGTTAATATCCCTGAATGTCACAAAATAATATAAAAGTGAAATGATTGGCAGTCAACAACTTATGAAACTTTTAATCTTTACTTTCTGTAATTCGGTGAGGTTAATTTTGGAAATTCTTTCTACATTCCAAAGGCTCTAAAATAAAATATATGTTTTTCAGTTTTTAAGCATGTAATCTGTTCAAAAATAAAAATCGTTTAAAAAATACCTGCTTCTCTTTTTTTGTGTAACTGACTTCCTATAGAGTTTATGTCCCATGATCTACTTTAGCAAAGGAATTCTGGAGGGTCAGGGAGCATAGGCCTGTTGGGGGGGGCACGGTGGTGGTTGCTAACTGGGGACAGGGGCAAAGGCTGGTGAAAGGGTCTAGAAATGGGAAAAGTGCTCTGCTTCAGTGGGCTGTATAGGGTAAGAGCTGCAAAGGGAAAGGGTCCAGGCTGGAGGCTGGGGTGTGGGCTGGTGAAGGGCAGTAAGAGAAGGTGGCCTAGCTGGGGCAGGCTGGAGGAGAGAAAGGGGGCCTGGCTTGGGAAGAGAAGCTGATTGGGAACTGGGCTACAGTCTGGGGACGGGATCCTGGCAGTGGTGTAGGTGGGTGGAGAAAAGGGTAGGAAAGGGGGCTGGGCCAAGAAAGAGGCACTGGCTGTAGGAATAGGTTGACCAGGGGGCAGCTCATTGGGAGAAGACCTCTGGTAGGAAGGAGTCTGTGGCTACTGAATTAGTTAACTCAGGCAACCTGCCTGGGCAGGGGAATTGAAGGGAATTGAGCAATTGGGCCTGGACAGGGAAGGGAGCATCGCTGGGGAGGACATACAGACTGAAGAAGGGCTATATGGTGTGGAGGAGTCATGGAAAGAGAAGGAAGCCTGGCTGGGATGGGAGGAGGGGGGACCTGTCGGGGAACACTGGCTGGGAAAGGTGGCCAGGCTGAGAAGCCTTAGGTGGCCAAAGGGGCCAAGCATGGGAGTGGCCTTGGCAGGGCAA
This sequence comes from Saimiri boliviensis, assembly GCF_048565385.1. Lineage (NCBI taxonomy): Eukaryota > Metazoa > Chordata > Mammalia > Primates > Cebidae > Saimiri > Saimiri boliviensis. The sequence goes on from NC_133470.1 coordinate 59,122,458, forward strand.
GGAGGAAGATCTTGGGGAAGAGGGAACAGGCTATGGAGGCATGGGTAGAGGAAGGGGACAAGGCTGGGCAAGGGAATCTATCTGTGGACTGGGACATGGGTTGGGGAAGAAAGCCTAGCTGGGAAGGGGATAATAAGGTGAGTGGGGTGAGGAGCTCGTTAGGGAAGAACTGGCCGGTCAAGGGAAGGAGGCCCAGTTGTTAGGAGCCAAAGGATGAGAAAGGTGTCCCTGGCTGTTAATGAGGGGAAAGGCTGGGGAAGAGCACCTGGCCAGGGGAGGGGACATGGGCTGTGCAATGGAGTCCAGGCTAGAGAAGACACCAGACCAGGAAAGGAGATCTAGCAGGAAAGCAGGCGTAAGCTGGGGAGAAGGACATGGACTGAGGAAAAAGGACACAGATTGGCAGAGAGGGTGAGGCTGAGGAAGGGTCTCAGAGTGATAGTGTGCCCATCTTGTAAAGGGAGCACAGTCTTGAGAGTCTGGCACAAGCCAAGGAAGACAGATGGATGCGGGGCAAGGAGGATAGTGGGGGTAAAAATACCCTGACAGGGAAAGGTTACCTGACTAGAGGAGGACTCTGACAGAGGAAGGGGCGGGGGAGGGAAGCACAGACTAAGAAAAAGAACATGGTGGTGAGAGAGGTTTGAATACTGAGAAGGACATAGGCTAGAGATGGGATCATAGGTGGGTTAGTAGTCCTGGCTGGGAGAGGGGGCCTAGCAGGTAGAGAGGGCTTGCTGGGAAAGAGATCATGCCTGGGAATGAGGGGCTCTGCCCTTGATGGGAACCTGGCTGAGAAAGGGCACGTGGTTGAGAAAACGGGCTTAGTTGAGGAGGGGGACACAGGATAAGAATGGGATCTGGCTAGGGAAGGGGCAATAGGCTGGACAAGGAGGCTGGGAAGGCGAAGGCTGCAGAAGGAGGCCTGCCTGGGAAAAGGAGCACAGACTGGGGCTAAGAGCATAGTGGGTGAGGAAAGCCTGGCTGCAGGAGGGGCAAGACTAGGAAAGGGTTCCTAGCCGGGGAAGTGGACTTGGCTTAGCATGGGCACGTGTGGGTGAAGGGATCCTGGTGGGAAAGGTTGCATGGTAACTGGGCAGGTGAGGGAATGCTGAGAGAGAGAAGATGCCTGGTTGTGGAAGGAGGTGCTGGCTGGGAAAGGCCAGTAAAGGGGCAACTCTTTGTAAAAGTGGTGTCGTTGAAAAGGGGAAAGGCTGGGGATAGGTGCCTGGCTGTGGGAAGGGGACATAGGGTTGAAAAGAGGCAGCCAGGCACAGTGGCTCACGCCTGTAATCCCAGCACTTTGGGAGGCCAAGGAGGGCAAATCACGAGGTCAGGAGTTGAAGACCAGCCTGACCAACATATTGAAACCCCGTCTCTACTAAAAATACAAAAATTAGCTGGGCATGGTGGTACTCACCTGTAATCCCAGCTACTCAGGAGGCTGAGGCAGGAGAATTGCTTGAACCTGGGAGGCAGAGGTTGCAGTGAGCCAAGATCACGCCACTGCACTCCAGCCTGGGAGCAGAGTAAGACTCCATCTCCAAAAAAAAAAGAAAAAAGAAAAAAAAAGAAAAGAAAAGAAGCCTGGGCTGTGGAAGGGCAGACTGGCTAAAGAGCCTGTCAGCAGGATCTCAGGTTTAGGAATGGGCTCCGGCTGGGGTTGAGGCTGGCCTGGGAAGAGGAAGGAAGGAGGAGTACCCAGTGGGGGTAGAGGATGGGGAGGAAGCCCCACTGAGACACAGGCTGGGAACCCAACAGTAAGTGGTTAGAGGGCAGAGCGGTGTGCACAGACTGGTCAGATGGCTAAGAAAGGGGCTAAAGAGGGCACAGCTTGAGGAAGAGGTTCTGGCTGGGGAAAGGGGCCCTGGGTGAGGGGACATAGGCTGGGCAAGGAAAATAAAGTTGGGTCATGGAGCCTGCCTGAAGATAGGGATATTGGGTGAAGGGGACCTAGCAGGAGAAGGGGCTCTGGCTGGGGTAGAATTCCTTCATGGTTCAGGACAGACTAGAGACAGGAGTTCAGGCTTGGGAAGGCTGCCTGGTTGCCAAAGAGAGCCTACCTGTCCAGGGGCCACAGGCTGGGGAGGGACAAGCTGGGGCAAGGGGCCTGGGTAGGGCTGCTACAGAAGGCAGTACTGGCTAGGAAACAGGGCCTGACTAGGGAGGGCCATTATCAGTAGGCATAGGGAAAGCATGCCTAGCAGAGCAAGGGGATCTGACTGGAGACGTGCCCTTGGCTGGGGAAGGCGGCCTAGCTGGGAGGAAAGGTATAAATGGATGAAGGGGGCCTGGCTGAGAAAGTGGGCATGGCTAGGTTTCAGGGAACAGGCAGCTTCAGGGCTCCTGATGAGAGAGGGGCAGGCAGCATAGGGTGGGGATCGGGTGGGGAAGAGGGACTCCCTGAGAAAGGAGGCCCAGCTCTAGAAAGGAGTTAGACTGAGGAGCAGGGTTAAGGAAGTACACCTGGGCAAGGAAGGGGGACTAGGCTGGTGACAAGGACACTCATTGCTGAAGGGAGACTAGTTGGCATAAAGTTGGTATAGGATGAAAAAGGAATTCCTGGCTTTTGAAGAGGGGAGGGTACCTGGCTGGGGGAGGAGGCACTTGGTAGGCAAGGGGTTCCCAGGGTCTGGGGGAATGGCTGGGAATTGGGCACAGTTGCAGAAGGGTGCACTGACTGGAAAAGGAGGCATAGGCTGGGCAGTGGTCTTAAGTGGGGAAGAGGCATACATTGCTGAAAAGGGCACCGCCTAGATAATGTAAGCCTTGCTTGGGGGTGGGGCTGGTACTGCCTAAGAAATTCTGTGACAGATGGCACCAAAGATGGTAGAGTCCCATTTTACAGGCTTGTCCCTGAATACAAGAGAAACAGCTATTCCTATTTTGGGAACCTTTAAGATCTCACCGGGCCTGTCCCCAACTGCCCCCACTGGGTCTGCCTTCCTCAGGAAGGAGAGCAAAGTGTTAAGTCAGGCCAGATCCTAACCATACCCAGAACACAGAGAGGACCTTCACTGTGGGATCTGGCAAGACACAAGGGATTTGCAGTTTGTTCCATTCTATAACAATGACTGCAGTCACTGAGGACAGTGACTATTCTGGGCAAGTTCATGAAAGCCATGGGGTACTGTTCTCAGAAGTATCTAATTCCAGAAGCAACTTTCATTCATTTCCTTACTGTTTTTCATTTATTCATTATCATTCCCTCTCCCCTCTTGCCATAGCAATAAAAAATAAGATGCCTCCTGTATGCAGATGTAGGCTCTGGAGTCAGACATCTATCCGGGTTTAATGCCTAACTTGCCCACCTACTTCCTAGATTTGTGACCCTGGATAAGTCACCTAAACTTTCTGGGCCTGTTTCCTCATGGATAACACAGGGCAATTAATACTTGTCTTAGAGATATTTCTTGAGGATGTTAAGAATATTAAATGAAAATGCAGCCAGTCGTGATGGCTCACACCTGTAATCCCAGCACTTTGGAAGGCAAAGGTGGGCAGATTATTTAAGGCCAGGAGTTCAAGACCAATCTGGCCAATATGGTGAAACGCCGTCTCTACTAAAAATACTAAAAATAAGCCAAGCATGGTGGCATACGCCTGTAGATCCAGCTATTTGGAAGGCTGAGGCAGGAGAATCGTTTGAACCAGGGAGGCAGAGGTCGCTGTGAGCTGACATCGCACCACTGCACTCCAGCCTGGGCGACAGAACGAGACGCTGTCTCAACCAAAAAAAAAGAAAAAGAAAAGAAAATGCATATAAAGTGTCCAGTAAATAAGTGCCCAATAAATGTTAGCTACTGTTATTATCTAGAAGCCCATGAACATGACACTATCAGCTCTGGCGGCAGCCACTTCTTAATTTTGTCTACAGTGACTTTTGGGGCCACTTGGCCTCTTCCTACAGGTCCTGCAGTGGAATCAGAGACTCTCCCACAGCTGTCTGCCCCAGATGTTGCTACCAGAGCTTCTACTGGAGCTCACCCAAAGTGCCCCCCTAGGGACAGGGTGACCTGCATGCGGGAACCCATCAGGCTCTTTCTTTCAGGATTTTTCTACACAAACACAGACTCACATGTTTTGAAAAACAATATTGTTGTCATTCTATCGAAATTGCCTTTTAAACTTAACAACACGTTATAAACACTTTCTCCCGTCCTTAAACAGTCATCAATACGATGATTTCAATGCCTGCATTCTAGCCAATGAATGTGCTATAATTTACTTATTCAGTTCCATTGTTGGACACTTAGATTGCTTTCAATTCCTCACCACTATAAATATGCCACTGTAATATCCTTGCAGCTGAATCTTTGTCTATATTTCTGATTATTTCTTTTTGATAAGATTTAAAGAAGTGATCTAGGTCAAAAAGGAGAGGCTCTTAATGCAATCTGGGAAAGACTGCATGAATTTACACTCCCAGGGTATTAGAGTGTTATTTTCCCACATAATTGCCAACACGGAAAATTGTCATTGTTGCTAATTTGTTAGATGAAAAATGTTGTATTAATGGATGTTTCACTGATTACTAGGGAGACTGAATATTCCTCTATGCATTCGTGCAGGAACAAGTATTTCTCTTTTTTTGAATTTCAACTTTTATTTTAGATTCAGGAGGTACATGTGTAGGTTTGTTATGTGGGCATATTGCATGACACTGAGGTTTGGAGTACAAATGATCCTGTCACCCAGGTAATGAGCATAGTAGCCAATAGGTAGTTTTTCAGCCCTTGTCCCCTCCACCTCCACCTCCACCTCCCCCATAGTAGTACCAGGTATCTATTGTACCCATCTCTACATCCTTGTTTACCCAATGTTTAGCTACCACTTACAAGTGAGAACATATGGTATTTGGTTTTCTAGGAACAAATATTTCTTACTTTGTTGCCTATTCTTGAACTTCACTTGGTTTGTTATGAATGTTTGTCTTTTTCTTATGTTTTGTTTTTGTTTCTGGTTTTTTTTTTTTTTTTTTTTTTTTGAGACAGAGTCTCACTCTGTCGCCCAGGCTGGAGCACAGTGGTGTGATCTCAGCTCACTGCAACCTCTGCCTCCCGGGTTCGAGTGATTCTCCTGTCTCAGCCTGTCGAGTAGCTGGGATTACAGGCACACACTGCCACACTCGGCTAATTTTGTGTATTTTAGTACAGACGGGGTTTCACCATGTTGCTCAGGCTGGTCTTGAACTCCTGAGCTCAGGTGATCCACCCACCTTGGCCTCCCAGAGTGCTAGGATTACAGGCGTGAGCAAGCACACCTGGCCTTCTTATGTATTTTTAATAGGACCTTCCATGTTAATGAATCTGACCACTTGTCATTTGGGTATTTTAAAAAATAGTTGGCTGGGCACGGTGACTCATGCCTGTAATCCCAGCACTTTGGGAGGCCAAGGCTGGCGGATCATGAGGTCAGGAGATCAAGACCACCGTGGCCAACATGGTGAAACCCCATCTCTACTAAAAATTAAAAAATTAGCTGGGCATGGTGGCACGTGCCTGTAATGCCAGCTAATCGGGAGGCTGAGGCAGGAGAATCACTTGAACCAGGCAGTCAGAGGTTGCAGTGAGCTGAGATAGAGCCACTGCACTCCAGCCTGGCAACAGAGCAAGACTCCATTTCAAAAAAAAGAAATAGTTTTTCCTGTGCATTAATTAGCCTTTCAGTTTTGTTTCTGTCTTTTTGTGTATGTACAAGTTTAAAAGCATAATGAAATCTATTAATCTTTTCCGTTATGGTTTCTGTCTTGGTGTCAGGCTTAGAAAAGGCTTCCTTATCCTGAAAATGGATCAATACTTCTGCATAATTTTTAATGCTTTCTCTTTATATTTAACTATATTTAACATATCCACCTGAAAATTACATGGGTATAAGGACATAAAGTAATTTTTCTCAATTATGACAGACAACCAATTAGCTCAACACTATTGACTAACCCACCATTTCACCACTGATTTGAATTGCCACCTTCCATGTATATTACATTCTTATACTATAAAAAGTTGAGTCTCTTTCAATCATTTATACAGAATAGCTATATTTTTTTACTTCAATTTAAAACTGTCAGCTGTCCATTCATCCATTCATTTCATATTTACTGAAGATAACAGTGATAAATAATAGCTAAGAGAGACAGAAGATCTAGTCCCAGTGCTCACCGTCTAGAGGTGGCAGACAGGAAAACAAAAATAGACAGAAAGCAACATGGAGGCCGGGCGCGATGGCTCAAGCCTGTAATCCCAGCACTTTGGGAGGCCGAGGCGGGTGGATCACGAGGTCAAGAGATCGAGACCATCCTGGTCAACATGGTGAAACCCCGTCTCTACTAAAAATACAAAACATTAGCTGGGCATGGTGGCACGTGCCTGTAATCCCAGTTACTCAGGAGGCTGAGGAAGGAGAATTGCCTGAACCCAGGAGGCGGAGGTTGCGGTGAGCCGAGATCGCGCCATTGCACGCCAGCCTGGGTAACAAGAGTGAAACTCCGTCTCAAAAAAAAAAAAAAAAGAAAAGAAAGCAACATGACCAATGCTATGGTGAGAGGAAGCACAGAGGAAGGAAGGACACTGCATCCGACTTGCTGTGTCAAGAGGCTCAGCAGGAGCTCCCAGAGAACAAGACCAGAGCAGAGACAGAAAGGAGTGAAAGAACTGGTATCTCCTGTTCAGCCTAGCTGAAGGGTAGCTGTGAAAGAGCTGTGGAAAAGAGGCTGAAGAGGAAGGCAGCCAAATAACCCAGCTTAAGTAAACATCGGTTTTACTCATAGTATTACAAATTAAATGAGATACCATGTTTTATCAATCGGATTAGCAAAGAAGTAAAGTTTGCTCGTATGTTGTATTGACAAAAGAATGCAGAAACAGGCACTCTCAAATATTGCTGATGGATGGTGTATAATAGGTACAATCCCTTTGGAGAGCCATTTGGCAATAGCTATCAAATTTAAAGTGCATAAACCACTATCATTTTATTTTTAGCAGTTTCCCTTGTGCATGACTAGAATATATATTTAAAAGGATAGCTGGTCACTTTTGAGGAGGAAAAACAGGTTCCTAAGGGAAAGGATGGGAGGGGGCTTTTCAGTGTAATATCTTGAACTTCTGGCATTTTGAACTGTATGAATAATGATTTAAACCTGACTAGGCGCGGTGGCTCATACCTGTAATCCCAGCACTTTGGGAAGCCGAGGTGGGTGGATCACGAGGTCGAGAGATCAAGACCATCCTGGCCAACATGGTGAAACCCCATCTCTACTAAAAATAAAAAAATTAGCCAGGCATGGTGGCACCCACCTGTAGTCCCAGTTACTTGGGAGGCTGAAGCAGGAGAATTGCCTGAACCCAGGAGGCAGAGGTTGCAGTGAGCTGAGATCATGCTACTACACTCCAGCCTGGCAACAGAGTGAGACTCCATCTCAAAAAATAAAAAAATAAAAAATAACTTAAACCTAACCTACTAAATAAAATGCATATAGCTTTTGACTTCGCAGTATATTGAGAATATACATATTGTGGCAGGCCAGGTCTCACTAACACAGGCCTCCATAATAACGGTTTCTGTACTGAGTGCTTAAGTTAAATATTAAAAGCCAGTGCCCTTATACAAAGGCTAGGTTGTAACAAAAGCCCACCAAGACTTTTGCCTAGGGCTTTCCTGTGTCTTAAAGCATAATAAAATAACAATGGAATTTTTTTTTCTGCCCAGGCTAGAGTGCAATGGCGCAATCTCGGCTCACTGCTACCTCCACCTCCCAGGTTCAAGCAATTCTCCTCTCTCAACCTCCCAAGCGCCAGCCACCACACCCAGCTAGTTTTTGTATTTTTGGTAGAGAGAGGGATTCACTATATTGGTCAGGCTGGTCTCAAACACCTAACCTCAGCTCATCCACCCACCTCAGCCTCCCAAAGTGCTGGCATTACAGGCATGAGCCACTGCGCCCAGCCATAACGAAGGAATTCTTAACAGAACCCGTTTAGGATTAATATAATTGTATTGGGGGTCTGAAGACACTCCCCAGGCTTCCATAAACACGTTTATTGTAAGTCTGAGGGAACTGCCCAAACCTCCATGATTTAGCAGGAGACAAGATAAGGGTAATCACTGCAGCACCTAGACCCATTTAGATTAAGTAAATTTACTGAGGCTCCAGAGGAAGGTCTTCAGGACTCAGACCTTAGTTATAAATTAAAAGAAGTTAATCACTTATGTCTTTAGGTGAATGCACACTTACAGATAGACATATAGCTTAGAAGGTGTATAAACTCTCGAAAATGTTCTAATTTTGAGTTGGTCTGGCAATAATTTCCAGGCCCTCTCCCTGTGACCAGTTACAGAAATAAAAACTCTCATCCTTCCCAGTTCATCTGCATCTTGTTATTGGGCCATGAGAAATATAGATAGATAGATAGATAGATAGATAGATAGATAGATAGATATAGATTTTTTTTTTTTTTAAGATGGGGTTTCACCATGATGGCCAGGCTGGTCTTGAACTCCTGACCTCAGGTGATACACCCACCTCGGCCTCCCAAAGTGCTAGGATTACAGGCGTGAGCCACTGCGCCCAGCCACAAAGTTATATTTTTAGGATGTTTATTACAGCATTGTCTGTCAATACAAACATCTAGACATTCCTTAATATGCTCAGTAAGCCTAATTAAATAAATTTTGGTATTTCTATATGAATTATTACAGGAGAGGAATAGAAATGGGTGAGTGAAAGGAGGAAGATGGTGAATTTTCACTTTGAAACTATGTACTTCTATATAGCTGAATTTTTTTTGACACAGAGTCCTGCTCTGTTGCCCAGGCTGGAGTGCAGTGGCACAATCTCAGCTCACTACAACCTCTGCCTCCTGGGTTCAAGGGCTTCTCTTGCCTCAGCCTCCCAAGTAGCTGGGATTACAGGCACATCCCTCCATGCCTGGATAATTTTTTGTGTTTTTAATAGAGATGGGGTTTTGCCATATTGGCCAGGCTGGTCTCAAACTCTTGACCTCAGATGATCTGCCCACCTCGGCCTCCCAAAGTGCTTGGATTACAAGCGTGAGTCACCGTGCCTGACCTATATAGCTGAATTTTTGTACTGTGGTGGCACATACATAAGAAAATTTACTATTTTAGCTGTTTTTAAGGGTACAATTCAATGTCACTTATCACTCATATTGATTTGCAACCATCAGCACCATCTGTCTCCAGAACTTTCTCAACTTCCCAAACTGAAGCTTCATACCCATTAAACACTAAGTTCCCATTCTCCCTCTCCTTATTCCATCAACCAATATTCTACTTTATATCTCTGTGAATTTGACTACTCTGAGTACCTCAAACAAGTGTAATCATACAGTGTTTGTCCTTTTGTGTCTGGCTTATTTTACTTAACATCATGTTTTCAATCCTTATCTTTGTTGTGGCATGTATGAGAATTTCCTTCTTTTATAAGGCTGAATGATATTCCGTGGTGTGCATGTACCACATTTTGTTTATCCTTTATATTGTTAAATTTTAAAATAGAAAATGCTTTCTATGTATTACCTAACACTAGAAAAAAAATATTTTTTTTTGACTGGGATGTGTTAAATGTGTGCTCTGAATGAAGAGATGCCCCCACACTAAACTGGCTCCATGTGAGCAACATGGCTGTTTATTCACCTGGGTGCAGGCATGCTGAGTCTGAAAAGAGAGTCAGCGGAGGGCAGTGGGATAGGAGTTGGTTTTATAGGTTTGGGGTAGGCAGTGGAAAGTAACAGAAGTTATAGTTCAGGATAGTTTTTGTAAGCTGGGAGGGTGGTCATAGGGTCTGGAGTCTCAAGGTTGACCAAGGTCAGTTATAAAGTCCAGTTGCCTAACCAGTTGAGGCAAGAATAAGGAACAATAGAAGAATGTCTCAAAGTTGATTAGGTGCTGCAGGGGTTAGTCATTTCTTCTCCTTTGCGGTTTTCCGGTTACTTCAGACTTTCTAGTTCCAGGAACTCATCTGGCGTGTACATGCAGGTTACAGTGGTTACCATGCCATCCATGGCACTGTCAGCCTAAAAGATCTTGCATTCCTGTCTTTTTATATCAGTAATATAAAGGAAAAAGAAATAAAGAGTGGATAGCAGTGAAATACTAGGAAGGCCGGCACAGAGGGGTGATGTGTCTCAGGGCTTCTTTGAGAGGGATTGGGAGTGGCGGGGAAACCTAAAAATGGGAAAGAATTTAGGCTGCTGGGAGATCTCGGGGCAAGGAGTGATACTGTGGAGTTGCTAGAAGGAGCATTTGTCATAGTGACTGATTGGTTATCCCTTGGATATGATTTTGTAGGAATTGAGAGATTAATTGGAAAACACAGAGTCCAAATAAGAGAAGGAGAAAGATAGGTAACAGAGGACTAAGGATTGGAAGAAGTCATGACTCCCAGTTAGAGAGTGCCCAGCCAGTCCAGCCAGGTCCAGAATAACCATTTGCCTAATTAGCAAACATTTGGGCTCTGTCTTTTAATTTATTGATGGCATCATATGCGAAGCCAGACTGGTTTACATAAAAACAACATTCTTCAATTAGGAATAGGCAAAGACCTCCTTTTTCAGCAGTCAGTAAATCAAGAGCTCTGTGGTTTTGGAGGACAACTGCAGCTAGGGAATTTACTTGAGCTTGAAGAAGGGATAGTGATTGAGTTAATTCTGCAATACTAGCAGAGAAATCATTAGAAAGGCTACGGAAGGTGCCGATTGAAGTGGTTAAGGCCTGCTATGCCTGTGCCAAGTGCAGCAGTAATTCCTGACCCTACAAGTAAGGGGACCACTGGAATGACCTGCTTGTGTCATGTCAGGACGAGGGAGAGTTTTACCTCTATTGGCAAACTGAATTTTGAAAGGAAAACTAAGGTACAAGTGCCTGTCCGGTTGGTAGGCAAATGCAAGAAGAACCACAGAGGAAAAAACGGCGCTGTTTACGATAGCAAAGACCTGGAACCAACCCAAATGCCCATCAATGATAGACTGGATAAAGAAAATGTGGCACATATACACCATGGCATACTATGCAGCCATAAAAAAATGAAGAGTTCATTTCCTCTGTAGAGACATGGATGAATCTAGAAACCATCATTCCCAGCAAACTGACACAAGAACAGAAAGCCAAACACCACACATTTTCACTCATAGGCAGGTGATGAACAATTAGAACACTTGGGCACAGGGAAGGGGACAACACTCACTGGGCTAGGATGGGGGGGTGGAGGGAAGGGGAGGGGAGGGACATCAGGGACATCAGGGGGTGGGGAGGATGGAGAAGGATAACACCAGAAGAAATGCCTGATGTACGTGACGGGGCAGGGAGGGATGGACACCGCAAACCACCATGGCATGTATATACCTATGCAACAATCCTGCAGGATGCAGGATGTACACATGTACCCCAGAGCCCAAAGTACAATAAAAAAAAGAAAAAGAAAAAGAAAAATCCCTTGGTTTACACAAAACTGGAAGTATAAACTGAAAAGGTGAGAAAGTGTGCTGAGGGGGCCGGGGGCATTGGACCCAAATGCCAAGGGAACCAGCAAGGGCTGCGGTTATTAAAGGCTGTAGTGGCGTTGATAAGGTAATTGTGTGGAAGGAGAGGTAATCATTCACTTTTATTATCAAGGCTAGGTATAAGCAGGCAGGAAGAGGAGTCTGAAGGAGAGTCTGATGAACAAGAGGAGGGCAGCCAAGGATGGAGAGCCAGTGTAAATGCCTACCTAGGCAAAATTTGAAGTCTATTTGCTGATCTTGTGTAGGGGAAAATTTGCAGGCTTGATGTGTAGGAAAAATGTGGGGTGGGGGGGGCGGTGCCTCAGAAAGCCCTGAGGAGTAGTAGAGTGACAGAACACTGAGATGTAATTGTTTTGAGGATGGACTTCCATGGTGGAAAAGAAATAAGGGATTTTAAAAGATGAGCCAGGGACTTGTGTTCTACATAGAAATGGTCATGAAAGGATGAGAGGACAGAGTGAGCTTGTGAGGCCAGGAGGAGGAATTTCCCATAGTATAAGAAGCATTTGCCTTGTGTAGGAAGCAACTGGTAGAGTGAGTTTTTGGAGGAAGAATAGGTAGGGGAGATAGGTAAGAAGGAAAAATACTGGCCTTGTGGGGGAGACACTGGAGTGTCCACTGCTTCTTTGGCTGTTTTGTCGCCTGAGACATTTCCTCAGGCAATAGAATCTGATGGGTTTTTGGTGTCCTCTGCAGTGCATAACTCCAGCCTTGGCTGGGAGGACAGCGGCCTTAAGGAGCCCCTTTATTAAGGGGATAATGACAATTAAAGACCCCTGTGTGGTGAGAAAACCTCTTTCTACCATATGGCAGCATGGTGGTATAGGATGTGGAAGGCGTATTTAGAGTCAGTATGGATATTAAAATGTAGTCCTTTGGCAGGAGTAAGAGCATGGGTTAAAGCCATCAGTTCAGCTTGCTGAGAAGTGGTGGAAGAGGGAAGTGTGGCAGCCTCAATAATAGATGAGTGGGATACAATAGCATAGCCGGCTTTGGCCAGTGCTGACTGACTGGGCTTGGAGGAACTGCTGTCAGTAAACCATGTGTGGTCTGGGTCTGGGGTAGAAAAAAGAGAAATATGGGGAAATGAGGAGGATGCTATATGGATTAGGCAGATACAGTCACGGGATTCAGGGTTTGTGTTGGGTATTAAGTGAGAGGCTGGGCTGAAGTCAGGACCGAGAGCAATGGTTACTGTGGAGGTTTCAATGAATAGTGAACAGAGTCGGAGGAGGCGAAGGGTGGAAAGTATGTGTGTAAAGTGTGAACAGGAAACTGAACGGAGGTTGTGAGAGCTGTAGAGGGTAAGTAGGGCATAGCCTGTGATGTTGAGGGATTCTAAGAGCATCAGGGCGGCAGCTGCTGCTGTGTGTAGGCCTGAGGGCCAGCCCAGGACTGTGAGGTCAAGTTGTTTGGATAAAAAGGCTACAGGCCATGGGCCTGGCTCCTGAGTAAGAATTCTGATGGCACAGCCTTTTATTTCTGCTGTGTAGAGCGAGAAGGGTTGAGAGGAGTTGGGGAGCACTAAAGTAGGAGCAGTCTCTAAGGTCTTTTTTAGAGAATGGAAGGAAGAATGGGGGAAGGATTTTTGGTCTATGGAGTCAGCTAAGTTTCCTTTTGTAGGTTCATAAAGTGGTTTGGTTAGCAGGGCAAAACCTGGTATTCAGAGGCGAAAGTATCCTACAACGCCTAGGAAGGAGAGAAGCTGTTGTTCAGTGGGTGGGGTTAGGGTTTGGGAAATTAACTGGATATGGTTGGCAGGGAGAGCGTGTATATGTTGGTGAAGGATTATACTGAGATAAGTAACAGATGGGGAAGAAATTTGGGCTTTAGAAAAAGGCGTTTTTGAGATCAAGAACAGAGTACTGAGTTGTGGAAGAGGGTATGGAAGACAGGAGGATACAGGGGTTTGGTACAACAGGACGGATGGGAAGTACAATCTGATTGATGAGGCAGAGGTCTTGGACTAATCTTTAGAATTTGTCTGGTTTTTGGACAGGTAGGATAGAAGAAGTGTAAGGAGAGTTTGTAGGAATTAAAAGGCCATGTTGTAATAGATGGGTAATAACAGGTTTTAGGCCTTTTAAAGCCTGTTGTGGGATGGGATACTGGTGCTGGGAAGGGTAAGGGTGGTTAGGTTTTAAGGGGATAATAAGGGGTGAGTAACTGGTAGCAAGGTATGGGGAGGTGGTGTCCCACACCCTAGGGTTAAGGTAGGGGGACATAAGGGGAGCTATTGAGGGAGGTATAGGTTTGGGGAGGAGGGCGGCAATGAGATGTGGCTGTAGCCCAGGAATAGTTAAGGAGGCAGACAATTTTGCTAGGATATTTTGGCGTAACAGGGGAACTGGACAAGTGGGGATGATTAGGAAAGAATATGGAAAAGAGTGCTGGCCTAATTTGACGCCAGACTTGAGTTCTGAGAGGCCTGCAGGCCTAGCCGTCAATTCCCACAACAGTTATGGAGGCCAAGGAGACAGGTCCTTGAAAAGAAGGCAGCGTGGGGTGAGTGGCCCTGAGGTGATTAAGGGGATGGATCTTACCCTCCATCCTAAGAGTTACCCAAAGCTCAGCGTACGTGATGGTCAAGGGGGCTTCCAAGGTGTTCAGGCAGCATTAGTCTTTAGCCACCAAGCCGAGGAGCAGTGACGTGAGTTGGACAGCCCAACTTCCATTAGGGGCCCCACATAGATGGGACAGGGATTAGGAGGAATCCCAGGCTGTGGGCATTTCTTGCCCCAGTGGCCAGGTTTTCGACACTTGAAGCAAGGTCCAGGAGGGGAAGCTGGACGCTGTAGTCTGGGCGCTTTGAAGTCTTTGTGAGCTGGTGGTGTGGCTGGGGTTTGTCTTACAGCAGATACAAGCATCTGTAGTTCTGAGATGCGCTGCCACCAGGAAGCTTCTCTCCTGTTACTGAACATCTTGAAGGCAAGGTTGATTAATTCCTGTTGTGGGGTTTGAGGGCCAGATTGTAATTTCTGTAACTTTTTTTTTTTTTTTTTTTTTTTTTTGAGACGGAGTTTCGCTCTTGTTACCCAGGCTGGAGTGCAATGGCACGATCTCGGCTCACCGCAACCTCCGCCTCCTGGGTTCAGGCAATTCTCCTGCCTCAGCCTCCTGAATAGCTGGGATTACAGGCACGTGCCACCATGCCCAGCTAATTTTTTGTATTTTTAGTAGAAACGGGGTTTCACCATGTTGACCAGGATGGTCTCGATCTCTTGACCTCGTGATCCACCCGCCTCGGCCTCCCAAAGTGCTGGGATTACAGGCTTGAGCCACCGCGCCCGGCCTCTGTAACTTTTTAATGTCGGGGCTTCAGGGGTGAGAGTATAAGTAAGGATGACATTTAAGTCACTTTAGGTGAGATTATAGGACTGGATTAAGTATCAGAGGATCTGACGAAAAGGAGCTTAGCCAATGGCTGATTTGGGAAAGGTTGGATAAAGAGAAAGGAATGTGCACCCTAACTATGACTTTGGTTCCAGCCACCTCTTGAAACAGGAGTTGTTGGACAGGGGTGGAGGAGTTGGCCGAGGGACTAAACTGTAAGCCAGACCAGGTATGAGGTGGGGAGGTAACAGGAGGGGCATAAGGATGTGGGTTATGGGCAGAGAAAGAGGAGGGAGGCTCTAGGATAAGGTTAGGGCCTGGATTGGGGTCTGGTTCAGACAAGTGGGGAGGAGAAAACTCAGAAGGGTCAATGGACAAGGAAGATTCTGGTTCTCTGGCAGAGGCAGGAGGGGTGGGTGGAAGGGAGAGAAGGAAAATTTGGCATGGACTGCCTTGAGAGCAGAGATTAGGGAGGGATTTGAGTGTAAAAAAAAATGCCTGGATGTAGGGAATTTCAGACCATTTGCCCATTTTACGGCAAAAGTTGTCTAGATCCTGCAGGATAGAAAAATCTAACGTACCGTTTTCTGGCCATTTAGAGCCACTGTCAATTTACATTGGGGCCAAGCAGTATTGCACAAGAAAATAAGATGCTTAGGTTTTAGGTTAGGTGAGAGCTGGAGGGGTTTGAGATTTTTCAAAATGCGGGCTAAGGGAGAGGAGGGAGGAATGGAGTGTGGGAGATTGCCCATAGTTTAAGAAGAGTGGCAGAGGCAAGGAAAGTGAGTGGGCAAACAAGCAGCTTAGCAGGCGTCCCAGACTAAAACCTTGGTCTGTACCAGGGGTGATTCGGTCAAAGGGGGCAACCCCCTCGTTGATCCATCACCTACAAGTGTGCGTGAGTGACCAGAGCAGGTGTCTCTGCAATGATCAGTCACAGAGGAAAGACTGTCTTGCCGGTTCCGTGACCTACATAGGATTTTTCCAGTCATGAACCTCATGGAAAGTCCTGCCTTTCTTGTCTCCGCTGAAAGGGAGAGGAAAATGAAACTGAAAGGAGAAGAACATTAACAGCCAGCGAGAAGGGCTAAAGAAGAAAGTTGAGGCAAACCACTTACCTGATCTGAGGATAGTGAGTGGATGCGCAGGTTGGTCTCATCAGCCTAGGTCGTAGGTAGGTCTCTTCACGGAGCACAAAGATAACAGGGACAAGGGGTTTGGTCTCCCATAGGAGTTCCCCATCCTGGGTTTCGGCACCAAATGTTAAATACACACTCTGAATAAAGAGACCCTAAACAGGCTTTGTGTGAGCAACATGGCTGCTCACCCAGGTGTGGGCCGGCTGAGTCTGAAAAGAGATTCAGCAGAGGGTGGTGGGATAGCAGTTGGTTTTATAGATTTGGGGTAGGCAGTGAAAAGTCCAGAAGTTACAGTTCAGGATGGTTTTTGCAAGCTGGGAGGGGGTCATAGGGTCTGGGGGCACGAGGTTGACCAAGGTCAGTTACAAAGTCCAGTTGCCTTAGCTGAGGCGGGAATAAGGAACAATTGAAGAATGTCTCAAAAGTTATTTAGGCACCACAGGGGTTGGTCATTTCTTCTCCTTTTGTGGTTTTCCAGTTACTTCAGACTTTCTAGTTCCAGGAACTCATCCGGAGTGTATGTGCAGATCACAGAGGTTACCATCTTGTCCATGGCAGTCAGTTAGCCCAAAAGACCTTACAGGATGGTTTCTCTTTCTTTTTTTTTTTTTTTTTCTCTGAAATAATTTAAATAGCATGGGGATTATCTGCTCCTTGAAACTTTAAATAATCCATTTACTTGTGAAACTGGGCCTGGGCCTTTGAAGTAAGACTCTTGACAGATATAATTCTTGAAATAAAAGCTATATAGCATAAAAACAATAATAATTCATCTAAAATGGATAGGGACAAAAATTGAAAAATAAAAAATCAGGAGCTATAAAGGTGACAATTTTCTCATCTCTCAGAGGGTGAATCAAACACAATTTCACTTCTGAAGCTGAAATATTGAGAATTATAGGCATAGGCATGGTGCTTAACATCATAAAAATAACCAACAGTAGAAGTAAAAACAGATTGCCTATCTTTTCATTTAGATTAAAAAAAAAAAAAAGGAAAGAAAACCCAGCCCTTGGAGCAACAGATAGAAAACCTAGGTAATGGCCATTTATGGGGGTGAGGAGGGGGTGTCATTTTGTATTTCTCCTGGTATCTTCATTTTTCATTTGGTTTACATTATTTTGTATATGGAGATAATGACATTGTGGTAGGCTACTGTGGCCTAAACCTAGTTTAAGATAGAAGATAATAGAATGTATCAAATGCTGGGAAGATGGCCGCCTAAGAACAGCTCAGGACTTCGGCTCCCAGTGAAAGTGCAGAGGGTGAGTGGACGCCGCATTTCCAGACGAACTCTTATTGCCCACAGACCAGGAGATACCCAGGCAGAGGGGTCGCCAGCGTCGCAGTCCCAGCCGCTGCGGCTGTTTTGGCCCCCGCGGGGCTGATTCCGACCACGCGGCTGCTATGACCACTCCCTGTTGCTGCGGTTCTCCGGACAAAAGCCACTGGTCTGAGAGCCCTCTTAGCTGGCGATCAGAGCCCTGAGACGGCAGAGTTGCCCATTCATCTGAAATAGCGAGCCAGGCCAGGAGATTCCTAGGCAAAAAAATCTGCCAGGAGCCGGCTCCGCAGTTCGAGCCAACTCAGTGAGTCCCAGCACGGGAGATCCTGGCGCCTTTTCAACAAGCGACTGGAACGCGGGGTCGTTCAACTTAAAAGAAAAGACTTTGAGTCAGGGAGCCAGGTGATCAGGCTCGGTTGGTCCCACCCCTCCACCCCCAACAACAAGGAAAACAAAAACAGTAATTGGAAACCCTCTGGGTTGAGCCCTTCAAACCAAGCACAGCTGAACCAGGACGGTCTGGCTCAGTGGGGGAGGGGCTTCCACCATTACTGAGACTCTCCACCGCTACGGAGGCAGGCTGCCGTTGCGGAGGCAACCTGCCACAACAGAGAGAGTCTGCCATAACACAGGCGGGGCCACCGTTGCTGAGACAGTTCTAACTACGCCCATATAAACAGGACTGCAGGGAAGAGCTCAGGACAGCTGGGCGGAGCCCACAGCAGCTCAGCAAAGCCCCTGCGGGCAGGCAGTGGCTAGGCGTGCTGCTAGCTGGGCGGGTGAGACCTGAAAGCAAAATCAAAAAAGGCAGTAGTGCAACGGAAACTCATAACGCTCCAACTCCCTGGGACAGAGCACCTGGCAACAAAAAGTGCTTTATGAGTTCAGCTGCAGCAGACCTAAACATACCTGCCCAGCAGCTCTGAACGAACAACAGAGCTCACAACTCAGGACTTAAGCCCCAATAAAAGATAGACTGTCTCCTCAAGTAGCTCCCTGACCCCCATAGATCCAAAGACCCACCTAATAAAGGAGAGAACGGACTCACAGTAGGCGAGCATCCTTCTGGGACAAAGATAGCAGAAGAGTAAACTGGCAGCAACCCTTACTGTTCTGCAGCTGCTGCAGGTTACCCCCAGACAAGCAGGGCCTGGAAAGGACCTCAGCAGTCCTACAGCAGAGAGGCCAGACTGTTAGAAGGAAAGCTTAAAAAAAGAAAAAAAAAAAAAAGAAGTAACTTCAGCATCCACGAACTAGAAGCTCACTCAGAGACCCAAT
This sequence comes from Saimiri boliviensis, assembly GCF_048565385.1. Taxonomy (NCBI): domain Eukaryota; kingdom Metazoa; phylum Chordata; class Mammalia; order Primates; family Cebidae; genus Saimiri; species Saimiri boliviensis. The sequence continues at coordinate 59,141,012 of NC_133470.1, forward strand.
CTGAAAGACAGTAATTACAAAGACAACAGGTGGATAAACCCACAAAAATGGGAAGAAACCAGCGCAAAAAGGAAGAAAACTCCCAAAACCAGAACACCTCTCCTCCTAAAAGGGATCACAACTCCTCACCAGCAAGGGAACCAGACCGGATGGAGAAGGAGGGTGATGAAATGACAGAATCAGACTTCAGAAGGTGGGTAGTAAGAAACTACAGTGAGCTAAAAGAACATGTTCTAACCCAATGCAAAGAAACTAGGAAACTTGAAAAAAAGATTGGATGAAATGCTAACGAGAATGGACAGCATAGAGAGGAATATAAGTGAATTGATGGAGCTGAAAAACACAACACGAGAACTTTGTGAAGCATGCACAAGCTTCAACAGCCGAATTGACCAAGCAGAAGAAAGGATATCAGAGGTTGAAGATCAACTCAATGAAATAAAAAGAGAAGGCAAGAACAGAGAAAAAAGCACAAAAAGGAATGAACAAAATCTTCAAGAAATGTGGGACTATGTGAAAAGACCCAATCTACGTCTGATAGGTGTACCTGAATGTGATGAAGAGAATGAATCCAAGCTGGAAAATACTCTTCAGGATATTATCCAGGAAAACTTCCCCAACCTAGCAAGGCACACCAATATTCAAATACAGGAAATACAGAGACCACCACAAAGATATTCCTCAAGAAGAGCAACCCCAAGGCACATAATCATCAGATTCACCAGGGTTGAAATGAAAGAGAAAATGCTAAGGGCAGCCAGAGAGAAAGGTCGGGTTACCCACAAAGGGAAGCCCATTAGACTCATACCAGATCTCTCAGCAGAAACCCTACAAGCCAGAAGAGATTGGGGGCCAATATTCAACATCCTTAAAGAAAAGAACTTTCAACCCAGATTCTCCTATCCAGCCAAACTAAGCTTCATAAGTGAAAGAAAAATAAAATCCTTTGTGAACAAGCAAGCACTCAGAGATTTCATCACCACCAAACCTGCCCTACAAGAACTCCCGAAAGAGGCTCTACACATATAAAGGAACAACCAGTACCAGCCACTCCAAAAACACACCAAATGGTAAAAAAGCATCAACACAATCAAGAAGCTCCATCAACTAACCAACAAAACAGCCAGGTAGCATCAAAATGACAGTATCAAATTCACACATAATGATACTATCCCTAAATGTCAATGGACTAAATGCCCCAATTAAAAGACACAGCCTGGCACATTGGATAAAAAGCCAAAACCCATCAGTGTGCTGTATCCAGGAAACCCATCTTACATGCAAGGATACACAAAGGCTCAAAATAAAGGGATGGAGGAAGATCTACCAAGCAAATGGAGAGCAAAAAAAAGCAGGAGTTGCAATTCTCATCTCTGATAAAATAAACTTTAAAGCAACAAAGATCAAAAGAGACAAAGAAGGACATTACATAATGGTAAAAGGATCACTGCAACAAGAAGAGCTAACGATCCTAAATATATACGCACCCAATACAGGAGCACCCAGATACATAAGGCAAGTTCTTAATGACTTACAAAGAGACTTAGACTCCCACACAATAATAGTGGGAGACTTTAACACCCCATTGTCAATATTAGACATATCAACCAGACAGAAAATCAACAAGGATATCCAGGACCTGAACTCAGACCTGGAGCAAGCAAACCTAATAGATATTTACAGAACTCTCCACCCCAAATACACAGAATATACATTCTTCTCAGCACCACATCACACCTACTCTAAAATTGACCACATAATAGGCAATAAATCACTCCTCAGCAAATGCAAAAGAACGGAAATCATAACAAACAGTCTCTCAGACCACAGTGCAATCGAGTTAGAACTCAGAATGCAGAAACTAACTCAGAACCACACAGCTTCATGGAAACTGAACAACTTGCTCTTGAATGTTGACTGGATAAACAATGAAATGAAGGCAGAAATAAAGATGTTCTTCGAAACCAATGAGAACGAAGACACAACATACCACAATCTCTGGGACACTTTTAAAGCAGTCTCTAGAGGAAAATATATAGCAATGAGTGCACACATGAGAAGAAAGGAGAGATCTAAAATTGACACCCTATCATCAAAATTGAAAGAGCTAGAGGAGCAAGATCAAAAAAGCTCAAAACCTAGCAGAAGAGAGGAAATAACTAAGATCAGAGCAGAACTGAAGGAAATAGAGACACAAAAAACTCTTCAAAAAAATCAATAAATCCAGGAGCTGGTTTTTTGAAAAGATCAACAAAATAGACAGACCACTAGCCAGATTAATAAAAAAGAAAAGAGAGAATAACCAAATTGATGCAATAAAAAACGATAAAGGGGATATCACCACAGATTCCACAGAAATCCAAACCATCATCAGAGATTATTACAAACAACTCTATGCACATAAACTAGTAAACCTGGAAGAAAGGGATAAATTCCTGGACACCTGTATCCTCCCAAGCCTAAACCTGGAAGAAGCCGAAACCCTGAATAGACCAATAACATGGTCTGAAGTCGAGGCAGCAATAAAGAGCCTACCACCCAAAAAAAGCCCAGGTCCAGATGGGTTCACAGCTGAATTCTACCAGACATACAAGGAGGAGCTGATGCCATTCCTTCTGAAACTATTCCAGACAATCCAAAAAGAGGGAATCCTTCCCAAATCATTTTATGAGACCAACATCATCCTGATACCAAAACCCGGCAGAGACTCAACAAGAAAAGAAAATTTCAGGCCAGTATCCATGATGAACATAGATGCAAAAATCTTCAATAAAATACTGGCAAGCAGATTGCAACAGCATATCAAAAAGCTCATCCACCATGATCAAGTAGGATTCATCCCGGGGATGCAAGGCTGGTTCAACATACGCAAGTCCATAAACGTAATTCACCACATAAACAAAACCAAAGACAAAAACCACACGATATCCCAATTGATGCAGAGAAGGCTTTCGACAAAATTCAACAACCCTTTATGCTAAAAACCCTCAATAAACTAGGTATTGACGGAACGTATCTCAAAACAATAAAAGCTATTTACGACAAACCAACAGCCAACATCATACTGAATGGGCAAAAACTGGAAGCATTCCCTTTGAAATCTGGCACTAGACAAGGATGCCCTCTCTCACCACTCCTATTCAATATAGTATTGGAAGTTCTAGCCAGAGCAATCAGGCAAGAAAAAGAAATAAAGGGTATCCAAATTGGAAAGGAGGAAATCAAATTGTCTCTATTTGCAGATGACATGATTGTATATCTGGAAGACCCCATCATCTCAGCCCAAAATCTCCTGAAACTGATAAACAACTTCAGCAAAGTCTCAGGATACAAAATCAACGTGCAAAAATCACAAGCATTCCTATACACCAGTAATAGACTTCAAGAGAGCCAAATCAAGAACGAACTGCCATTCACAATTGCTACAAAGAGAATAAAGTACCTAGGAATACAACTAACAAGGAACGTAAAGGACCTCTTCAAGGAGAACTACAAGCCATTGCTCAACGAAATAAGAGAGGATACAAACAGATGGAGAAACATTCCATGTTCACGGTTAGGAAGAATCAACATCGTGAAAATGGCCACACTGCCCAAAGTAATTTACAGATTCAACACTATTCCCATCAAGCTACCAATGACCTTCTTCACAGAACTGGAAAAAAACACCTTAAACTTCATATGGAACCAAAAGAGAGCCCGCATAGCCAAGTCAATTCTAAGCAAAGAGAACAAAGCAGGAGGCATCACACTACCAGACTTCAAACTGTACTACAAGGCTACAGTAATCAAAACAGCATGGTACTGGTACCAAAACAGAGATATAGACCAATGGAACAGAACAGAGGCCTCAGAGGAAATACAACATACCCACAACCATCCGATCTTCGACAAACCTGACAAAAACAAGCAATGGGGAAAGGACTCCCTGTTTAATAAATGGTGTTGGGAAAACTGGCTAGCCATGTGCAGAAAGCAGAACCAGGACCCCTTCCTGACACCTTACACCAAAATTAACTCCAGATGGATTAAAGACTTAAACATCAGACCTAACACCATAAAAACCCTAGAAGAAAATCTAGGCAAAACCATTCATGACATAGGTGTAGGCAAGGACTTCATGACCAAAACGCCAAAAGCAATGGCAACAAAAGACAAAATAGACAAATGGGACCTAATCAAACTCCACAGCTTCTGCACGGCAAAAGAAACAGTCAGTAGATTGAATTGGCAACCAACAGAATGGGAAAAAATTTTTGCAGTCTACCCATCTGACAAGGGGCTGATATCCAGAATTTACAAAGAACTAAAGCAGATCTACAAGAAAAAAGCAAACAAGCCCATTCAAAAATGGGCGAAGGATATGAACAGATACTTTACAAAAGAAGACATACAGGAGGCCAACAAACATATGAAAAAATGCTCATCATCACTGGTCATCAGAGAAATGCAAATCAAAACCACATTGAGATACCATCTCACACCAGTTAGAATGGCGATCATTAAAAAATCTGGAAACAACAGATGCTGGAGAGGATGTGGAGAAATAGGAACACTTTTACACTGTTGGTGGGAATGTAAATTAATTCAACCATTGTGGAAGACAGTGTGGCGATTCCTCAAGGACCTAAAAATAGAAATCCCATTTGACCCAGCAATCCCATTACTGGGTATATATCCAAAGGATTATAAATCATTCTACTACAAGGACACGTGCACACAAATGTTCATTGCAGCACTGTTTACAATAGCAAAGACCTGGAACCAACCCAAATGCCCAATGACGATAGACTGGATAGGGAAAATGTGGTACATATACACCATGGAATATTATGCAGCCATCAAAAACCATGAGTTCACGTCCTTTGTAGGGACATGGATGAACCTGGAAACCATCATTCTCAGCAAACTGACACAAGAGCAGAAAATCAAACACCGTATATTCTCACTCATAGGTGGGTGTTGAACAATGAGAACACGTGGACACAGGGAGGGGAGCACTACACACTGGGGTCCTTTGGGGGGAAATGGGGGAGGGACGGGGGGTGGGGAGGTGGGAAGAGAGAGCATGGGGAGAAATGACAGATACAGGTGAGGGGACGGAAGACAGCAAACCACACTGCCTTGTGTGTACCTATGCAACAATCTTGCATGTTTTTCACATGTACCCCAAAACCTAAAATGCAATAAAAAATAATAATAATTTAAAAAAAAATAGAATGTATCTACTTTTCTGGTTTGGGTTCCTTTTTGGTTGTGGGTCTTAACCTAAGGGAATCATGCAAATATGCATTTACCCAAACATCAAGTCCCATCTTCACTATGAATAGGAAAAATGTGTCCCCTAAATAATGTTTATTTTTCCTGAATATCTTGAAAAAAAAAAAAAAAGAAACTTTGTTAACCACCATTGACCTAGATTGATCCCTATAGGACTTTGCAGCTCTGCCTCCCCTCCCCCCGCTACACATATACACACACAAACACACACACACGACTGAGATCTGTCTCAATGTTGCACATGACTCCACAACACAAAGAAGAAGCTATAGGAAAGCAGTTGTGGTTTGATGTAAGAATGTTTTGATAATCAGAGGTATTCAAAAACATAAAGGACCATCTCACAAGAAGGTGTGTAAGCCAGGCTGGATAATCACCACGTACCACCTCATAAAGAGGTTTTTAGGCTGTTCAAGCACCTGATGGGAACTTAGAAGCTTTCCACCCCACCTGAGAATTTAGAAAACAAGAGGTTTGTTTTTTGTTTTTTTTTTTTTTTTTTTTTTTGAGACAGAGTTTCACTTTTGTTATCCAGGCTGGAGTACAATGGCGTGATCTCGGCCGCAACCTCCGCCTCCTGGGTTCAGGCAATTCTCCTGCCTCAGCCTCCTGAGTAGCTGGGATTACAGGCATGTGCCACCATGCCCAGCTAATTTTTTGTATTTTTAGTAGAGACGGGGTTTCACCATGTTGACCAGGATGGTCTCGATCTCTCGATCTCATGATCCACCCGCCTCGGCCTCCCAAAGTGCTGGGATTACAGGCTTGAGCCACCACACCCGGCCAACAAAAGAGATTTCTTTTGCATGGAGGTGAGGAGTGAACCAGAGGGGAAGCAGACAGCCCTAGGGCATGGGGAAGGCTGGGTTGGGAGGTGGAGAACACAGAGAGGTTTACTTTGGCCCAGTTCAGTCCTCTTTCTAGAATCACATAAATGTTAGTTTTGTTTTGTTGTGTTATGTTGTTTTTGTAAAGTTTATTCTCTTTAGGTTTACCACCGAGTTTAAAAAAAGGAAACTGAGGCCAACACAAGAAAATTAGATGCCAATTCCGATTTACTTAGCTCCCAGGCAAGGTTCTGTGGTCCTGGGGATAGGGGCCAGGGAAGTCACCCTGATTCCTCTCAGGAGACGGGTTTTATAGGGAGTGAAGGCATTTGATTGGATTTGGGGAGACAGGATGTGGACAGCGGGAGCTGCTATTGGTAGGGAGGTGGGACTTCCTGTGAGCAGGCTAAGAGGTGAGTGCAGAGGGGATTTCCAAGGTTGGGGTTAGGTGCCAAGTGCAGAGGGGATTTCCATGGCGGGCTAGGTGCGGAGTGCAAAGGGGATTTCCAAGGCAGAGCTAGATCATTTGCATCCTAGTGCAGAGGGGATTTCCAAGGTGGGGCTAGATGATTGACGTATTCTAATTTTCAAGCGAGGAGATGGACGTATCCGAACTCCCAACGAGGCAACCAGCCTTACATTCCGACCTTTTTGATTATATATAGGACACCATGTCTTTCTGGCTACTTCCTGCTGAACAGGGGCGAAGTCGGGGGAAGGAGTCAGTTGGCTGGTGCTTCGATTGGGAGTCGGATATAGGGGTGAAGCATCATCTGGTTAACGGCCACCCTGGAAATTTCTCTTACACGGGCCTGTGAAAACTTGAGGAAAAAAAAGGGGCTAGTATTAGTAGAAGACGAACAATAATAACGGGCATAATAATGGGAGTTAGCCAGGTAAGCATGGGGGATTGCCACCAGTTGAGAGACGAGGCTGGTGTGCTCTGCTTCCTGCGGAGGTTCTCTTGGAGGCGATAAAGAGTGTTGACATTTTCTTCCATAAGCCCTGTTTCATTGATGTAATAGCAGCACTGCTCCTGGAAAAACAGACAGGTACCTCCTTTTTCTGCTGTTAGTAAGTCTAGGGCCCGTCGGTTCTGGAGAGTTACCTGAGCCAGCGTGATTTGTCACTGGACGGAGGCTAGAGAGGTGGCTGATGCTTCCATAGCCACACAGAGCTTGTCTTCCAGTTGGGCAGCTGAAGTGACGCTGTAGCCCATGGCACCACTCCCTATTCCAGCTGCTACTAGAGAGAATACTAAAGAGAGGCCAACTACTATTGGAGGAAGACTTCTCGTCGTTTGGGGGCCTTCTTCAGTTTTTTAAGTTTCCTCCTTATATCAGCTACTGACTGATCAGCGTGACCTTGGGCCGCTGTAAGAATGCTGTCACGCTCATTAGGAGTAAGAGTGGAAGACAGGATCACATAGGTGTCATGCCAGGTTAGGTCGTACACCTGGGTGAGGTAACGGAATTCTTTAGTATACGCGGTAGGATTGGTAGAGAATGACCCTAGGCGTTTTTTAATGGCTAACAGATTAGACAGAGAGAAGGGGACGTGCATTTAGACAATGCCTTCTGCTCTGGCTACCTCACACAAAGGGCAGAGGAGTGGGGGTTTGTGAAAGCAGGAACGAGCACTGACAGGGGAAGTTATACTAGGGCTTTGGAGAGGAGAAAGAGCAGAGGGAGGAGGGAGTTGAGGCCTCACATAAGGAGGGGGGTTGGTAAAGTGGGTGGGGGAGGACAGGTCTTCCGGGTCTTCGGAGAGTGCAGAGCTGGGCAGGGCTGAGGGCAAAGGCCGGGTTTTGGCTAACAGAACCTGGGAGATGGTACAAGAGGAGCAGAGGGCAGGCTGGGAGTGAAGGTACCAGAAAGCCTGCACGTAGGGAACCTCTGACCATTTACTGTTCTTTGTCTAGGTCTGTGAGGACCTTAAAGTTGAGCGTGCCCTCTGGAGGCCACTTGCCCATGGTTTACTTTTGTGGAGTAGTTAGGGGTTAGAACCGAATATGGGAAGGTCTTATACTCAACACAGGCAGAAATACTCCTTTCCCGGGGGGAGGGGTGGCTGAGACAGCCTACAGGCTGTAACAATGTAACAATTGTAACAATTGTAACAGAGAGAGAGAGAGAGAGAGACCTCAAAAGAAGAAGAGGAGAAAAAAAACCGAGTTACTTAATTAAGGAGAGCTTCTATGCCAAAAGGGCCAATCTGAGAATTTGAGATAGACGTTTTAGTACCTTAAGCCAGAGATTTGGTCCTGCTATTAGGCAGGGCTTGGATTTACAAACAGGGATTCTGAAAACCTAAACCTCAGCTGCTGCTGCGGAGATGTTTGGAAGGCATCCCAGACTGCCCTACCGAACACCAGAGAGGGTTCAGGAAGATGGGGATGTCTCCCTCAAATTCCTGACCCCGCTGAATCCACTCACGGGGAGAAGACAAGAGAGTAGGGACGTCTCCTCTACGCTCAGGTCCTTGAGACGAGGCCAGGGCCCCGGGCCCACGGCGAAACAAGAACGTGGCCCCGGGCCCACGGCAAGATGAAAACGGGGCCCCGGGCCCACGGCGAGACACCAGGACCCCAGGCCCATGGCGAGACGAGACCAGGACCCCAGGCCCACGGTGAGATGAGACCGGGACCCCGTCTGTTCTGGAGAGTTACCTGAGCCAGTGACGTGATTTGTCACTGGAGGGAGGCTAGAGATGCGGCTGACGCTTCAATAGCCACCCGGAGCTTGTCTTCCAGTTGGGCGGCTGAAGTGACGCTGTAGCCCATGGCACCACTCCCTATTCCAGCTGCTGCTAGAGAGGGTGCTAAAGAGAAGCCAACTACTATTAGGAGGAAGATGGTCGTTTGCTTCAGTGATTAGGGGACAGTGTGATGAGAGATAGGAACTCAGCTTGTCCATACACTTGTAACTGCAGGACTAGTGTGATGGGCACACAAGGGAAAGGGAGGGATGGATCAATAACTTTGGTTAGGGTTCTATTATACCAAAAGTATCCTCCTCGAGGTGCGTAAAAGGAGGATTTTACTTCTACCGTGGTGTTGCACCTGAAGCTGGGGCTGCTGGCTGACCCATAGCAGAGAGAGAGAGACTTTGAGAATGTACATTGAACAAGGGGATACCCGTCAAGGTGGTGTCAGGCCCCATGGGAGATTGTGACAGGTTGAACCCAGTCTGGAGGGGAACTGCGGCCAAGGGGGGTTTAGGCGAGGGGTTAAGGCCGGGCGTGATATCGGTAAGGAGTAGCAGTAGGAGGTGGGCAGAGGATGAGCTTGAATGTGCGGGGCCAGTGAATTGGAGGGTGGCCCCTACAGTCTGGAGAATGTCTCATCCTAAAAGGGGGACTGGGCATGAGAGTATGATTAGAAAGGAATGGGAGAAGGAGTGTCCCTCAAGGACACAGGCTAAGGGACCAGTTTGATTAGGATAGGACGGCTTTCCATCAATCCCCATGACTGAAACCTGGGAAGGTATGCTAGGTCCTGAGTAGGAAGGCAGTACAGAATAGGTAGCCCCCGTGTCCATTAAAAAGTAAATGGACTTACCCGCTACCTGCAGCTTTACCCTGGGCTTGGTGAGGGTGATGGGGTCCTCGAGTCTGGGCTGCATTAGTTGTTCAGAAGGCCAAGAAGTTCAAGCAAAGGGACTGCTTCCTGCGGACCAGCCTGCCCTCCACATAGAGGTGTGGGGGGTGAGCCTGCAGCCCAGGATGGGTAGTTAACCTTCCAGTGTCCAGTCTGTTTGCAGCTTGGGCAGGGCCCAGGAGGTGGACGAGGACAGGGGCACTGCCGTGCCCAGTGTCCCTCCTGGCCACATCTGAAACAGGGCCCAGGCGGGGCCTTTGACGAACAGAACCTGGGAGGTGGTACAAGAGGAGCAGAGGGCAGGCTGGGAGTGAAGGTACCAAAAAGCCTGCACAGAGGGGACCTCTGACCATTTACTGTTCTTTTGACAAAAGTTGTCTAGTTCTGTCAGGACCTTAAAGTTGAGCGTGCCCTCCGGAGGCCACTTAGACTGGTTGTCTAGGGGATATTGTGGCCAGGCCACGGTGGAGAGGAAAAGCAGCCTTTTCTTTTTAATGGAAAGACCTAGTTTGGGTAGAGTTTAGACTAAGCATCCTAATGGCGATTTAGGGTCTGGGCGGGACTTCTGATTGCCCATGGTTCACTCTTGTGCGGTAATTAGGGGTTAGAAACGAATATGGGAAGGTCTTGTACTCAACACAGGCAGAAGTACTCCTTTGGGGGGGAGGGGTGGCTGAGAGAGCTTACAGGCTGTAACAATGTAACAATTGTAACATAGAGGGAGAGAGACCTCAACAAAAGAGAAGGAAAAAAGAAAAGAGTTACTTAATTAACGAGAGCTTATATGCCACAAGGGCTTATCTGAGAATTTGAGACAGACGTTTTAGTATCCTAAGCCAGAGATTTGGTCCTGCTATTAGGCAGGGCTTGGGTTTACAAACACGGCTTCTGAATACCTAAACCTCAGCTGCTGCTGCTGCGATGTTCGGAAGGCATCCGGGACTGCCTTACTGAACATCGGAGAGGGTTCAGGAAGATGGGGACGTCTCCCTCAAATTCCTGAACCCTGGAATCCCCTGACAGGGAGAAGACAAGAGAGTAGGGACGTCTCCTCTATGCTCAGGTCCTCGAGAGGAGACCAGGGCCCTGGGCCCACGGCGAGACGAGACCGGGACCCCGGGCCCATGGCGAGAGATGAGACCAGGACCTCAGGCCCACGGCGAGAAACGAGGCCTGGACCCCGGGCCCACAGCGCAAAAGGAGGCCAGGACCCCGGGCCCACGGCAAGAAACAAGGCTGGGATTCTGGGCCCACGGTGAGAAACGAGGCCAGGACACCGGGCCCACAGCGAGAAACAAGACCGGGACCCCGGACCCACGGCGAGACGAGACCGGGACCCCGGGCCCACAGCAAGAAACGAGGCTGGGACGCCGGGCCCACAGCGAGAGATGAGGCCGGAACCCCGGGCCCATGGTGAGACGAGACTGCGACCCCGGTCCCTTGGCTGGACAAGACTGGGACCCCGGGCCCACGGCGAGAAATGAGGCCAGGACCCCGGGCCCATGGCGAGACGAGACCAGGACCCTGGGCCCATGGCGAGAAACGAGGCCGGGACCCCGGGCCCATGGCGAGAAATACGGGAGGGTTTAGGAAGGTGGGGACATCTCCCTCAAATTCCTAACCCCCAGAATCCCCTCACAGGGAGAAGACAAGAGAGTAGGAACGTCTCCTCTACTCTCAGGTCCTCAAGACGAGGCCGGGGCCCCGGGCCCACAGCAAAACAAGACTGGGGCCCCGGGCCCACAGTGAGAAACGAGGAGTCCCTGACGCAGCTGCGATAGCGAGCAGGGAGTCCACAAGACAGACAGTGGGAGAGGTTGTGGGTAGCAGAAGTCTTACCTTGTGATGGAGCAGTTCCCTGTTACTTTGCGATGGAGGAGTTCCTTGGTTCGGCTTCGGGTGGAGGAGTCAGTTTCCCCCAGGAGGGGTCATACAACTCCCTCCCGGGTTTCGGCACCACTTGTAAAGTTTATCCTCTTTAGGTTTACCACCAAGTTAAAAAAAAGGAAACTGAGGCCAGCACAAGAAAATTAGATGCCAATTCTGATTTACTTAGCTCCAGCTCCCGGGCAATGTTCTGTGATCCTGGGGAGACGGGCCAGGGAAGTCACCCTGCTTCCTCTCAGGAGATGGGTTTTATAGGGAGTGAAGGCGTTTGATTGGATTTAGGGAGACAGGATGTGGACAGCGGGAGCTGCTATTGGTAGGGAGGTGGGACTTCCTATGAGCGGGCTAAGTGCTGAGTGCAGAGGGGATTTCCAAGGGTGGGGTTAGGTACCGAGTGCAGAGGGGATTTCCAAGACGGGCAAGGTGCTGAGTGCAAAGGGGATTTCCAAGGTGGAGCTAGATGATTGGCATCCTAGTGCAGAGGGGATTTCCAAGGTGGGGCTAGATGATTGACCTATTCTAATTTTCAAGCGGGGAGGGAGATGGGCGTGTCCGAACTCCCAGCGAGGCAATCAGCCTTACAGTTTTGTCTTGTTTTTAAGATGGAATCTTGCAGTCTTGCTCTTGTTGCCCAGGCTAGGGTACAATGACGGGATTTTGGCTCACTGCAACCTCTGCCTCCTGGGTTCAAGAGATTCTCCTGCCTCAGCCTGCCGTGTAGCTAGGATTACAGGCACCCATCACCATGTCCAGCTAATATTTGTATTTTTAGTAGAGAGAGTTTTACCATGTTGGCCAGGCTGGTCTCAAACTCCTGACCTCAGCTGATCCACCTGCCTCAGCCTCCCAAAGTACTGGGATTACCAGCATGAGGCACCACCTCCGGCCTTAGAACCACATAAATGTTAATCCCCCACCAGGCCCTGATCAGTCTTGAGTTTGGGAACACACTCCTTTTGTTGTGCTGAAGAAGCAGACTGAGGTGGCTACACCACAACTACAGTGCTGATTCCAATCCCCCTTCCTAAGTGCAAAACAGCTACTTCAGCCTAACTTGGAGAGTTGCTTAAGGGACCTATTCTAATGAATAGCCTAGAGTGACTGGAACACATTCTCAAGTATGTAAATAGTGCTTCTGAAATATTTGAGGGGGCTTGAAAACAGCTTGTTCACTATAAGTAGCCTATTCAGTTAAACAAAATATATCAAGTATCTCTAGTGACAGGCACTGCTTGCTGGGCTGGAGCCCAGGAAGGCCCCAAAACAGTTAAGACTGCCTCAGAGGTGAGACCAACATAAATCCAAGTGACCCCAAGCCAAGGCCCAGCAGCAAGTGCTGTGGTCCAATAAGATGAGGAAATGAAGTGGGGATGCCCTGGGCCAGCTTGAGGTGGAGGAATCGCAGAGCAAGGGAAAATGGGGAGACTTGAAGGGCCAGCTTAGATTTAGGTGGGCAATGCTGAAGGCGAGGGCTTTCTAGGCAGAGGGTACCCCCTTAGGCAAATACACAAAGGTGACAGTCTGCGAGACACATGTAGACAACAGTTGTTCACATTTCCAGCATCTATTGCTCATAATTCCTGCAACAGCTCCCACTTATCTTTTGGTGCACTGAGGAAGGAGACCCTTAATCCTCTCAAGCTTCTAAGATCACTTCCCCCTAGCCTTCTACATTGCATTCAATGGGAGAGGTAAAAGCTGGCAGATCAGACACCACCCTTAATCGCACTCCTATTGATGGCATTCCTACTGATCGCTGGCATGGTATGAAGGAATCTTTCCAGAAGGCATTGTTTTCGCTTAAACATGATCAGACCCCCACCCCCACCTAAGTCACATACCCCATGCCTACTTCATGGATCAAGATCCTTTCACATGTAATTTCTAGAATTGTAAGCCTTTAAAAGGGGCTAGGATTTTCCAGTCTGGGAGCTCGGTTGTTAAGGCGTCCCTGCCGGCCGCAGCTCCCGGCCAAATAAATCACCACTTCCTTCCCAGTTCGGTGTTGGAGATGTTTGTTTGCGGCCGTTCCTGCTTCAGCACCATCTCTCTTCCATCTTCTTAGATTGAAAGGGGTTCACCAGGGTTCTCCCCATTCAGGCCTGCCAATCAAAACACCTCTTCTCCCTGGCCACAGTGATTGGTTCAAGATGAGCTGGTGGCCTGGGTCCATCCAATCAGAGGAAAACTCAGGATTCAATGGGGGCATGAGATTTGTTGCTTTTTTGTTTGTTCTGAGACTGGGTCTTGCTCTGTTGCCCAGGCTGGAATGCAGTGCAAGATCTCGGCTCACTGCAGCTTCCGCCTCCCAGGTTCAAGCAATTCTCTTACCTCAGCTTCCCGAGTAGCTGGGATTATAGGCACCCATCACCATAACCGGGTAATTTTTGCATTTTTAATAGAGATGGGGTTTCACTATGTTGGCCAGGCTGGCCTTGAACTCCTGACATCAGGTGATCCACCTGCCTTGGCCTCCCAAAGTGCTGGGATTACAGGCATGAGCCACCGTGCCTGGCTGCTTTATTGCTTTTTTTGAACCCTGGTCCATCTTAACCTTCGGATCGGGGCTGCTGCAGTTGCTACAGGTTGCTCCCTTTGAAGCCACCTTGGAAAATCACCAGATTGAATCAGTTCCTAGGAAGAGGCTATTAAGGCCTTCCTGGAATTGCAGGTGAATTCAGTTCTTAGAATATCCCAATAAGAATTTTGTTTGAAAGGAGGAAGGAAATGGGTAGCAACAAGAGTGTTTTCCAATGTTCTGAATCTATGTGCAGGAAGCGACTTTTTCTAGATTTCTCAGCCACCTGGAAACGAAGAGGGGGTTACTCAGGGTATATTCTAGCCCTCAAGCATTACTGAGGGTACAGAGAGTACTCAGTTTTTTCTCCTAAGGACTAGCTCCCATAGCAACTTCTTGAGCTACCTCTTCTGTAGAGCCTTTACTCAGCAACCACCCCATACCTGAGATAAGAGATACTGTTTTTTCTGCAACCTGCTCACCCTTTCAGGAAAAACTCTTCTTTACTGACGATGTAAAATGTTATGATATGGACAATGCAATCCATTAAGTTACTGTTTTTCAGAAGGAATGAGACATCAGAACTATGCTTTAGGAAGGACACATTGGATGGCATTTGGGGGAAATAATGGATTGCAAGGAGAGACTGAAGGAAGAAGATGAATTGAGTTTTCCTTTTAAGTAATGATGGATGATACTGACTGGACTGGGGCAGTGGCAGCAGGGAGAGAGGAGACGATCAAAGTGGTAAACACTAGGAATAGAATTAGCATTTATGTGGAGAGTAAGGGTAAAGCCAGGATGAGAGGTGATCCTGGTGATTCCCTGGCTTCTAATTAACTCTGGAAACGGTTCACTGAAAGTTAGGCCCTTAAATATCCCTTAAATCAGAGCCAGATGCAGTGGCTCACGCCTGTAATCCCAGCATACTGGGAGCCTGAGATGGGATGATTGCTTGAGCCTAGGAGTTCAAGATCAGCCTGGGCAACATAGTGAGATCCCATCTCTACAAAAAATGTAAAAATTAGCCAGGTGTGGTAGCATGTGCCTGTAGTCCTAGCTATTTTGGGAGCTGAGGTGGAAGGATCACTTGAGCCTGAGAGGTTGAGACTGCAGTGAACCATGATTGCACCACCGCACTCCAGCCTTGGCAACAGACCGAGACCCTTCCCCCAACCCCAAAAAGTCCCTTAAATCGTCCATTTCCCCTTCAAAAATCCCTTAAATCATCCATCAAGTAGAGTATATTCTGTTTCATGTATACAACCTTTGTACACTAAAAGTTTTTTGTACCTCTGAGCTAAACTAAAAAGAGGTGTGTGTGTGTGTGTGTGTGTGAATATGTGTGTGAGAGAATGTGTGTGTGAGTGTATGTGTGCATGTGTGTGTGAGAGAGAGAGAGAACAGACTATTCCAGAAAAGATAAGAAAGCATGAAAGTACAAGAAGACAAACTCAGTGGCTAAGGGACAGGGTGTGAATGTATTGTTTATTTAAAATATAAATATGGTTAAAATTTAAAATATATATAATTAAAATTAATAAAGTTAGTAGCAAGCCAAGCATGTATCAATAGTCATCCAGCAAACTCAGAATGATTCACTTGATAACAATAAGACAGGAGCTTCTGCAGGACAGTGCAGGGAGGGCTCTGGTGCCCTGGCTGTAATGAGCTCTGCATCCTTCTTCCTGTACTTCTCCAGTAAGTATTTGGCTAGACTTCACAGCCTCTCTCTTTATCATATACACATCCCACTCCTTTCAAGGAAAGCAGTAATTCTCAGAAATAATGAAGTCTAAATCCACATTTTAAAAAGCAATTATGTTTTTTTCCCTGAATTCAGACCCATGGTGGATTTTGGGTTTTACATCATTTTGCAAAGCAGTTTCTGTTCTTTCTGTTTCTACTGGTGGAGAGACCTGAGGCGCACTACAATGCTTTGTCTAAAAATATTAAACCCTAGTGACACGAAGAAACTGCAGCAGAAGCTTTGAAATTCAAGAACACTTTTTGCGGGCTTTTTTGTTGTTTTGTTTTTGTTTTTTACTTTGGGCCAGGTCAAATTTTCAGCTTTGGTGTATTCCCCTCTCTGATCTTTGAAGATAGTCCCCCAAAAGCCAGGTGGGGAGAGTGTAGGAAAGAAAGGATGGAGGAGAGTAACTCTTAAAATTGCATTTGCATAGAATAAGCACTGCAAGATTAGACATCAAATATTAACAGAGGTTTGCTTTTTCCCCAGTGGAGTAATAGGTGAATTTAATTTCTGCAGATTATCAGCTGTGAGCATACATTACATTTTCTTTTACATTGTATTTCAATAAAAGCAAATCAATATAAAGACTTCTAGATAGTATAACAGACTCATTAAATGATTTTGTAGTGTTTTTGCTGCAAACAAAATGCCTTTCTGTAAATAAGAAAAAAAAATATATTTTAAATTGCAAATTCCTTCCCTTTTTTAATGGAAAAACAATCAGCTGTGATTTTTTTTTTGAATGAATAAAGATTTCCCCAGACAGACTTGTACTACATGTTAAAATTTTAAACATTTCCGTGATGTAATATGCTAACTACATACACATACACAATGGCTAACATGATGAAAAGTTAAAATCTCCCTTAAAACACTGACAGTTGATCAAACTAATAATTCAAATTTAAAATGTATAATTCAATGTTTTCCTAAAAATAGTTTCATATTTTAAGGACTTATTAGAAAAATGAAGCTGCAAAGTAGCTTATAGAATAAAACCATACCAGCAAGTAGGTGATTTACTATAAAATTCATTGTCATCCTCCTAAGTTTTTCAGTGTTATATAAAAACTATAAATGTTAAAATAAATTTTTACAAAGGGGGATGTGACTAAAGGAGCATGAGGATGGGGGTTGGGGAGAGGCTTCTGGGGTAATCATAAATGTCTTATTTCTGGATCTGAGCCCTGGTAATACAGGTGTATTCATTTGGGAACACTTGTGGAGTTGGACCATTATGAAATGGGCACTCTTCTGTATGTGGGTTATAATTCTATTTTAATAAATAATATTAAAAGCAAAAAAAGAGGGGAAAGTCAATCAGAGCTGGATGTTAGGATGGTGACCGAGACTAGGTTGGATACTGTGAATAACAGTAGCTACAATAACTGCCATGTATATGGCTAATAATTATTTTAGTGAACAGTTATGAAGTGCCAAATATTGCTATTAGTACTTTCCATATATTGACAAATTTAATCCTCTAGATGGGTATGGTGGCAGGCACCTGTAATCCCAGCTACTATGGAGCCTGAGGCAGGAGAGTCTTTTGAACCTGGGAGGCAGAGGTTGCAGTGAGCTGAGATCGTGCCATTGCATCCAGCCTGGGTGACAAGAGCAAGACTCCATCTCAAAAGGAAAAAGAAAAAAGAGAACAGTCATTCATGCAGAAAGCAGGGAGGTTTGGTTTTTGTTCTGTTGTATAGGCAGGGGTTGAGTGAGAGAAGCCAGGGAAAGGGAAGCGAAAGTGCTTGATCCCTTTCTCAGTAGGCCAGAAGGGGATGCATCAAGAACCCAAGTATGTACAGCTTTGCCCAAGGGAATGGCCTCCCCTAAGACCTGAAGAGCCAAGAGTTCTGTGCAGTAGAGAGCAGAGAGAACACACATTAGGTAAAGTAGATTGTTGAGGACTTTGCTGAGTGATGAGGAAGCCAGGAGCGGATAAAGAAACCTGGAGAAAATCTGCAGTGAGGATTGCTCGATGTTTACCACAGTTAAAGCAATTGCAAATGTCTAGATCCCACCCCAGGCCTACTGAATGGGATTCTCTGGAGGTGGAGTCCAAGTGCATGCGTCTTTAACCAGCTCTAAAGGTGCTTCCAATGTCTCTTAAGTTTAAGAGACATAGCGGCATCTGAGATCCACAGAGGATGAAGTAAAGATGGATTCACCCTGTAAGACAGAGCATGGAGGGAGAGTTTCCTTAGGAAATGGGACTTTTTAAATAAGTTCTTCAAATGATTCTGACGCAGGTCGTCTGTGGTCCACACTGAGGAAGTTTTGCCTGTAGGGTGACAGTGGCTAAGCATGTAGACTCTGGAGCCAGATTCTGCATACTGTACTACTATTACCGGTGCAACCTTTGGGAAGTGAGTTAACCTCGCTGTGCCTCAATTTTCTCATCTGGAAAATGGAGCTAATAATAGATAGTACCCACTTTCTAAGGTTGTTATGAGTATTAAATAAGTTGATATATGTAAAGTGCTGAAAACATAAGAAACATTCAATACTCAGTAAATATTAGCTATCAATGTTGTATTGTTTTTATTATTCACTATAGTTGTGGGGCTCAGGGCCACCAAAGGTATGACCTGAAAAGTACATTAGGCAATGGAATGTTCAAGAAGATTCAAGAAAAACACCCAGAAAGTCTTGTGACCAGCTCAGGAGGAGAAACGGGGTAAAACCCGATAATGTGTCAAAGTGAGGGTTATATTCCTTTATGACTGGTCTGACTAGTGTCCCTGGTTGATAAAGACAGTCACTGACAGGTGAAGTGTCACACAGTATAGAGCTACATCTGGCGAAGTAAGAGTGGCAGGGAGATGGACATGAAAATGCTGCTAGGCCCTCCTCACATGGAGAACATACTGATTATTAAAAGAGGCTAATGTATTCAAGAAAGACTTTATAGAAGAGTAGCTTGGGAACCAGTACTGCAAGGATGGTCAACTGCTTAAAACCTGCCTTGTTTTGCCCCTGGTGGGAAACACCAGATTCTAAAAGTGCTCTCAAATGAACTAACGTCCTTTATTAACCATCTGACTAAAGGCCATAGATTCTAAGCTAAGCCTCCCGGGTTTGCTAAGCGTTTGGAGCCATCACCAGCCACACAGGGCCAGGCTGCTGCTTAGCCTCTTGGTGAGTCTTTTGCACCTTTGCAACTTAATCCCCTTTTGGGTGTCAGTTAGGCGGGACACAGATAGGCTAGAGAGAAAGCTAGAACCCAGGTCCCAAGAGAAACAGTTGAAGGAGCTGTGGCTGTTTAGCATGGAGAAGAGAAGACTCAAGTGTTTTGAATGAATGTCTTCAAGTTTTGTGGTTTTTTTTTTCTTTTCTTTTCTTTTCTTTTTTCTAGGCGCTTGGACACTATCAAGTTTTGTTTGTTTGTTTGTTTTTTAATCAATTTAGCTGGTAGCTACTGTTCCTCATAGCCACTAGAGGCCCACTCAAAAGAAAATCAGCAAGGGAGCAACTTACATGGGTCACTTTTGGCAGGCAGCGTCACTGTCAGGGGTCAGATTACAGGAATGGCTTCAATAACACAACTACAATGTGAAAGTTGAAGGGTTCTTATTAGCACTTACCCACCCTGGGGTGTACACAGCATGCCCTGGAGGCTGCATGCACACACACACATGCAAGGTCGGGGAGCACGTGACAGAGACAAGAGCATGTAAACTAGCAGCATATATTGGAGAATAGGGTGTGTGGGGGTTACTTTTAATTTCACAGGCAAATGCCTGAATGGTCCTGCACCAGAGACGTCTCTAAGGTTTTTTGTTTGTTTGTTTTTTGTTTTCTGTTTTTGAGACAGAGTGTCGCTAGACTCTGTCTCCCAGACTGGAGTGCAGTGGCACAATCTCAGCTCACTGCAACCTCCACCTCCTGAATTCAAGTGATTCTCCTGCCTCAGCCTCCCAAGTAGCTGGGACTACAGACACGTGATACCACACTCAGCTAATGTTTGTATTTTTTGTAAAGACGAGGTTTCACCATGTTGGCCAAGATGGTCTTGATCTCTTGACCTCATGATCCACCCACCTCAGCCTCCCAAAGTGCTGCGATTACAGGCGTGAGCCACTGCACCTGGCAGATGTCTCTACGTTCTTATCTCCAGCCACCTACTTGAGCCATTTGAGTATGGTGTAGAACTGGAAACTGTGTCAAGGGTCACTGAATGAGACCTGCCTCTGGCACGAGAAAGCTAAACCTGCATTCAAAATGGATGCCAAGGCAACGTAAAATTATAAGCACTAACCACATCAATGCAGTGTGGGTTCTATACCTCTGAAGGGCTACGATAAGGCTGCAAGAGCAGGTGGGATGTGAGGGGTGGTGCCCAAGGGGAAGAATTAGGATTCATAAGTGGGTAGAAACTTCAGGGAGGCGTATTTCAGGGACTTAACTTTCTAACAGAACTGATCGACCATGAATCAGAATGGATACTTTGTCAGGTACTGGGTAGTGAGTTCCCTGTCATTGGAGGAGTGTAAGCTCAGGTTGTATGGCAAGTTTATAGTAGAGCACATTTCAATATCCAGTTAAACTTCATAGCTAAAATGCTTGTTCTCTGTTTTGTGTCCAGCAGACTGGTTTCATTTCGTAACTCTTGGCTTCTTAGCCCTGGGCTTTAACAGGCTGCTTTAACATCTGGCAACCAGGTCACATCTAAATATAACTAGGAAATGGATGTTGGGTAGCACTCTGATTCTCCCATAGGCCCCAGTTAGGTCCACGCATGTCTCTCCTTTCTCGCTACCATCACCTCTCCCCTCTCAGACTGCCTACAAAGTAGGATACATTTCTCTGGTTCCCTGATTTCTTGCTGTCTTTGAAACAAACCCATAGGCCCTTTAGGATTTATAATAGGAGGTGACAAAGCAGCAAACAGGGGCAAGTAATCCAGAGGCACAGGAACTTTGACCAAGTTTCCAGAGCAGATGTCCATGGTCTCCTAAACAAGTGCTTCTCAAACTATCATGTGTATTGAATCACCCCGGGATCTTGTTACAATGCAGATTCTGATTCAGGATCCTGAGAGTCTGCATTTCTAACAAACACCTGGTGAGGCTGATGCCGCTGGTCCATGAATCTAAGTCATTATGTAAATGGCAGGTAACTCACATGCCTACAGGATTAGCATAAATAGGTGAGGGAAGCCCAGGGGTTCTGAAGGGAGCAAATGGATAAACCAGTTGCTCTTTAAATGTCTCTGACCTCCCTGGGCCCTAGATCTCATTACCTACCCCATCCCCTTGCCCAGGTGAAGCCTTCCTTGGCATTTTCTTCAGATTTCTTCCTTCAAAACAAAAGGCTCTTTTCTTCATTCAATACAATTCACAGTGGGTGTCTCCATCTTGAGCCCTCCCACCTTACACACAAGCTATTTTTTTTTTTTTTTTTTTTTGAGACAGAGTCTCACTCTGTGGCCCAGGTTGGACTGCAGTGGCATGATCAGGGCTCACTGCAGCCTTGACCCCCACCCAGGCTCAGGTGATCCTCCCACCCCAGCCTCCCAATTAGCTGGGACTACAGGTGCAAGCCATCACGCCCAGCTAATTTTTGTATTTTTAGTAGAGATGGGATTTCACCATGTTGCTCAGGCTGGTCTCAAACACCTGGGCTCAAGTGATCCACCTGCCTCGGCCACTCAAAGTGCTGGGATTACAGGCATGAACTGCCGCACCCAATTAAACTTTTTTGTTTATTTAATACAGACAGGGTCTCGCTATATTGCCCAGGCTACTCCTGAGCTCAAGCAAACCTCCCACCTTGGCCTCCCAAAGTGCTGAGATTACAAGTGTGAGCCACCGCACCCAGACATACACTTTAAACAGAAGGTTTGCTGAAGTTGTTTTTCACTGGTAGACTACAGGACAAACCCTGAGTTTGAGGACAGAGACTTTCACCTCTGTAAAAGAATTGTTCCTTCCATAAGAGGTCCATCCAGTAAGAAAAATGGTAGTAGAGAAAGAGACTTAAGCCTGGGTTTATAATCATTGATAGAAAACCCTACCCCACTACCTTGGTACCTCTGGAAAGTAGCATTGGAGAGCAAAACCCAGCTTATTCTACAGAAGCCCTCTTTCATAATGGAAACCCTCTTTCATAATGGAAGCACAAATACCTCACCGAAAGGAACTGTGCTAACTTTCCAGAGTGGACATTCTGTCATGAAACAGCCTGGGCACACAGATGTGGTAAACACCAAGGATTCCAAAGAGGAGAAAGTTTCTCAGAACTAGCTGCCTCCCCAGGGGAAAGAAGAGTTGTGTTCAAGCCTCCAGGACATCACCCGTCTCACACTATGCTCTGGATGCATGGAGGGATGGTGGACCTCACACCTCAGGGACATGTTCTGTTGGAAGTGGTTAAAACGAGGCACTCACAAACCTATCTCAGCAGCCTGCCTGTCAAATTATACCTCTGTGCTGGGTCAAACTTTGGGCCAGTTAAAACTTAGAGGAACAGACCAGGTGCAGTGGCTCACTCCTGTAATCCCACCACTTCAGGAGGCTGAGGTGGGAAGATTGCTGGAGCCCAGGAGTTCAAGACCAGCGTGGGAAACATGGTGAAATCCCTTCTCTACAAAAAATAGAAAAATTAGTAGAGCATGATGGCGCACATCTACAGTCTCAGCTACTCAGGAGGGTGAGGTGAGGCCATGTGGGGTGGCTCACACCTGTAATCCCAGCACTTTGGGAGGATGAGGCTGGCAGATCACTTGAGGTCACGAGTTCACGACCAGCCTGGCCAACATGGTGAAACCGCTTCTTTACTAAAAATACAAAAATTAGCCAGGTGTGGTGGCAGATTCCTGTAATCCTAGCTACTTGGAAGGCTGAAGCATGAGAATCGCTTGAACCTGGGAGGTAGAGGTTGCAGTGAGCTAAGATCATGCCACTGCTCTCCAGCCTGGGTGACAGAGCAAGACTCCTTCTCAAAAGAAAACAGGATGCTGAGGTGTAAAGATCACTTGAGCAGAAGGTCAAGGCTGCAGTGAGCTGTGATCACACCACTGCACTCCAGCCTGAGTGACACAGTGAGACCCTCAAAAAAAAAAAAAAAAAAAGAACTTAGAGGAGCAAAGGCCTCTACCAGCTGCCAGCTGACGCTTCATAGGTGTAGTGAGAATGGTGGTGGTAACCCCAGTTGGGCACAAAGGTAGGCCCAGGTATGGAGAACTGACAGTGCCTAATAGTTTCTGCTTCCAGACAGACAGACTTCTACTTGATAAAAACACCACAGTTGTTGCAGAGACGCTGTGTTAAACTGGGAAAAGCTTGCTTTGAAAATCAATCCAATTGGGTTGGAATTCCAGCTCCCCCACTTTCTAGCACTGAGACCTTGAGCAAGTTACTTCACTGCTTTGTGCGTCCATTTCTTCCTTTGCAAAAACAAAGCGAGACCTACCACTTTGGTGTATTGTGAGTATTTAAGGAGGCATTTGTGAAAACACTTGATAGCACTTTAGAGCACTTAGAGCACGTGCTCTCAAAGCGTTTGTTTCCCTCCTTTGGCCTGGCAGGATATGTTTACTAAGGAAAGTTGAGAGATAAGCAGGCCAGCCCTATCCCCTGGACTGATGCCAAATTGGAGGCCTCTACAATGCCATCCCCAAGAAACGAATATAAGATCAGAAGAAGATTCGATAAAGCTGCTGTCTGCCTGCTTGCCAGGGTGACAGCTCGTTTGGGTTCTAACAAAGGAGAGCAAGCCAGTCTGAACAGAGTCCCAGCTCTGGGAGTTTCAGATCCCAGAAGAAGGTCCTAAATCCTGGGTGGCAAAGACAAGGTCCCTAACTGCCCCAATCTGGCATATGTAGTCTGAGGCTGGCAGATGTGTACAAGAGGCCTAGACAGGGAAATCAAGATGGCTCCAACTCTGACTGCCACGAGAAATGTGCTTTCTGGAGTCGCGGATCAAGAAGCTTCCCTAGTGCTGAGTGCCAGAGAAGAGTTCCAGAATGAACAGAAAGTGCAAAGAGAGAGGCAGCCGAGAGGCAGCCCTGAAGGAACTATCCATCAGAGGCTCAGATTACAACTGCTCTTCTATGTGTTGGCTTAAAAATCAAATTCCATTCTGGACAAATTTCCTTATTGCATGCAAGCTGCTCTAATTTCAAGAATGTCAAATACGCGGCCAAATGCAATTACATTTTAAGCACAGCACTCATTTGAAATATAGCACAAATTTCTAAACCAATTTTAATCAAATTATAGAGGGCAAGCATGCTCAGTAATCTGAAATTCTACCTGATCCAGAGAGCCTTTCCTGATGGGTTAGAGGAGTGGCCGGTTCACTGGCTCCACCCTGTCTGTTGTGTTCACTCTCTACTCTCAGGTATGCCTTTATCCTTATTCTTGTATACTGTGTAGATATGTTTGTTGATTACGCATTTCTGCACTGATAACCTGTTTGCTCAGTTAATCACATGTCTTTTATGCCTGAGCAGCCTTTTGGCTATTTCATTCTGGTACCCCTCTGTGGGCATGGGCCTGGCCTTCAAATCCTTCTTTGCTGGGCTCACCCCACCTCCACTCCTGCTCAGGTGCTTAATAAGCATTCTTTGAGAAGGAAAGCTCAGGAAGCCTTAGGCCAAACCCAGTGGTTGCTGGGACATTTTGTAGCAGCAAGTCTAAGCTCCCCCGGAATTTAGGCAATAACTCATTTATTATCTTGGCAATGGGTCTAAGTGCCTTAGTGTCCTCTGGTCTAGAAGAGTGACCTATCCCTCACAGGCCAGCATCACCAGAGATGCCTGCATATATATTCTTGACACAGGTGGCTGGAGAAAGAGCTGCCTGGGTGCTCCCTGTAATGCTCAGCCCACTGACCAAGACCTGAGGGAATCAAATCCAGGGGGCAGCTAACAGAAAGGAGATCAGAAGTTGGCTAGTGATAAGGTCTGCGACTATCTGGCTTTGCAAGTTCTTCCACTGGGAAATAGACATTGTTGATTTCTGGATTTCCCCAGATGGCTTCAGGACCATCATTCAGGCACGGAAGTACTCTGCGCTCCACAGACAGCCTGTATCTCACACCTACTTCTTGGTTCGTTTTCTCTCTCACTCTCTCTCTTTCTCTCTCTCTCTCTCTCTTTCCCTCTCCCTCTCTCTCTCTCTTCCTCCCTCTCTCTCCCTCTCCCTCTCTTTTCTTCTCCTCTCCCTCTCCCTGACTCTTTCCATCTTTTATGGCGTGTGTTTGTCTCAGTCCTTTTCTCCTCCATCTCCATCTCTCTGTTCTGTCTCTGAGCGTCTCTTTCTTCCACTTCCACTTCTCTATCTCTGTTTCTGTGTCTCCACTCTCACTCTTGCTCTCTCCCCCTTCTCTTTCCTCTCTCTTACTCTCACTGTCTCATCACTGCACACTGCACATCCCCATACACAGAAAAGCCCATTTTTCCCTTTAACAAGCCCACAAATTTAAAAAGCTACTTTTACTTAAAAACTAAGAAAAAGGAAGTGGCCCAGAGCACAAATGTCAGCCTCCGTCAGGATGCTAAACGAAGTCCCCAAGCTCTTCTTCTGCTGTGTCTTGAGGTCTCAGGGCTCCAGCCCCCACAGGAATTCCCATCCTCCCAGAACTTGACTCACTGGGATGGATAGTCATGAGTTGGATGACAACTTGCTGGGATCTCTGGCATCAGATCGAGGAGTTGAGGGATGAAGGTGGACTGGATGGAGCAGATAAATGACTTTTAATGTCTGCCCTTAATGCAAGATTCTGAGATTTATAGTTGTGACATACTTGAACCTGAAATGACCAGATAGTATTGAGTTCTGGGCTTTATACATTAAGAAGAACAAACTAGAGTATGTCCAGAGGAGTGTTAGTAGGATGGAGCAGGGACCGGAGACTGTGTCACTGTCTTAAAACCAACATGAACTAAGTGCCTACTGCATGCATGCCAGACACTGGACTCAGCACTGGGCATCCCAATTAATGAGGTACAGCGTCTTGACTTCAAGAACTCAGTTGAGTGATCAAATCCAGAAATAGAAGTTTAATAATAACGACATTCATTGAGTGTTTGCAATACACCACACACTGTTCAAAGCTTTTCGAGTGTATTATCTGATTTAATCCCTATTTCACAGGTGAGGAAACTGGGACACAGAGAAGTTACATGTGGTGACAGTTTAGTACCATAAAAATTGATTGAGAGAACTAGGGTTGTTTAGCCTGGAGAAGATTCAAGGGAACGTGGGCCTCTTGTCTTCAAAGTTCTGTCAGAGTCCAAGAGAACAGATGTATTTGTACATGGCCACTGACAGCAGAGCTGGAACTCAAGAGTGGAAGCATGTCTGAACTTAATAGAAGGGCAAAAAATCTGCCATAGCAGTCAAGAGTTGTCTGTGGCTAAAACAGTTTGCCTGAAGAGGAAGGGAGATGTCTAAGCAGAGGCTGGATGATCACTCAAGAAGGGAAAAACGTGAAGATGTTTCTAAAAGTTTCTTGTAGTCCTGAGGGGCTGGACATCTCTATTTTCTGGCTCCACGCTGCCTTGAGGACCCAAATATGTCCCCTTCAAAGTCCTATGGATATCCATACTTCAGCTGTCAGAGATAAATACGTGCATCTCTGTATATAGGAAGCTCCTGTGGCCTGCTTATGTTCATACTCCTGTGCAGAGTCCCTAATTATCTTCTCTTGTCCCCTGCCCAAGGGGTTTGGGGCCATGCTTTGCAAAAGAATCTCATTGACAATCTTCTCCCCCAAGTTTCCTACTCAGGTCTAAGGCTGATCTTATTGCAGTGGAACTGCAGGCCAACAGCCAAGCAATAGCTGTTATTCAGTAAGGTGGTCAGGCCACAGCAGATGACCAACAGACCAATCACCACCAGCAAAGTCCAGGTAGCCCAAGGCCCCCTGCCTCACACATGGTGGACTGTGGTCACCCGTTACTGCCGAGATATATGCTCTGGCCTTCCTCCAAGTCTGGCACACTCACATTGGGCCTTAGCAAAGCATCCAGCAGTGGAGAAGATTGCTAGAGATAGCTAAGTTAGGGAGGTGGCTAGGTATGACTTTCAAGGTCCCTCCTTCCAGGGCTTGCAGCCTATTGTAGTGGAGGCCCAGACTAGCCAGGGGAAACCAGCCAAGACCCTTAGGAAGGCTTCTCAGCTTGTCAGACCCACCCAAAACATGGAGCTTCTGCAGGCAGAGAGGCCATGCCTGGGAGCTCTTCATCCCATTGGCCTACAGAGAGAGCTTCTGAAAGAACTGCAAGCCTCAGAAGGTGCCTGGGGTTAGAAGCCATCCTCATGTTGCCAGAGAGATCCAGGCAGTGGAGAGTGGCAGGGGCAAACTCCTAAATGTAGGACCCCAACTCATTCCTTCAAAGGCTCAGATTCTTCACTAGGAAGGCTGTCCTAGTGAAGGCTAGGGAGGGGCTCTTTCCCTAAGCTCCATGCCCTCAAAACAGGTACAATCTGTTATCCCCCAAGCCTATAGCTTTCAGCCTGGGGATAATCTCAAAAAACCAGACAGGTGCACACTGAATCAGCTTCACTGAAAATCCAGAGATGTCAGGGGCAGAAGGACAATGGAGAAGTAGGGAATGGCCTTGGAAATGGTGATGCCATGGGCAGTGGGCTGTCACATTTCTGAAACAGTTCTAGACCATGCTGAGGTGCTAAAGGGCAGGAATCCTACCAAGGAAGTCTTTTGAGAATGATACCATTGATTTTCAACTTAGGTCAAGCAGGATATGCCAAGATAATGTCACTCAGGTTGGATGTTAGGTCATGGCTACTCCCAGTGGAAACTAGTCACCTCTTAGTACCAACTGACAACCCCCCAAGCTGGAGATAGGGGATTTGGTTTTACAGACATCAGGTAGTTATCAAAGAGGGGAAGCTGTCAGAGATGGTTAGGAAGGTGCTCAGAAGCCAGTTCTGACTCGGGTCTCGTACCTGAAACTGGTATGCCCCATCCCACTCAGCTGCAAATAACTGCAGGGCACTGGGGCTCAAGGGGAGCTGCCACAGGTTGGGGAGGCTAAAGGCACAGATGCAGTGAAGATAATTGCTGGCCAAACCAAGTTCCTACAACAGGGGCAAGCCAGCCAAGGCCTCCGCCTCCATTTCCAGAATGTACTTGCTGCTCAGGTTCATCCAACAGCAAAGGGGAGCCCAAGAAGCTGCCCAAGTCCAGGTGAGTCATGTAGTTAACTGAGAGATTTAGGCTCTCCAAGGAGCTGAGTTTGGCCACCTAGTAAGTAGTCATGGCACTATTGAGGCATTTGTCCGAGAGATATAGAACCCAGAAGCAACACAAGAACTGGAGTGATCTGTCATTAGCCAGATGGTATGGTCTAGGAGGTTGGATGCCAGGATGAGGGAGCAGAGCCAGTGAAGCTAGTGGAGGGCCTCTGAGGCCAAAACCTTCAGCTGGTTCCCCCAAAAGTCTGAGTGTTAAAGCCTTGGTCCAGCCTCAGTCGCACCATCCCCTCTAGGACTTTTAGAAGGTTGTGAGACAGGTCAAATTGTTCCACACTACATAGGAGCTCTGCCAGAAACACTGGGAAGCAGACACCCTGGCAGAAAACACTCGGCCTGGCCATCAGCGTTGGGGAAAGAGAAGAGTATCTTGGGAACTAGTGAAAGAGTGGGGTGGAGTTGGGGAGGAAGAGATGAAGCCCTTACCCTCAAAACAAAAGATCTTGAGCACCTCTCATGGCACTGCCAAATACATTACCTCACTCCAAGGAGGAGGGGTGGTTGTTTCCGTCTTACCAGATGATGAAAGAAGCTCAAAGAAGTGAAGTGACCTTCCCAGTGTACAGGATTTTAACCCAAGTCTGGCTGACTCAAAGCCCATGCTCTTTCAATTTATCTTGCCTCCTTGAGTGCCTCTTTTTCTACTTCAAAAAGCCCTTGTTCCCTATGGCAACAGGAAATTTGTTTCTATCCATGAATGAATCAGGCGGTCTTACAGTACAATGCAATCAATACGATCCTCGAATGTTAGAGCTGGAAGAGACCTTAGAGAGCATTTCTCTCTGACAACCCTCTCATTTTATAACTAGCACAACAAAAGGCTTGGAGATGGGAGGAGGCTTGTTGAAGGAGACAGCAAACCCAAGCCTGCCTGCTCAGCCTCTGCCGCAGGAGCTCACCAGATAGAGACAAAGAAAGGAGGGAGAGGCAACCACGAATCCATTTTTGGATTCCATAGGGTGGGTGCTGCCCACCCATAGTTATTCTTCCTTGGAGATGGAGCACCCACCAAGGACAGGAGGAACCTACTTCCAGCCCTTTCCCTTGGAAAAAGAGTCAACCAGGAAGGTTCTCCACTCCCTAACTCCCACCCCCAACCCTACTCCCTGGAGAATACAACTTACTGGGTAAAAAGGGGTTTTAAGGAAAAAAAAAAAAAAACCACATGGGTTAAATTCCCAAGCTCACCACTAACTAGTCTAATAATTTTGGGCAAATTCTGTGACTTCCCTGAGCCTCTTTCCTCATCTGTAAAATAGTGATGCCTCTCTCACAGGGTTGTTGTGGAGATTCAATGAATGACATATGTAAAGCACTTAATGTAAAGTATGCATCTGTAAGTATTTATTTGTCTCTTTCTTATCTACCACAGACTCTCATATTTTCTTTTCTTTTCTTTTTTCTTTTTTCTTTTTTCTTTTTTTTTTTGGAGACAGAGTCATTCTGTATCACCCAGGTTGGAGTTAGTGGTGCGACCTTCACTCACTGCAACCTCCGCCTCCCAGGTTCAAGAGGTTCTCCTACCTCAGCCTCCAAATAGCTGGGATTACTGTCACTTGCCAGCACACCCGGCTAATTTTTTTTAATTTTAGTAGAGACAGGGTTTCACCATGTTGGCCAGGCTGGTCTCGAATTCCTGACCTCAGGTGATCTGCCGGCCTCGGCCTCCCAAACTGTTGGGATTACAGGCGTGAGCCACCTCGCCCGGCCTCCAGCTCATTTTTGTATTTTTACTAGAGACAGGGTTTCACTATGTTTACCAGGCTGGTCTCAAATACCTGACCTCAAGTGATCTACCCACCTCAGCCTTCCAAAGTGCTGGAATTACAGGCGCAAGCCACTGTGCACAGCCGACTCCCATATTTTCATCTCAGACTGGGCCAGGAAGGCAAAAGTTCTCAGCTTGGGGAAGACAGCAGCCTCAGGGCAGAGGTAGCCTTGCGGCAAGGAAGTAGAATGATTTCTCCTGCTGCCTGCAGAGACAGGAAGGCCAGGAGTAGGCTGAGATCTGGTTGGGCCACGCTGTTCGGATCCTTCAGTTTTCCCCAAAACCATGAACCTGGCCTGGGCCTTGGGCACTTTTAAGTAGGCTCATGCCAGGGCAGGAAGTGTTGATACAGAATGGTAAAAGTAGGGAGCACTGTTCTCCCTAGGGGAAAGATGAAAAAGAGAAGTTGGGGAGGAAGTGAAGGCTTTTGAAATGAAAAATAAATAGATAGAGGAAACTTGCTGAGCTTTTCTGAATCCTTTCAGAAAAGGATTCAGAAAGGATACATCTTGGGGTACCAAGAAATGAATAAACTAGTACACTTTCCCTAGCTGTCCTATAAGTTTCCCTCAGTCCTTGGGGGCCATTTTAGGGAAACTCCTCCAGTAGAAGGGAAATCCAAGCGCGGAGTAAAAGGGCCAGCTTCTCAGCCCCTGTGTTGTGGGGCTCTGTCTCAGAGATAACAGGGAAGTCAGAGGGTGGGGACCAGAGTGAAACTGGGATAGGGCTCTACCTCTTGGAAAATACTGTTCTGGGTGCACCTCATTCAATTAGTTAGTGCCAGGCCATGTGGGGAATAGAAGAATCTCAAGTCTCACCCATATTAAAAAACAAAACAAAACTGTAGCAGCTGGGCACGGTAGCTCACACCTGCTCAAGCACTTTGGGAGGCCAAGGCAGGTGGATTACCTGAGGTCAGGAGTTTGAGACCAGCCTGACCAACATGTTGAAACCCTGTCTCTACTAAAAATACAAAAATTAGCCAGGTATGGTGGCATGCGCCTGTAGTCCCAGCATGTCCCTCTGTAGTCCCAGCTACTCGGGAGGCTGAGGCAGCAGAATCGCTTGAATTCAGGAGGGGGAGCTGACATCGTGCCACTGCATTCCAGCTTGGGCAACAGAGTGAGACTCCATCTCAAAAAAACAAAAACAAACCATAAACAAACAAACTATACAGTGACACTACTGCCTTCTCTGTCCCTGGATCTTTTTCCTTTTTCAGGCAAGTTCTTGGCATTTTCTTTCTCTAAAAAAAAATCCGTGGACTTCATATCTTTATCTCCATCCCTAATACAACTTCTCTAGTCTAAGGTCAGCTGATCTCTCACCTGCCTCCAGTTTCTGTCTTCTGTCAAGGCAGTGGGACCTCCAGGTCATCAACTGTATACATCCACTTCCTGGCTTAGAACTCTTTGATGGCTCTCCACTGCCCTCACCAGATCAAGTCTAGTCTCCTTCACCTGGCACTTAAGGTCCTTTGTGATCTGGTCCCCGCTTATCTGTATTTCTTGTCTGCATTTCTTGTCATTTCTCCCACAAGAAGCACGCAGTTTACACTTAATTACATACAGTTCCTGGAATGACGGAGTAGTTCCCATTTCACACCTTTTTATTTGCACATACCGTTCTTCCTAGAATGTTCTTTCCAGCTTGCCTG
Source organism: Saimiri boliviensis (assembly GCF_048565385.1). Classification (NCBI taxonomy): domain Eukaryota; kingdom Metazoa; phylum Chordata; class Mammalia; order Primates; family Cebidae; genus Saimiri; species Saimiri boliviensis. Next base: position 59,172,527 of record NC_133470.1, read on the forward strand.
GCATAATTTGACTTGTCTTACAACCTGTGGCTGAAATCTGATTTTTTTGGTGACACTTTCCTTGATCGCCCATATTTTTCTGGCTTCAGCCTTTTAGTCATCTACTTGACACCCTCCTCAAACCCCCTAACCAGTTCCTGCCATGTCTGCTCTTATTTATTCCCACTTTCGCCTTTCATTTTTCTTCAGTTGAGCTTTATTCCATACCAAACATTTACGAGTGCTGTACACACGTAAAGATCACATTGAATCTTCACACCCACCCTGTGAGTTTGGTGCCATTATTATCCCCATTTTCCAGCTGACAAAACCAAGGCTTGAATATCTACGTTAGTTGCCCAGCATCACCCAAGATAAAAAGTTAGTAAGTGGCACAGTGGAGATCAAACCCAGGTTGACTCAAAAGGCTTAATCATGGTGCTAGAGCCCCTAGCCTTTACTGAGTTGGGGGGGTGCAGTAACCCTGGGAGAGGCTTGCTGAAGCTGGGCAGAAGTCGAGGTGAAATCTCCTTAGGGCCATGTGTCCCGATGTCCTAGAGGCTACAGTTACTTTGGTGCAGCCCAGTGGTCAGTGTGTGGTTTCTTCCATCCGAGACAGAGAGCAGGGTGTGGCAGGAAAGAATGTAGTAACTTTCTAAGGATAAAAAGACACAAAATTGGGCTAGGTGTGGTGGCTCACGCCTGTAATCCAAGCACTTTGGGAGGCCGAGGGGGGCGAATCACTTGAAGTCAGGCATTCGAGACCAGCCTGGGCAACATGGTGAAACCCTGTCTGTACTAAAAACACAAAAATTAGCCAGGCATGGTGGCATGTGTCTGTAGTCCCAGCTACTCGAGAGGCTGAGGCACAAGAATCACTTGAACCCAGGAGGCAGAGGTTGCAGTGAGCCAAGATCACGCCACTGTACTCCAGCCTGGGCCAGAGTGAGACTCCGTCTCAAAAAAAAAAAAAAAAAGCAAAGTTTTAGATACGGAAGCTGCCTAATTTAAGAGCTCATACAAAATCCTCTAGCCATGCCTAGGCAGAAAAGGTCAAAATGTCCTGGGCAAGACTGATAGGCAGCAGAGAGAAGGCAAAGGAAGCAAGTTAAGACAGAAGTTAGGCTCCGACTGCCACCTGGTGGTCAGCCTTAGAGAAGCAGTGGATGGTTCTGTTGCCAGCTTAGAACACAAGCCAAGGGCCAGAGAGGCTGCTCAGGTGAGCTGGGCCTTGGCTCACGGCATTCATTCACTCACTTCCTCATCCATCTATCTATTCACTTCTTCATTCATTTAAGAAAGGTATATTATACTAGACAGAGTCGACACTGGGAATATAGCAGTGAACAAAAACAAAAATTCCTGTTCACATGGAGCTCGTACTGCAGTGGTAGGAGACAGACGAAAAAAGTTCATGACATTGTATGTTACACGGTGATGAGTGCCACGGAGAGAAGGGAGAAAGGGGAGGAGCAGAGGCTTTGCCATTTTAAATAAAGCCTCACTGAGAAGGTGAAATTTGATAAAAGACTTAAAGGAAGGAAGGGAGGTAACCATGAGGATGTTTATGTGAAGCAGATTCTGGGTTAAGGAAACAGCCTGTGAAAGCCCCAAAAGTAGGAGCATGTGTTATGTGACAGGATCAGTCAGGAGGCCAGCGTGGCTGGAGCAGAGTGAACAAGGGGGAGAGTAATAGGAGATAGTCATAGGGAAGCAGGTAGGGATTCGATCATGTGAGGCTCTGGAGGCCTATTTTATATACTGAGTGAGAGATAGGAAGCCATGGGAGGGTGACTTGCCCAGAGTCGCCCAAGCTAGCAAGTGGTACTAGGCATTCTGTCTCAAAAGCCTGAGCTCTGTGGTTCTGACAGGGATAGACACATAGACCAGTGGGACAGAAAAGAGAACCCAGAAATAGACTTATACAAATCTGTCCAGCTGATTTTTTGACAAAGGTACAAAAGCAGTTCAATGGAGAAGGATCATCTTTCCAGCCATTAAATTGTCTAATGGTTTATTTTATTTTATTTTTTTTTCTTGCCTATGGTTGTCTAATGCTCTAGAGCTGGGCAGAAGTGGAGGCGAAATCTCCTTGGGGCCATGTGTCCTCATGCCCTAAAGGCTACAGTTACCTTGGAGCAGCCCAACGGCCAATAACTGGCTATCTAATTGCTCTGGAGCATTAGACAGCCATAGGCAAAAAAAAAAAAAAAAAAAAAAAAAAAAAAAAAAACCTGACCTAAACCTCACACCTTATACAAAAATGAACTCAACATGGATCACAGGCTTAAAAGTAAAATATAAAACTTGGCCAGGCGTGGTGGCTCATACCTGTAATCCCAGCACTTTGGGAGGCTGAGGCGGGCAGATCACCTAAGGTCGGGAGTTTGAGACCAGCCTGGCCAACGTGGTGAAGCCCCGTCTGTACGAAAAATAAAAAAATTAGCTGGGCATGGCGGCGGGTGCCTATAATCCTAGCTACTCAGAAGGTTGAGGCAGGAGAATCACTTGAACCCAGGAGGCAGAGTTTGCAGTGAGCCGAGATCGCACCTTTGCACTCCAGCCTAGGCAAAAAGAGCAAAACTCCGTCTCAAAAAAAAAAAAAAAAAACTATAAAACTTTTAATTTTCAGAAAAAAATAAAAGAAAATCTTTGGAACCTCGGGCTAGGCAAAAAGTTTCTAGGCTTGTTGCCAAAAGGATAATCTATAAAAGAAAAAATTGATAAATTGACTTCATCAAAATTAAAAATTTTTGCTCTGTGAAAGACATATTTTAGTCACACAAAACCATGAATGGTCATAGCAGCTTCATTCATAATAGCCAAAATGTGAAAGCAACCCAGATGTACCTTCATCAAATGACTAGTTAAACAAACTGTGATAAATCTCTGCCATGGAATACTACTCAGCAATAAAAAGGAACAAATTATTGATACATTCGACAACTTGGATGAATATCTAGGGAATTACGCTGAGTGAAAAAAAAAAAAAAAGCTACTCCCAAAAGGTTATATACCATCTGATTACACTTTTCTAATATTCTTGAAATAGCAAAATTATAGAGATGGAGAGCAGATTTGGGGTTGCCAGGGATTAAGAATGAGGAGAGAGAAGCTGGTGGATGTACAGATGAGTTCATATAAAACATGAGGTCTGAATAAGCTCTCTGGACTGTATTAATGTTGGTCTATTGTTTTTGTTCATTTGTTTTGAAACAGGGTTGCCCAGGCTGAAGTGCAGTAGTGTGATCTCGGCTCACTGGAGCCTCAACCTCCCAGATGCAAGTGATCCTCCCATCTCAGCTGCCCAATTAGCTGGGACTAGAGGCATGCACGACCAAGTAGGCTAATTTTATTTTGTTGTAGAGACGAAGCCTTGCTGGGTTCCCCAGGCTGGTCTCGCACTCCTGGGTTCAAGTGATCCGCCCACCTCAGCCTCCCAAAGTGCTGGGATTACAGGCATGAGCCACCCTCCCAGGCCAGCTGACTGGTTTTGACATTGCACTGTCATGCAAGATGCTCGCATTGGTGAGGTGAGGTAAAGACTGCACAGGATCTCACTGCAACTTTCTATGAACTATTTCAAAATAGAAATGTAAAACCAAAACATAAAACCCTGCAAGAAACCAGCAGAGATTCTAAACAATAAACTTAAGATGTTAGATCAAAAGTTTGGAGACCTCCACTGACAGTTAAATAAAGAAACAAAAAACCTTAATGTATTTGTTGTTAATGATATTCATAATCGAAAAACCAGCTCCTCAGCGAGATTAGAACTACTTCTGATCTGACCTTACCTAAGAGGATACTCAGGAAGATACTTAGTCCAACACTGTCATTTTAATGTTAGGGAAAATGAAGCTCGGAGATAACTTGTCACACGGCAAGACAATGGTGGAAATAAACTCCTGTGGGTCTTCAGTTTCAGTGAGGATTATAAGAAGCTCGGGGGAGAATAAGGCCAAGTACCTTCACTTTTCTGAGACTTTCTTCCTTAAATTCTGTACAATGGCCAGTTATAGAGTATGTAAAGAACCTAGCTGAGTGCCTGGAACGTAGTAAATACTCTACAAACCATAGTTTCTTTGCCCCCTTTGTCGAGAGAGGGACTGCTATGCCTTCAAAGCCAGGAGGGTCAGAGAAGAAGACTGCAGTTACTGCAGGGAGTCACCCTCCCCTTCCAGCCCTCTCTGAGTTCTAGACCTCCAGTAGAAATTGATCCTAGTGATATCCTGGGGATAGTCACCATGGAAATGACTAGGGAGAGGGGCGTTCAGTTTCCATGGTAACAGCCCAAGAAGCAGGGATGTGACTTGAAAGAAACGTTGGGGATCATGGAGTTCTTTCCATGGAGATGGAAAGGGGGCTTTCTGAGGCTCACATGGGGGCAAGGGTAGGGAAATTGGAGAAACGAAGCCATTCATCTCTATGGAAACAGATAGAAAATTCTCTCTCTGATGCTAGAGGGCTGTTACAGTTTCGCTTAGACCTATTTAAATTTTTTAAATGTCCCTCCATGTGCCATATAAATTCATCTTTCATATCACCAGTATGCCTCCACACTTTGGGAAAACTGGACCAGTGTATGTACTATAGTCTCTCTCTGAATAGTTAAGGAGAGCAGTGAAGACATTGTTTATCTGAATTCTTTGGAAATAAATGATCTGCAAATGGGGAGCATGCAGTAGCCCCAGCTTACCTTTCATGATCCATGAGGGCAGGAAGTTTGTCTATCTCATTCACTCCAGCACTTTAGAATGGTGTCTCACACATAGCAGGCATTCAGTAAATGTATATGGAGTAAATTAATCACCCTTTTCTTGTTGTCTCCAACTGGAAGTTCCAAGAATGTAAAAATGCTTCAAGTTCCCTGCATATGCTACACCATTTAAGACTCAGTTTAGGAGCTAGGCATGGTGGCTCACATCTGTAATCCCAACACTTGGGGTGGCAGAGGCCAGGAGTTTGAGACCAGCTTGGGCAACATAGTGAGACCCCCATCTCTACTAAAAATAAAAAATTAGCCAAGCAGGGTGGCACATGCCTGTGGTCCCAGCTACTTGGGAGACTGAGATAGGAAAATTACTTGAGCCCCAGAAGATGGAGCTGCCATGAGCCACGATCATGCCACTGCATTCTAGCCTGGTTGACACAGCTATGAAGCCCCTAGCTAGGCTCTCCTCCTGGATGTTTCTGTCATACCCTCCAGATATCATGATAATAGCATTTGCCTCATTACATTGAAATCATATGTTTGTCTCTCTCCTCACCTAGCTGTTAGAGCCTCAGGAGCAATGACTATACATATTTATATCCCAGCAGTTAGCACAGTGCCTGGCACTCAAAAGGTCCTCAATAAATATTTAATTGACATAAATGCCTTTCTCTTGCTTATCAAGTCTGCACTCTCATGGCAGACTGTACATCCTCCATAATATGGGCCAGATTACTGATTCAATCTTTCTTCCTTTTACTTTCTAGCACATATGTATTACATTTTTATTTATTTTGTCCTTCACTAGGTCTATAATTCACCCCTCTTCTGTAGTAGAGGTGGTTAAAAGCATGGGCTCCGGAATCAGATCTGGATCCAACCGAGTTGGGTTCAAATCTCAGCTGAATGTAACACTATTGGGCCATTTACTTTACCTTCTATGAGCCACAGTTTCCTCATCTGTAAATCAAGATGCTATGGTTTGAATGTTCCCTCCAAAACTCATGTTGAAATTTAATGGCCAATGTAACAGTATTGGAATGTGGGGCATTTAAGAGGTGAACAGATGAATGCTATTTGTTTTCAAAGGAGTGGGTTAGAGATTGAGGGAGAGGGCTCCTGATAAAAGGATGAGTTCAGCCCAATTTCCTCTCTGTCTTGTGCACTCACTCACCCTGTGATGCCTTCCAACATGGGACGAGGCCCTTACCAAGATGCCAGCAGCATGCTCTTGGACTTCCCAGCTTCGAGAATAATGAGCCAAATAAATCTCTTTTTTTTTTTTTTTAATAAATTACCCATTGGTAGTATTCTGTTACAGCAGGAAAAAAAAAAAGGACTAAGAAACTGCAGTATAACAGCTCCTATTTTTTTTATTTTATGTTATGTGTATTATATCACACTTTTTAAATTATACTTTAAGTTCAGGGATACATGTACAGATAGTGCAGTTTTGTTACATAGGTATACACGTGCCATGGTGGCTTGCTGCACCCATCAACCCATCATCTACATTAGGTATTTCTCCTAAAATTATCCCTCTGCTATCCCCCTACCCCTCTACAGGCCCCAGTGTGTGATGTTCTCCTTCCTGTGTCCATGTATTCTCATTGTTCAACTCCCACTTATGAGTGAGAACATACGGTGTTTGGTTTTCCTTTCTTGTGTTAGTTTGCTGAGAATGATGGTTTCCAGCTTCATCCATGTCCCTACAAAGGACATGAACTCATCCTTTTTTACAGCTGCATAGTATTCCATGGTATATATGAAGAGCACCTATTTCTTATGGCACTTCATTTGTGAGGGGTTTTTTTGTTTTACCTTGTTTCTGGTTTTGTTATTGTTTTTTCTTGAGACAAAGTCTTGCTCTTGTCACCCAGGCCGGAGTACAATGGCACGATTTCAGCTCACTGTAACCTCTGCCTCCCAGGTTTGAGTGATTCTCCTGCCTCAGCCTCTCAAGTAGCTGGGATTACAGGCACCAACCACCACAACTGGCTAATTTTTTTTTTTTTTTTTTTTTTAAGTAGAGACAGGGTTTCACCACGTTGGTCAGGCTGGTCTCAAACTCCTGACCTCAGGCGATCCACCCACCTTGGCCTCCCAAAGTGCTGGGATTACAGGCATGAGCCACTGCGCCTGGCCACTTGTGAGGATTAATTGAGAAAATGCATGTGGAGGGAGTGAAAAATGGCTTCCCTCCACTTTTCTAGGTTCTGTGGATGGGCTATGAATTAAATGGGTATAAAACAGATTAACAGTAGAAAAAAAACATTAATTACATACATATGCACAGGAATCACACAAACTATGAAACTTGAAGAAGGGTCAGATGATTTTTTTTTTTTTTTTTTTTTTTTGAGACGGAGTTTTGCTCTTGTTACCCAGGCTGGAGTGCAATGGCGCGATCTCGGCTCACCGCAACCTCTGCCTCCTGGGTTCAGGCAATTCTCCTGCCTCAGCCTCCTGAGTAGCTGGGATTACAGGCACACGCCACCATGCCCAGCTGATTTTTTGTATTTTTAGTAGAGACGGGGTTTCACCATGTCGACCAGGATGGTCTCGAACTCTCGACCTCTTGATCCACCCGCCTCGGCCTCCCAAAGTGCTGGGATTACAGGCTTGAGCCACCGCGCCCGGCGAAGGGTCAGATGATTGAAGCTAACCCTGAGCTACAGGAAGGAATAGGGCTTGAGGCTTCTACGGAGTGGTGGCAACACAAGTTAGGCGGGGGTAAGGGGAGGAAATGTGTGGTGAATAAACGTTGTCTTATTAGGCAAAAAGTTTCTCAGGTAATAAAAGCCATGTCGGAGCAGCCCTCAGAAAAATAGGTGATAGTCTGCCTGGGTATGGTGTCAACGTCCAGTCTCCTCTCCTGTGATCTGTGTTAATCTTCCTGGTTGATAAAGTTCCCAGAGAGAGGATTCATGACAATTAAGTTCCTTTTGGAGGCGCCAGCTTTAGGCAGATAAGGGGAGCTCAGAGACTGCCACTGTCTGTATCCACTGTTCCGCAAGTGCCCTCCGTTCAAATAATCAGTATACCAAAGTGGCATATTTTGAGGTGGCATTTCCTGAGCTCCTCCATTTCCCCTGTCTGAAACTTCCCTGGAAGTTTCACAGACTAACAGTTGAATTAATGTCTGAGAGAAAAATTGAGTTAGTAGCTGAGTGGTAAGAGACCTGACAATAGGTCAGTCCACCTAAACAGTTGTGTCTCATTTCAGGAGGTGGTATTGCAGGTGGCCTCCCATCAAAGTTAGGCCTCTAGATCAGGCGTCCCCAAACTACGGCCCACGGGCCGCATGCAGCCCCCTGAGGCCATTTATCCGGCCCCCCGCCGCACTTCAGGAAGGGGCACCTCTTTCATTGGTGGTCAGTGAGAGGAGCACAGTATGTGGCAGCCCTCCAACGGTCTGAGGGACAGTGAACTGGCCCCCTGTGTAAAAAGTTTGGGGATGCCTGCTCTAGATGATGCAAACAGGTATTTAATAAGAGACATTCCTATGGAAACAAAAGAAAGACAAAGGTTAATGTTTGGAGCAGTCTATAAAGTAGTTTCTTTTTTTCTTTCTTTCTTTGTCTTTTTTTAGACAGGGTCTCACTCTGTCACCCAGGCTGGAGTGCAGTGGTAAGATCTCAGCTCACTGCAACTCTGCCTCCCGGGTTCAAGCGATTCTCATGCCTCAGCCTCCAGAGTAGCTGGGATTACAGGTGTCTGCCACCACACCCGGCTAATTTTTTTTTTTTTTTTTTTTTTTTTTTTTTAGTAGAGATGGGGTTTCACCATGCTGGCCAGGCTGGTTTCGAACTCCTGACCTCAAGTGGTCTGCCCCCTTCAGCCTCCCAAAGTGCTAGGAGGGGTGAGCCACTGCAACCAAACCTATAAAGTAGTTTCTGAGTCTGGAGGGCAATCAGTTGAGAAGATTTCTAGATACTAAACTTCAAGCATTTTCAGTTGGAGTGGAGGCAGGCAGTGGCAATATGATCTCCTTTTCTGGTTTGCAGTTGGCATCAAGTGTTACAGTTAACTTTCTGAGTAGTCCATACATCAACAGGCACAATGCTTATCCATAAATAAGTTGTTGTGGTGATTTCTCTGACGTTTACATCAAGTCATACAGTTTCAGTTTTCAGGGCTTCAGGAAAGGGCAGTTTTAATTTCAGAAATTGCAAGTCAGCAGAGTGGGAGAAAAATTGGAAATATTAGTTTGCAGAGTCATAGCCAGACACTGGAGAAACTAGAAAAATTCAAGATTTAGTCCAGTTTACAGGAATAATAAATCCTCAAAAAGAATGAACTAAGATCTAATAATGGGTGCACCATAATTTTCTTTTGAAACATTTTTCTCTTTACGGTCACCCCCATTTCTACCAAATATAATCACAGCAAGACCAATTTATTTACAAAATAACTTATTTTCATTAAACTCGGCCTGATTATTTACATAAGTGCTGCAACAATGGTGATTGAGTTAGTGTGCGGTGGTGCATGCCTGTAGTCCCAACTACTCAGGAGGCTGAGGTGGGAGAATCACTTGAACCCAGGAGGCAGAGGCCGCAGTGAGCTAAGATCATGCCACTGCACTTCAGCCTGGGCAAGAGAGTGAGACTCTGTCTCAAAAAAAATAGTAATTGATCTTTTTATTTATTTATTTATTTATTTATTTATTTATTGAGACCGAGTTTCGCTCTTGTTACCCAGGCTGGAGTGCAATGGCGCGATCTCAGCTCACCGCAACCTCCACCTCCTGGGTTCAGGCAATTCTCCTGCCTCAGCCTCCTGAGTAGCTGGGATTACAGGCACGCGCCACCATGCCCAGCTAATTTTTTGTATTTTTAGTAGAGACGGGGTTTCACCATGGTGACCAGGATGGTCTCGATCTCTTGACCTCGTGATCCACCCGCCTCAGCCTCCCAAAGTGCTGGGATTACAGGCGTGAGCCACTGCGCCCAGCTAATAATTGATCTTATAGTCTCTTTTAAGTCTGGAACTTTTAATAAGGAATTACAGATTGGACTTTTGAAAGCTTCTTGAGGCTATAAAGCCAAACTGAAGACTCATCATCAAACTTTGCCTCTAATATTTGTAGATTTGTATGAATTCCTCCCTTCTCAAGGTCCCCAAAATATCTTGAGGTTCTTGGGCTTGCCAGGAAATAACCTACCTGTAAGGCAGCCAGATGAAGTGTGTGTTCAAGATACCAAGCCAGTTTTTTCCCCAAGGACTTTATTGGCTGTATAAAGTCAACCTTAGTTCCCTAAAGTTATCTAGTCATATCAGAAAACATCACATTTCAATCAAAGCCTTAGTAATGTAACCAGTGTCTCCAGTTGTGCCCTATCACAAAGAAAACAGGCTCTTATTTAACGTATGCAAATAATTATATTGCCATGAAAAGTAAGAATATTCTGGCCAGGTGCAGTGGCTCACGTCTGTGATCTCAGCACTTTGGGAGGCCGAGGTGGGCAGATCACCTGAGGTCAGGAGTTCAAGACCAGCCTGACCAACATGGAGAAACCTGTCTCTACTAATAATGCAAAAATTAGCCAGGCGTGGTGGCACATGCCTGTAATCCCAGCTATTCTGGAGGCTGAGGCACGAGAGTCTCTTGAACCCAGGAGGTGGAGGTTGTGGTGAGCCAAGATTGTGCCATTGCACTCCAGCCTAGGCAACAAGAGTGAAATTCTGTCTCAAAAGAATATTAATAATAATGAGAATATCCAAAAGTAGTTTTCAAATTCTGGAAAGATCAGGTATGGAGAAAAAGGCAAATATTGCAATTCTATTTACAAAAGTAAAATTTACCAAATTTTGTAAGTTATAGATAGCTTAAAATTTTTTTAAGTTTTTTTTAAATTCAGTAAACAAAATATAAGAAGAATCAGCAATTTCTCTTTTCTTGAGACAGAGTCTCGCTTTATCACCGAGGCTGGAGCGCCATGGCATGATCTTGGCTCACTGCAACCTTTGCTTTCCCGGATTCAAATGATTCTCCTGCCTCAACCTTCCCAGTAGCTAAAACTACAGGTGCCTGCCACCATGCCCAGCTAATTTTTGCATTTTTAGTAGAGACGGGGTTTCACCATGTTGGCCAGACTGGTCTCAAACTACTGACCTTAGATGATCCACCCACCTCAACCTCCCAAAGTGCTGGGATTACAGGTGTAAGCCACCATGCCTGGCCAACAATCAGCAATGTTTTAAACAAAAGGTCATTTTTAAAAATTTAATCTTTTTGTCAGTTCAGTTCCACATAATTAATTCTCAATCTGCTTGATGTTGAGTTAGTAGTTTCATGAGTCCATCGGTTTCTTCATTACAGTTCTGGAAATTCTTACCCAGTCCGATGATATGATTTTTGTATTTTTTTAGTGGAGACAGGGTTTTGGCATGTTGCCTGGGCTGGTCTCAAACTCCTGTACTTGCTAGAGTATTACGGGCTACAGGTTTCTGATAACTTTTTTCCATGAATTTTTCTGAAGAAGCAGTTTGGGACTGGAGCTGATTATAAAAGCTTTCAGAGAAAAATAAAATAATCACTATGGATAACAAAGACTTAGAATCGCCATGGTCAAAAATCGGATGAGTGTTTAATATAATCAATAATTGACAAAGAAATTTGGTTACTTCTGTGGCATACATGTTAACATAGTAAACAAAATTATGATTGATAACATATTAGGTTTCTAGGAATCTCATACAGATTTTGGAACACTCATGTCAATAATGTATCCATAAATATAACAAAGAAACTTTAATGTCACTTATTATTATTTGACAGTACTTTCATGATAACTTAACATATCAAATAAGCCTAATTTGTTTAATGTCTCTCTTTTACAAGGTGAGAGACACATCATTTGTGTTTTCCAGGGACCTAGCTGGAAAATTCTAAAGTTAATTCTAAGTCAAAAAGACTTAAATTTAAAATTTGATTTTGGGCTAAGGCAGGAGGATTGCTTGAGGCCAGGAGTTTGAGAGCAGCCTGGGCAACATTATTGAGACCCTGTCTCTAAAATAATGATGATAATAATAATTTTTTTTTAATTTTCATTTTAGGAAGTTTGTCAAAAGTGTCAAAAAAGGCTGGGGATGGTGACTTGTGCCTGTAATCTCAGCACTTTGGGAGGCCGAGCCAGGAGGATCCCTTGAGCATAAGAGTTTGAAACCAGCCTAGACAATAGAGGGAGACCACATCTCTATTTTTTTTAAAAAAAGTGTCAGCTGGGTGTGGCAGCTCACACCTGTAATCCCAACACTTCGGGAGGCTGAGGTGGGAGGATCACTTGAGCTCAGGAGTTCAAGATCAGCTTGGGCAACATAGTAACAACCCTATCGCCACAAAAAATTTAAAATTTTATAATTAAAAAAACTTAATCTCAAAAAGTTTTAAAACACGTGATTAAATAGGATCACAGGTCACTATATCATTCATTTAACCAGAGTCATAATTAAGACTTCAAAGGCAAATAAAGTTACATCGTTGTAGGAATAGCCTTAGCTCTTTTAACAGAGAGGACTCTGACAGAGGCTCAGTGGCTCATGCCTGTAATCCCAGCACTTTGGGAGGCTGAGGTGGGCGGATCACTTGAGGCCAGGAGTTCAAGACCAGCCTGGCCAACATAGTGAAACCCTGTCTCTACTAAAAATATAAAGATTAGCCAGGCATGATGGCACACACCTGTAATCCCAGCTACTTGGGAGGCTGAGACATGAGAATCAGTTAAACCCAGGAGGAGGAGGTTGCAGTTGAGTCCAGATGGTGCCCCTGCACGCCAGCTTGGGACAGAGTGAGACTCTGTCTCAAAAAAAAAAAAAAAAAAAAAAAAATAGAGAGGATTCTTTTCTTTGTAAGTAGTCAAAGACCTGGTAAAAGACAATGTGAAGCCCAGGAAATGATTTTGATAAGAAACAAATCTTTTTATTTAGGCAGATCACTCAAAAGGTGAAAAAAATCTTTCACTATATCTCATCAATACTGTAAGAAAATCTTGTCTTTAGAAAAGAGAAGACCAATTCTAGTTTTACCATCAGCATACTTTTGATATTAGGGCTCATTTGTAAAATCTTTACAATAAATTTATTTAATTTTAGTCAGTTTGATCACACAAGATTTTTGCTCACTTACTCTCTCTTCCCAATTTCAAATCCATTAAATTTTTATCCATCTTTTCTTCATTTGTTCTGAAACAATCTTTAAATAACCTCCAAACTAAATTATCTTTCCCTCAACAACAACAAAAAAAACCATATTCTCATACTGTAGATCATCTTTCTTTGTACACTTTGTATACAGTGTTCTCTTATTTCTAGTAGTTTTAATTACATATCAGGATTTTAAGTCTTAGTAACTGATATGATTTGACTCTGTGTCCAGATTTGACCCAAATCTCATCTGGAATTGCAATCCTCAGGGTGTCAGGGGAGGGACCTGTAATCCCCACGTGTCCAGGGAAGTAAGCGATTGGATTATGGGGGCGGTTTCCCCTATGCTGTTCTCATGATAGTGAGTCAATTCTCGCGAGATCTGATTTGTTTTGTTTTGAGTCTCTGTTGCCCAGGCTAGAGGGCAGTGGCTCAATCTTGGCTCACTGCAACCTCCACCTCCCAGGCTCAAGCAATCCTCCTGCTTTGGACTCCCAAGGTGCTGGGATTACAGGCATGCACCACCACGCCCAGCTAATTTTTGTAGTTTTTAGTAGAGACAGGGTTTCACCATGTTGGCCAGGCTGGTCTCAAACTCCTGACCTCAAGTGATCCACCTGCCTCAGCCTCACGAAGTGCTGGGATTACAGGTGTGAGCCACGGCACCCAGCCAGCTATAGCTTTTTACCGTTAATAGAAAAAACGTTTAAGATTTTTCAGGCTGGGTATGGTGGCGCACACCCGTAATCCCAGCAATTTGGTAAACGGAAGCAGGTGGATCACCTGAGGTCAGGAGCTCGTGACCAGCCTGACTAACACGGTGAAACCCTGTCTCTACTAATTATAAAAAGAGAGAAAAAAAAAAAAAAAAACAGCCGGCCGTGGTGGCGCAAGCCTATAATCTGAGCTACTTGGGAGGCTGAGACAGAAGAATCGCTTGAACCCAGTAGGTGGAGGTTGCTGTAAGCCAAGATCACGCCATTGCACTCCAGCCCGGGCAACAAGAGCAAAATTCCATCTCAAAAAAAAAAAAAAAAAAAAAAAAAAAAAAGATTTTTCAGGCTATTTTGTTGTTGCTGTTTGTTTGTTGCTGAGAATCCTCTTCCTAAAGTTTGCATGTCAAAAGGGATAGTTCTTGGATAAGACAGAGTAGAAAATTTACATCTCAAAGGCACAGAGAAAGATTGTAAGTTTTCCCCAAGAAGGGCACATATTTGCCTATTCAAGGTCTAGCATAATTACTTTTTAAATTTTTCTTTCTTTTTTAAGTGTAGGACTGTTCTGTTTCCAATGTTCTAATTTTTTAAACATCCTGAGATAAATAGGTGACGTTTGGAGATTGATAATAAGGATAGATGGGGTTTGATTTGCTTCTAGAGGCACATTCATGTTTTTGTAAGGACTTAATCTGTAAGACAAAGACAATTGTTTTTAATTCCCCCCAAAATGAGGTTGCAGGCTGAATTATATCAAAGGGTTAACCAATCCATCTAATTACATTATCTATAATTTGCTCCTTTATATCAGGGAGATTTCCAACTAAAATGGAAATTAAAAGATTACTCTGTTCTAGATTTATAGCTGTTCAAGTTCTGAATGTTTTAATAATCTGTTTTCTTTCTTTCCAAGTATGTGGTTCCATTTTAGCTCAAGGGAGAAGGCCTTTAAAAAAAAAAAAAAAAAAAAAAAAAGCTGGGCATGTTGGCTCTCGCCTGTAATCCCAGCACTTTGGGAGGCCAAAGTGGGCGGATCACAAAGTCAGGAGATTGAGACTATCCTGGCTAACACGGTGAAACCCTGTCTCTACTAAAAATACAAAAAATTAGTCAGGCTTGGTGGCTGGTGCCTGTAGTCCCAGCTACTCAGGAGGCTGAGGCAGGAGAATTTCTTGAAACTGGGAGGCAGAAGTTACAGTGAGCCGAGATCACACCACTACACTCCAGACTGAGCAGCAGAGTGAGACTCTGTCTCAAAAAAAAAAAAAAAAAAAAAAAAAAAAAAAAAAAAAAAAAAAAAATTCCTACTATGCTCTGAATATATATAAACCAAATTTCTAAAAGTTATACCTAGCAAATCACTCAAGACTAATAAGCCAAAACCCAAACTGACAAGCCTCTTTTGGCTTTAACCATGGACACATGAGGCATCTCCAGAGAGGAAGCAAGAAGATGCAGCCCTTCCAAAGGACAAAGCCACTCCCAAAGACAGCCAGAAAAAAAACCTTAAGACAATGATCCTGAGAGCTGGCAACAGTAGGTACACTGGCCTCAAATGGGGCACAACCCACAGTTCTGTCCAGCCATATTTTGGGGACAAAAGTGAGACAAAATGAGACAAATAGAAAAGCAATAGCTGTCCACGGGAGGGAAAGGATCTCTAACAAAGGGGTACTCCAAATCCAAAAGTCATAATTCAAAGCAATCGTTACAAATATTTTACTCCTTAGCTAAAGGAATGTAATGAGGGTAAGGTCTTTTAGGCTGACTGATGGCACCATGGACTGCATGGTAACCTCTGTAACCTGCACATACACCTCCAGATGAGTTCCTGGAAATAGGAAGTTTGAAATAACTGCAAAACCACGAAAGGGAAGAATGGCCAACCTCTGCGACGCCTAATTAGCTTTGAGACATTCTTCTATTGTTCCTTATTCCCGTCCCAACTGAAAAGGCAACTGGACTTTGTAAGGGACTTTGGTCAACCTTGTGACTCCAGACCAGGCGTCCCCAAACTACGGCCCTCGGGCCGCATGCGGCCCCCTGAAGCCATTTATCCAGCCCCCCGCCGCACTTCAGGAAGGGGCACCTCTTTCATTGGTGGTCAGTGAGAGGAGCACAGTATGTGGCGGCCCTCCAACGGTCTGAGGGACAGTGAACTGGCCCCCTGTGTAAAAAGTTTGGGGACGCCTGCTCCAGACCCTATGACCCCCTCCAAGCTTGCAAAAACCGCTCTGAACTGTAACTTCTGTAACTTTCCACTGCCTACCCCAAACCTATAAAACCGACTGCTATCCCTCCACCCTCCACTGACTCTTTTCAGACTCAGTCTGCCCGCACCCAGGTGAATAAACAGCCATGTTGCTCACACAAAGCCTGTTTAGGGGGTCTCTTCACTCAGAGCGCAAGTTTAACATTTGGTGCTGAAACCTGGGATGGGGAACTCCTATGGGAGACCAAACCCCCTGTCCCTGTTCTCCTTGTGCTCTCTCTGTGAAGAGACCTACCTAAGACTGAGGCTCATCAGAGCAGCCTGCACATCCACTCACCATCCTCAGATCAGGTAAATGCTTTGCCTCAACTCTCTTCTTTAGCCCTTCTTGCTACCTGTCAACCTTCTTCTCCTTTCAGTTTCATTCTCCTCTCTCTTTCAGCGGAGACAAGAAAGGCAGGACTCTCTGAGGTTCATGACCAGAAAAAATCCTACGTAGGTTTTTTTCTACAGAACCAGGAAGACACTCTTTTCTCAGTGACTGATCATTGCAGAGACGTCTGCTCTGGTCACTGACTCACACTTGTAGGTGATGGATCAACACAGGGGATGCCCCCATTAACCGATTCACCCCAGGTACAGACCAGGGTTTTAGTCTGGGACACCTGCTAAGCTGCTTATTTGCGCACTCACTTTCCTTGTCTCTGCCACTCTTCTTAAACTATGGGCAATCTCCTGCACTCCATTCCTCCCTCCTCTCCCTTAGCCCGCATTCTGAAAAACCTCAGACCTTTCCAGCTCTCACCTGACCTAAAACCTAAGCATCTTATTTTCTTCTGCAATATCACTTGTCCATAATATAAATTGGACAATGGTTCTAAATGGCCAGAAAACAGCACCTTTGATTTTTCTATCCTGCAGGATCTAGACAACTTTTGTAAAACGGGCAAATGGTCTGAAATTTCCTACGTCCAGGTATTTTTTTGGCACCCCAATCCCTCGCTAATCTCTGCTCTCAATGCAACCTGTCCCAAATTTTCCTTCTCTCCCTTCCATCCACCCCTCCTACCTCCACCAGTAACTCAGAATCCTACTCGTCCATCAACCCTTCCGACCTTTCTCCTCCCCACCTGTCCAGACCAGACCCCAATCCAGGCCCTAACCTCCCCCTAGAGCCTCCCTCTTCTTCCTCTGCCCACAACCCACCTCCTTATGCCCTTCCTGTCACCTCCCCACCTCATACCCGGTCCTGCTTACAATTTAGTCCTATGGCTAACTCCTCCACCCTGCCCAACAATTCCCCCTTCGAGAGGTGGCTGGAGCCAAAGGCATAGTTAGGGTGCACATTCCTTTCTCTTTATCCGACCTTTCCCGAATCAGCCAATGGTTAGGCTCCTTTTTATCAGATCCTCCAATACTTGACCCAGTCCCATAATCGCATGTGGAGTGACTTAAATGTCATCCTTACTTCTACTCTTACCCCCTGAAAAACACTTAATATGCATTTTATCACCCAATCAGCCCCTGATGTTAAAAAAAGCTACAGAAATTAGAATCTGGCCCTCAAACCCCACAACAGGAATTGATCAACCTCACCTTCAAGGTGTTCAATAATGGGGAAAAAGCTGCCCAGTGGCAGTGCATCTCAGAACTACAGATGCTTACCTCTGCTGAAAGACAAACCCTAGGCACACTACCAGCTCACAAAGACTTCAAAGTGCCCAGATTGCAGCTTCCAGCTGCCCCTCCCCGACCTTGCTTCAAGTGTCAGAAACCTGGCCACTGGGACAAGGAATGCCTGCAGCCTGGGATTCCTCCTAAGCCATGTCCTATCTGTGCAGGACTCCGCTGGAAGTCAGACTACCTAACTCAAACTGCTGTCTCTAGGGTTCCAGGAGCCCAACCCCATAGCCCTCAGTCTGACTCTTTCTCTGATCTCCTCAACTTAGCAGCTGAAGACTAATGCTGCCCGAACATCTCAGAGGCCCCCTGGACCATCACAGATGCTGAGCTTTGAGTAACTCTTATGGTGAAGGGTAAGTCCATCTCCTTCTTAATCAACACGGGGCCACCCACCCCACACTGCCTTCTTTTCAAGGACCTGTCTCCTTGGCCTCCATAACTGTTGTAGGAATTGACGGCAAGGCCTCCGGGCCTCTCAAAACTCCCCGAGTCTGGCGTCAATTAAGCCAGCACTCTTTTCCACATTCTTTCTCAATCATCCCCACTTGTCCAGTTCCCCTGTTAGGCTGAGATATCCTTCCAAAATTGCCTGCCTCCTTAACTAGTCCTGGGCTACAGCCACACCTCATTGTCGCCCTCTTCCCCAAACCCATACCTCCCTCAATAGCTCCCCTTATGTCTCTCTACCTTAACCCTACACCACCTTCCCATCTGTTTCTACAAGTCACTCACCCCTCATCATCCCCTTAAAACCTAACCACCCTTACCCTGCCCAGTATCAGTACCCCATCCCACAACAGGCTTTAAAAGGCTTAAAGCCTGTTATCACCTGTCTATTACAACATGGCCTTTTAATTCCTACTAACTCTCCTTACACTTCCCCTATCCTACCTGCAAAAACCAGACAAATCCTACAGACTAGTCCAAGACCTCCGCCTCATCAATCAGATTGTACTTCCCATCCACCCGGTTGTACCAAACCCCTATATCCTCCTATGTTCCATACCCGCTTCCACAACTCACTGTTCCATTCTTGACCTGAAAGACGCCTTTTTCACCAACCACTTACACCCCTCCTCTCAGCCTCTTTTCACCTTTACTTGGACCGACCCCGACACCCACCAGTCCCAGCAGTTAACCTGGGCCATTCTTCTCCAAGGCTTCCAAGATAGCCCTCATTACTTTAGTCAAGCCCTTTCCCAGGATACTTTCACCTCCGGATACCAGGTTTTGCCCTGCTAACCAAACCACTTTATGAACCTACAAAAGGAAACTTAGCTGACCCTATAGACCAAAAATCCTTCCCCCATTCTTCCTTCCATTCTCTAAAAAGACCTTAGAGACTGCTCCTACTTTAGTGCTCCCCAACTCCTCTCAACCCTTCTCGCTCTACACAGCAGAAATAAAAGGCTGTGCCATCAGAATTCTTACACAGGAGCCAGGCCCACGGCCTGTAGCCTTTTTATCCAAACAACTTGACCTCACAGTCCTGGGCTGGCCCTCAGGCCTACACACAGCAGCAGCTGCCACCCTGATACTCTTAGAATCCCTCAACATCACAGGCTATGCCCCACTCACCCTCTACAGCTCTCACAACCTCCGTTCAGTTTCCTGTTCACACTTTACACACATACTTTCCACCCTTCGCCTCCTCCAACTCTGTTCACTATTCATTGACACCCCCACAGTAACCATTGCTCTTGGTCCTAACTTCAATCCAGCCTCTCACTTAATACTCAACACAAACCCTGAATCCCGTGACTGTATCTGCCTAATCCGTATAGCATCCTCCTCATTTCCCCATATTTCTCTTTTTCCTACCCCAGACCCAGACCACACATGGTTTACTGACAGCAGTTCCTCCAAGCCCAGTCAGTCGGCACTGGCGAAAGCTGGGTATGCTATTGTATCCCACTCATCTATTATTGAGGCTGCCACACTCCCCTCTTCCACCACTTCTCAGCAAGCTGAACTGATGGCCTTAACCCATGCTCTTACTCCTGCCAAAGGACTACATGTTAACATCTATCCTGACTCTAAATATGCCTTCCACATCCTACACCAAGATGCTGCCATATGGGCAGAAAGAGGTTTTCTCACCACACAGGGGTCTTCTATTATCAATGCCCTCTTAATAAAGGCCCTCCTTACAGCTGCACTCCTCCCAGCCAAGGCCAGAGTTATCCATTGCAGAGGACTCAGGATTTTAGCCACTCTTAAAGAACCCACAGGGTATAGCCCCTTTGAACTCCTATATGTTTGCACTTTTCTGCTTGGGCCTAACCTTATTCCAGACACCAGACACCAGTCCCCTTGGTGACTATCTTCCAGTCCTCCAACAGGCCAGACATGAAATCCACCGGGCTGTTAATTTCCTCTTACCCACTCCAGATACCCGGCCATATGAAAACACACTAGCTGGAAGGTCAGTCCTAGTTAAAATCCTAACCCCTCAGTCTCTGCAACCTCAGTGGACAGGACCCTTCCTGGTCGTCTATAGCACCCCAACTGCTGTCCATCTACAAGACCCTCCCCAGTGGGTCCATCATTCCAAGATAAAGCTGTGTCCATCAGACAATTGACCTGATTTCTCTGCCTCCTCCTGGAAGTCACAAGTACTCTCCCCCACTTCTCTTAAACTCACTCCCATCCCCGAAGTGGAAGAGTAACCCTATATAAACCCAGCATACCTTTTACTTCCATTAGGCATCTTTTTCTTAACACCACTATTTAATGCAGTCGCCCCTACTACTTAAACCACACCTCAGAAAGTCTCTTTTTGTATTATTTTCTAACTGTGCTCAAATTCACTGTACTCATTTACTTGTACATGCCCTGCTTTTGTTTAAGTTGTCGGTTTACACTTTTCCTCCAGGCAAAACAGCTGATATTTCATGGCTTTACCCTCAGGCTACCACACTTAATTCTCTCTTAGAGTGGACAGATAATCTTCAGTGGCAGGGAACTCTCCAATATTCCACCCCGATAAAGTCCTCTTCTTTTCTTTTATACTCACTCTTAATCTTGCTCCCGTTCTCTGCTCATACCCAGTCTTGTTAATGAAAGTGAGTGGTTACTTATAGATACCACACACTTCCTCATACACCATGAAAACAAAAGCTCTCTCTCCACACAGTTATCCTACAAAACCCCACTACAACCTTTAACAGCCACAGCCCTTGCTAGTTCCTTTGGTACCTGGGTGCAAGACCCCAGCACCCCCAGAACACTTTCTCATCTTTTCAATTTACACATCCAGTTCTGTCTAAGCCAAGGACTTTTTTCCTCTGTGGTTCTTCTTACATCTGCCTTCCTACCAACTGGACAGGCACTTGTACCCTAGTTTTCCTTACTCCCAAAATCCAGTTTGCCAATGGAGACAAAAGCATCCCTGTTCCCCTTGTGGTCCCAACATGACACAAGTGGGTCATTCCATTAATCCCCTTACTTGTGGGGTTAGGAATTACTACTGCACTCGGCACACGCCTTACCACTTCAATCGGCACCTTCCGTAGCCTCTCTAATGATTTCTCTGCTAGCATTGTGGAATTAACTCAATCACTATCCCTTCCTCAAGCTCAAGTAAATTCCCTAGCTGCAGTTGTCCATCCTCCAAAACCACAGAGGTCTTGATTTACTGACTGCTGAAAAAGGAGGTCTTTGCCTATTCCTAAATGAAGAATGTTACCTTTATGTAAACCAGTCCAGCCTCGTATATGATGCCATCAATAAATTAAAAGACAGAGCCCAAAAGCTCAATAATCAGGCAAATGGTTATTCTGGACCTGGCTGGACTGGCTGGACACTCTCTAACTGGGAGTCATGGCTTCTTCCAATCCTTAGTCCTCTGCTACCTATTTTTCTCCTCTTATTTGGACCTTGTCTTTCCTGACTAATCTCTCAATTCCTACAAAATCACATCCAAGCATTAACCAGTCAGTCAATGTGATAACCAATCAGTCAAGACAACAAATGCTCCTACTAACAACGCCACAATATCACACTTTACCCTGAGATCTCCCAGCAGTCTGAATTCTTTCCCATTTTTAGGTTTCAGCACCTCCCCCAATCCCACTCGAAGAAGCCCTGAGAAACATCACCCCATCACCCCTTTGTGCTGGCCTTCCTAATATTCCACTGCCCTCCACTATTCACTTCTTTTTCCTTTATATTACTATATAAAAAGACAGGAATGTAAGGTCTTTTAGGCTGACTGATGGTGCCATGGACTGCATGGTAACCTCTGTATCCTGCATGTACACCTCCAGATGAGTTCTTGGAAATAGAAAGTCTGAAGTAACTAGAAAACCACAAAAGGGAAGAATGACCAACCCCTGCAGCACCTATTTAACTTTGAGACATTCTTCTATTGTTCCTTATTCCCACCCCAACTGATAAGGCAACTGGACTTTGTAATGGATCTTGGTCAGCCTTGTGACTCCAGATCCTACAACCCCCTGCAAGCTTGCAAAAACCACCCTGAATTGTAACTTCTGTAACTTTCCACTGCTTACCCCAAACCTATAAAACCAACTCCTATCCCTCTGCCCTCTGCTGACTCTCTTTTTGGACTCAGCCCACCCACACCCAGGTGAATAAGCAGCCATGTTGCTCACACAGAGCCTGTTTGCGGGGATCTCTTCATTCAGAGAAAATATTTAACAATGAGGAAATGGAGCTAGATTTGGAGGAGGGGAGTTTTCAATTAGGACCCTTAGATACAAGATATTCTGGAGGGCCAGAGACAGGGAGTTGGGGAAGTATACAAGGGCAGAGAAGTAGAATTTATAATGAGTTAAAAGGATTTTAACTTTGTTCTAATCTGATTTCTGCTTTCTGATCTTGCTAAGGGTGTCTCTAAAGCTGGCTGTTATACTACTTTATGTCCTTTTTTCAATTTGACCTTCTCATAGGTACCAATAAATAGTTGTTTAGAAGAGCCCTCTGAAAGTAAATTTTTTAAATATAGCGAGTTCACTCATCCTAAAAGTGACTCAAACCAATAAGTCTTTTCACAGAAAGATGTAGTACTAAACCAAAAGTCATTCTAACTTTTGAGGTTTTGAATATGTGATCTGAGAAACCAAAATAGATTCCCTTTTATCAACTAAGATGTACCCTAAGATTAAGAAAATAAGTTACCTATATTAGTCTGTTCTCACATTGCTATGAAGAACTACCTGAGACTGGGTACTTTATAGAGAAAAGAGGTTTAATTGGCTCATGATTCTGCTGGCTGTACAGGAAGCATGATGCTGGCATCTGCTTACCTTCTGGTGAGGCCTCAGGAAACTTACAATCATGTCAGAAGGCAATGGGGTAGCAGGCATGTCACATGGTGAAAGCAAGAACAAGAAAGCAAGGGGGAGTTGCCACAGACTTTTAAATGACCAGATCTCACTCACTATCATGAGAAAAATACTAAGGGGGATGATGCTAAACTATTCATGAGAAATCTGCCCCCATAATCCAATCACTTCTCTCCAGTCCTACCCCCAACAATGGGGATTACATTTCCTTTTTTTTTTTTTTTTTTTTTTTGAGATGGAGTCTTGCTCTATTGCCCAGGCTAGAGGGCAGTGGCACAATCTTGGCTCATCACAACCTCTGCCTCCCAGGTTCAAGTGATTCTCCTGCCTCAGCCTTCCAAGTAGCTGGTATTATAGGAGCCTACCATCACACCTGGCTGATTTTTGTATTTTTAGTAGAGTCAGGGTTTCACCATGTTGTCCAAGCTGGTCTCAAACTCCTGACCTCAGGTGATCCACCTGCCTTGGCCTCCCAAAGTGCTGGGATTACTGGCATGAGCCACCATGCCCAGCTGGGATTACGTTTCGATATGAGATTTGGGTGGAAACACACATCCAAACTATATCACCCACAGAATGTGGGATGCCTGCAGTCACAGACTCCCTGGTCTGTAACACTAGGCAATTGATATTAGGATGAGAGTTTCTAAGCACTAACCAAGCAATGAAGGTTAAAACAACAAAAGCCCCTTATGAACTGGGACTTCTTATTGTGACAGACTCACCTGAAAGCTGACATGGTCAGTCAAAGACAATGCTGCTTGTCACTTCTTGTCTCAGATTCCAACCTGTTTGACTGGCTGCCCAATGCAAGCCCATACTTGAGCCCCACCCCACCAGATGGCAGATATCAGAAAGAGTGTTCTCTGGTCAGAAAGCCAAGCTCTCAGGACATAAAACAAGATGAAAGGAGAACCTTATCCAGTTTATTTGTCTCTGGGACCCACACCAAAGTTCACCAAAACTGACACCACTTTGGTGACAACCTTAAATTCACCAATCTGTGAGGCTGACTTGAACAACAGGCTTATAAGGGCCTGTGCCCATGTTCTGCCCTGTGATTCTCCTCCTCATGACACATAACATGAAAAACAAAAGAAATGGAAAACAAAGACCATATCTGGGAGGAAAAGGATCAGAAAACAAGAATATTCATACCCCCCTCCCCAAAATACTAGAATCCTTATAAAAGATCTAGTTCAGTGGCCAGGCATGGTGGCACACACCTGTAATCCCAGGACTTTTGGAGGCTGAGGTGGGCGGATCACTTGAAGCCAGGAGTTCAAGACCAGCTTGGCCAACATGGCAAAACTCCATCTCTACTAAAAATACAAAAATTGGCCAGGCATGATGGTGCACACCTGTAATCCCAGCTACTGGGAAGGCTGAGGCATGAGAATCACTTAAACCTAGGAGGCAGAGGTTGCAGTGAGTCAAGGTCATGCCACTGCACTCCTGCCTGGGTAACAGAGCAAGACTCTTACCACAAAAGAAAAAAAAAAGAAAGAAAGAAAGAAAAGAAAACAAGAACTAGTTTACACACATTTCTTCTGCTAATCCAAATTTAGACAGAGAATGAGAAAGAGACTCTAACACTCTTGCTTCAACCAGATTCTGCAGGAAGAGACTTGAAAACCTGATAGGGTCAGAAATCTTACCTTTGCTAGCATTTTTGTCAGGGAGTCCCAGGATCCTATAGTTTCAGCATTCATGGAGCAAGCTGGTCCCTACCAGTGAAGCCCTGGGTTGGGTGCTGTTATGTATAAAATTTTTCTTTTGGTGCAGCAAAGAAAAATTAGTACTGGGACAAAGGATCTCTCAGCAAAGTAATTCTCTTTACTTCCTGCAGAAAGGTACTCCTGTTAGCAATCTTGCCATTAGAGTACAACAAACGAAGGAAAGCAGACATATTTATTTCTTAAGCATTTGGCGTTGTCCTTACTGCTGTGTCTGATCTCTGCTGGCTAGAGCCAGACTTCACAGTCTAAACTAAAACCCAATTGGCTAATAACTTGAAACTTTTCTGAACAGGTAACAGCAATGGAGAGCAAAAAAAGGAAGTCTAAATAAGGAAGGGGCATAGGCTGCAAGCTGGGACATGCCCATGACCATGTTCAGCATAGATATCTTGGTGAAAGTACAAGGACATAGAATGTGCTACATGCCTGTAAGCATGTCTAACAGCTACATAGGATAGGGCTTCTAGCAAAAAGCAAGAAGGCTTTTGAAGAAAGTGTTTGAAACAAACTGCTATTTCTAACACTTATGAATTTTTCTTAAACAAGAAAGGAAACTTTGAAGAGGAACTT
Organism: Saimiri boliviensis; assembly: GCF_048565385.1. Lineage (NCBI taxonomy): Eukaryota > Metazoa > Chordata > Mammalia > Primates > Cebidae > Saimiri > Saimiri boliviensis. Next base: position 59,197,597 of record NC_133470.1, read on the forward strand.
TTCTACTTCCCATAGGTGCCAACTACAGGGGGAGCAAAAACTGCCTTTCCTCCACCCTTCTTGTTTCCTTGGCTGGGCTATGAATTAAATGAACATAAGACAGATTAACAGGATTTTAAAAACCTATTTCATTATATACATATGCATAGAAATCCCACAAAACATGAGACTTGAAGATCAGGTGACTGCGTTATAGGACCAACAGGTTTGTATGCCCACTGCTCAGTAACATACCAATATGCTGAAACAGAAGAGTTTGCAGCAGAGAGAGTTTAGTGATTGCAGGGCACCAAGTGAGGAGATGGGAGGAGACCCACAAATTCATCCTCTCAAGGGGTTTGAGACTGGGGTTTCTAAGGGGATCATGGAGGCTAAGGAGGCTGGAAAATTGGGGCTATTGATTGGTTGGGGTAAGAGGGATGAAATCATCAGGATGTGGAAACTGCTTTCTTTGGTGAGTCAGCTTCTTGTGGGGTTCTTCACCCCAGCTGACGTCAGTACTTTTACTGGCATACAGGACCTGAAAGAATATCTCAAATGGAAAACTTAACTAACATTTTATAATGTTCAAGTTGTGCACTTTATTATCATTATGTTCATCAAGGATGAGTGAATTAGCACCTTATAGTTATAAATGTTGACTCATAATATTCAATTTAAGTCCAGCTATACAATTAAGTTGGCTGAGTTCAGGCTCCCACCACGCTGGATCATAGCATCCCCAAATTTCAAAAACACCAAATGCATATATAGTGCTCCCATGAGTGATCATGAGGTGATTAGTCATTGTTCCATTGAGATGTCTTATTTAAGGAAGACAGATGGGCAATCTTAGTGTCCATGGCCCTGAAGAACCAGATGCCAGGTGTAATTTCAGTATAAGTCACCCCCAAGCGTTATGGGCCTGGAGCAAGGAGGGTAGAACTTCCCTAGTGGGTGGCTGATTTCTCGGTTCTTGGTGGTTTAAGAAGGTGAATTGGAGGTGATAAGCATGTTGACGAGGAATGATTTGATTTAGATGTGCTATGTACAATAAATAACTGAACGGCCTATGTAATATTAAGGATTTGCTGCACTGGACAACGGGCATGTATGCAAACTTGTCCTTGTGATATGTTCATTAAATGTATGATTATGATAGGTTATTATGGTATTATTGTTCTTGCTGGATATTCATGGAGGTAGGAACTTAATGTATGATAATATATCAAAGTACAATGTATAGTTAAGCATATATGATATTGGTACATTAACTTTTGGGGTTGAGCAGGAATGCACAAAGTCCATCATTGTAATATTAATTTATGTGGATTCTTCAATACTGACGTGGAAGTTAAAATAAAATTATTATACTCCCAGAGAAATCACTGGATACTTAAGATAGAATTTAAATTTTGGGTGCTGGTGGTAAAACAGGAAGCTTCCTTCTTGAATTTGTCCTGGGGAGGAGGACCCTCCATTTTCGGTTTACAAGACCAGACTAATTTAATTATACTACAAGGACTTCTTCATTTGAGTAACTTGTTTTCTATTAGACTAGTGAGTGACAAAAAATACAAGGATGAGGGAAAAATATGTAATAGATGCTGCTTAGCCGATGATGATGAAGGGGTGTTCGACAGCTTGGCCTCTGATTCATGTAAGCTTAAGAAGGTCTGCTACTAAAATTCAACATAAGCATTGACTTAATGGTTGAAATATCATGCTTCACTGCTTGGATATGTGAAGTATTGGAACAATAGCTAGGATAAGAATAGAGAGGACAAAGGCCAGTACCCCTCTTAGTTTGTTAGGGACAGAGCATAGAATTGTGTAGGCAAACAAAAAGTATCACTGGTTTAATGTGGGGTGGTGGATTCAGGGGATTTGCCAGAGTCTAGTTGTCCAGGCCTCCTAATAGGTCAGGTGAGAATAAAGTAGTAATAGAAGAAAGAGGATCAGGCTTAAGATGTCTTTGTACAGTAGGGGTGAAATGGATTTTTGTTAGAATCTGATGAAACTCCTGACAGGTTGTTAGATCCTGTCTTGTGGAGAAATAAAAGGTGGAAAGCTACTAGGGCTACAATAACAAAGGGTAAGATGAAGTGAAGATGAAGAATCATGTGAGGGTGGCCTTGTCGACTGAAAAGCCCTGTCAAATTCCAAATTCACTGCACCAGGTCAGTGCCAGTATATGGAATAATTGACAGGTTGTGATTTCTGTTGTACCTCAAAAGTTTATCTGTCCTCATGGCAGGACATAACCTATAAATGCTGTAGCTATTATGGCAAGTAATATAGTAATAGCAATGTCTCAGGTTTCTAGACAAGTATAAGACCTGTAGTATAAGCCTCATCCTACATGTAAGAAGAAGCGGATGAAGAATATTGATGTTCCATTAGCATGTAGATATTGGATAAATCAGCCATAATTTACACCTCAACAGATATGTATGATGGAGAAGAATACAGTTATTATATCTGATATATAGTGTATGGCTAGGAATAGTCCTGTAATAATTTGTAGGGCCAGGCAGACACCTAGAAGAGAGCCAAAATTTCATCATGTGGAAATATTTGGTAGTGCTGATAGGTCAATAAATGAGTGATTGATAATTTTTATTAAGGGGTGGGGTTTTTGGATGTTGGTCGTTAGAGTTCTCATAGTTGAAGTACTGTATTAGGGTTCTCTAGAGGGACAGAACTAATGGAATGTATATATATAAAGAGGAGTTTACTAAGTATTAACTCACACGATCACAAGATCCTACAATAAGCCATCTGCAGGTTGAGGAGCAAGGAGAGCCAGTCCAAGTTCCAAAACTGAAGATCTTGGAGTCTGATATTTGAGGGCAGGAAGCATCCAGCATGGGAGAAAGATGTAGGCTGGGAGGCTAGGCCAGTCTCTCCTTTCATTTTTCTGCCTGCTTGTATTCTAGCTGCCCTGGAAGCTGATTAGATTGTGTCCACCTGGATTAAGGGTGGGTCTGCCTTCCCCAGCCCACTGACTCAAATGTTACTCTCCTTTGGCAACACCCTTACAGACACAACCAGGATCAGTACTTTGTATCCTTTAACCCAGTCATGTTGACACTCAGTATTAACCATCACTAGCACAATGATGATTTTTCATGTCACTGGTCATGGATAAATTCCATGTGAGAATTACGATATAGACTATGTTAAGAGGAAAGAAACATGAAACGCGGCTGGCAGTTAAAGACAGGTTTACTTTAGGTAAAACCTGACAGGTGCTCCTAGCCTCTTTTGGTCAGGAGCACTTTCTCTTGCAGACTAAGAGTATACGTTGGTTTTAGGGTGAGGGGGCTTATCGCAAGCTTGGAATGTTTATGTGTGGAAAGAAATTGATGGTGGGGTTGGAATCTCTCTGGGAAGAGGGGAGGTTATCTTGGACAGACATCTTTCCAGCCCCAAGTGAGGTTATTTCAGGACTAGCATCTTTCCAGCTGGAGTGGGGTTTATCTCAGGGCTAGAATTTCTCTGGTCGGAGAGGAGTTTGGAATGTTGTGGTTTATGGTTGCTATGACCTTAGCCGTTAGGCTAATGCCTTTTGGATTTAGGTGGTTTTTCATTAAGGTGAACTTTAGAATGAGGGGCTTGTCCAAGATGGTGATGTACCTGCTCTGTCAGACTGTACTTTTATTAAGTACAATTTTGTAGTGGGCTTTGTGGGTTTTTCTTCAAAGCTTTCACCAATTTATGGAGGTTTAGGGTTGATCATTAGTGAATGAGTAGGTTGTGGTATTGTGTTAAATTTTGGTGGTGCTTTTCTGGGGTTCTTTTTTAATTTACTTCGTGTGAATGATAGTGATTTGGGGTGTACAACAATGATGGCTACTAAGGAGTACCCTGAAGCTTGGGGCTCAAGTGCTGTTATTTGAGATGTCCTGTTGTTAAGGTTATTGTTAGAATCACTTCTGGTTGGCCAGACGTGGTGGCTCATGCCTGTAATCTCAGCACTTTGGGAGGCCGAGGTGGGTGGATCACCTGAGGTCAGGAGTTCAAGACCAGCCTGACCAATGTGAAGAAACTCCATCTCTACTGAAAATACAAAATTAGCCAGGCATGGTGGCACATACCTGTAATCCCAGCTGAGGCAGGAGAATCTCCTGAACCCAGGAGCCAGAGGTTGCAGTGAGCCCAGATTGTGCCATTGCACTCCAGTCTGGGCAACAAGAGCAAAACTGTCTCAAAAAAAAAAAAGAATTATTTATGATTATGCGAATAGTGCATTATGATGAGGTAGAAATTGTTACTGATTTTTAAAACATGAAAAATCGGGTGATTTTTAAGCGTGAGGAAGTAGGGCTTTGTGAAGATTCTGTAGGTGTTGCTGCATTGTAGTTATGGTAATTGATTAATGGTGATTGCTGGTTTATCTTTGTCAGCATTTTTATTATGACTGAGATTACTTGAGGAAATGGGGTTATATGAGAATAAGATTAGAAATACTGGGATAAGAAAGGAGAGAAAATAGAGTCTGCTTAGGCCTTTTTGGCTGGATACAGTGATCAAGGCTAGTTTCCAGAGCTGGGCTACATTTTTTTGGTATTGTTTTTTTCTATTTAAATTAAGTATCATAAAAGGAATGCTGTATTTTGGCTTGCAGTGAGGTTTGAGTATGGCGTTATGTGATGTATTGTAATTGGGAAGAACCCCAGTATATCAGAGAATGTATACGTGTATGAGGGGATTTTAAGTTTAAGATTGTTAGTCATGAAATTAAATTCTATTGCTACTGAAAATCCTAGAATAGTTTTAGGTAGAGGGGCATAGTTATTTGGGGAATAGGTATAGGAGTAATATTGTTGGAGATGAAAAATCTGGCAAGAGTACTACCAATTGCTAGCCATTTAATTTAGTTTATTAGAACAGGGTTATTTTTGTTTTTTGATTGTTTGTTTTTGAGACGGGGTCACACTCGGTCACCCAGGCTGGAGTGTAGTGGTGCGATCTTGGCTCACTGCAACCAGTGCCTCTTGGGTTCAAGCAATTCTCCTGCCTCAGCCTCCCAAGTAGCTGTGATTACAGGTGAGTGCCACCATGCCTGGCTAATTTTTGTATTTTTAGTAGAGGTGGGGTTTCACCATGTTGGCCAGGCTGGTCTCAAACTCCTGACCTCAAGTAATCTGCCCACCCCAAAGCGCTGAGATTACAGGTGTGAGCCACTGCACCCAGCCCAGGTTATTTTTGTTGATGACAACTAAGGTTGTAAAGCAAGGCTGTCCTAGCAGTGTGAAGAAAATAATTTGGGTACTGTATATAGCCTTTAGGGAGTTGACGACGAGTGTAATTAACAGGGCTCAGGCATTGGTATATGACGTGCTTGTGGCTTCAATGATGAGATTGTTGGAGTAGAAGCCTGTAAGGCAAGGTATACCTGTGAGGCTGCCAATGATAAGTGAGGAGGAAGTAAAGATGTCTTGTTTATTATTTAGATTATGAATAATAGATCCAGAGCCTATACACTATGGCTTTGAAGAAAGTGTGAGTATAGATATGAAGAAATGCTAGGTGAGGTTGATTAATGCTAGTTGTAACTATTGAGACCTAGTTGACTCGAGATAGAAAATGCTACGATTTTTTTGATATAATTTTATGTTAGAGCTCAGATTGCTGTGAATAAATTGGTGATAGCACCTAAGCATAGTGTAAGTGCCTGCATGATTATACTATTTTGTATTAAGGGGTAAAAGCAAATTTGTAGGCAGATATTTGCTACTACTATTGTGCTAGAACGAAGGAGGCCAGAGATGGAAGTTGGGCCTTCCATGGCTGATGGAAGTCATGGACGAAGTCCAAATGGAACTGATTTGCCAGTTGCTGCTACTAGGAGCCCAATTAATAGGAGGATATTGATGTTGGGGTTAAGAATAAATATCGGTTGGAATTCTCATGTATTAGAGAATGATAGGAATCATGCTATTCCTAAGATGAAGCCAATGCCTCCAATCCAATTGTTAGAATTGCTTATAGGGCTGCTGTTTTAGCATATGTTCAGCTACATTATCAGCTGATTAGTAGTAAAGATATGGTACCTGCTCCCTCTCATCCAGTAAAAAGTTGGTGGTGACTAGAATTAGTATGGTGATGAGAAACATGAGTAAATATTTGAAAAATTGACTGATATTAGGGTCTGAGTGTATATATCATATATATTTTTTAATAACTACTTCAGGCTAGAGTGCAGTGGCATGATCTTGACTCACTGCAACCTCTGCCTTCTGGGTTCAAGCCATTCTCCTGCCTCAGCCACCTGAGTAGGTGGGACTACAGGTGCACACCACCTGTCTGCCTAGGGATTTGCCTGCCTCCTGCCGCTATCATCAGGCTAATAGTATTGTTCAACTATGGATTCATTCATAATTTGAGTTTGCAAGGCAAAACAGCACAGATGATGTGAGTACATGGGCAATTATTAGGACAACTGCACCTATACAACTTCAGGGTTTTTGGATGAGGATGATTACAATAACAAGCACCATTTGGCTGCTTACAGAAGAATACTCAACGAGACATAGAACAGTTAAGGGGAACTCTAATCTTGTAACAGGGTCTACATGATTTTGAAGCAGTAGGCAGCAAACAACTATGAGGAAGCGAGTCAGAGGGCAAGCTGACCTCATGATTCATGCTGAATTCGCTGCGACCTTGGTTTAGTTTATTTTTTTTCTCTCCCTCTCTTCTTCCCTAATTAACTTTATGAAGTTTATAGGGATTGTTTAAATTGAAGCTTATACAGCATCCTGAATTACAGAAAGGAATAAAGGCTTGGAGCTTCCTGGGGGCTGGTGGCGACATGAGTTACGGGAGAGCAAGGGAAGGAAATGTGTGGTAATAGAGATCATCTTCTTAATGCAGATAAAAAGTCTTTCAGGTAATAAAAGTTGTCTCAAAGCAGCCCTCAGAAGAACAGGTGACTGTCTGGGTGTGGTGTCAGCCTCCAGTCTCTCCTGCGATCCAAGTTAATCTTCCCTGGTTGACAAGATCCCTAGAGAGGGGATTCATGACAATTAAGTTCCTTTTAGAGGCGCCAGCTTTAGGCAGATAAGGGGAGCTCAGAGACAGCCACTGTCTGTATCCACTGTTCCGCAAGTGCCCTCCGTTCAAATAATCAGTATACCAAAGTGGCATATTTTGGGGTGGCATCTCCTGAACTCCTTCACATGTAAAGTACTTAGCATAGTCATTTGGCAGGATGTGGGCACTCAGAGGAGGTTAGGTATTATTATGATACAAAGTCATTCATTCAACATTGAATCTCTCCTACTTAATGGGTGGCAGGTTCTGTGCAGGGGTGAACAAAGATGAGTAAGACACTCTCTCTGGCCTCAAAGAGCTCTCAGTTTAGTGAGAGGCAGGTGTGGAGACAAAGATAGCCACAGTCCCGTACTATCACAAGAAGATGAATCAAATGCTATAAGAGCTAAGAAGGAAGCAGCCTCACCCACAGGGGAAAATCAGGATGTGCTTCCCAGAGGAAGTGATCTTTGAGCTAAGTCATGAGTAATGAATAGAAATTTGCCAGGCACAGCCAAGGAAGACAACACTCCAGGCAGAAGGTACCACCTATGTGAATGCATGAAGGCTAAGAGACCATGACAGGTTTGGAGAACTAGGAGAGTTTGCTAAACGTGCAGCTTAGGATCCATGAAGGAACAAAACGGAAAGGATGTCAGCAGGCAGATCAGAAAGGATCCTGAAGTCATGTTATTGAATTTGACCTTTAACAGAATGCCCCTCATGGCCAAAGTTATTCTCTCCATGCTTCTAACACCTTGAACACACCTTTTTCAAAATATTTAACAAATTACTATTTATTCATTTACCTGTCTCTTCATTTGAACTATAGGCCCCTTAAGAGCTCACATCTTGGGTAGTGGTCTTCGGATTCTCAATGCCTACCATTCAGGTAGCACACAGCACATATGGAAAGAATAAAGGAAGGAATTTCTCCAAGGTCACACAGCTATTCAGTAGCAGATTTGGGCTAAAGGGATCCTCCCACCTCAGGCTCCCAAAGTGTTGGGATTACAAGCATGAGCCACCGTACCTGGCCAGATTAGTGCTTTTTATAGTGTGTTACTTAGAGCCCTTGAGTCCCTCACCTGGAGTGCCACTGAGCAGGCTGAGGAAGATGGGCCAGTGGCTGAGTTGGCAGGCTTCTTTGTATCCTCTTCAAATACATCATTCCTTTTAGAAATTATGGGCCTCTCTAAAACTTATTTTGGAAAAAGAATTATGCTACTACAGAAAGTTTAAATATCATTATACTTTCATGATTGCTAAGTACCCTAAACTAGGATTTTTTAAAAATCTCCTATGCACAACAGTTTAATGTGATAAAGTGTTTACACACAAAACACAGCAAACAACTCGTTTTTATTATTCCTTTTATTTTCTTTCTTTCTTTCTTTCCTGAGACAATCTTGCTCTGTCACCCAGGCTGGAGTGCAGTGGCACAATCTCAGCTCACTGCAGCCTCCACCTCCCGGGTTCAAGCAATTCTCCTGTCTTAGTATCCCAAGTAGCTGGGATCACAGGCGCCTGCCACCATGCCCAGCTAATTTTTCTATTTTTAGTAGAGACAGGGTTTTGCTATGTTGGTAAGGCCGGTCTTGAACTCCTGACCTCAGGTGATCTGCTCACCTTGGCCTTCCAATGTGCTGGGATTACAGGCGTGAGCCACCATGCCCAGCCATTATTCTATTTTTTCTAACCACTTTTTAATCTTGGTATCCTTTCAAAATAAGATGAAATGCAATCCTTAAAATGAGAATGCTAATATATAATAGGCACTCTAAAAGTAATTGGGATCCCCCATAAAGACTCATTTTGGCTGGGCAAAGTGAATCGTGTCTGTAATCCCAGCACGTTGGGATGATGAAGCAGGTAGATTGCTTGACCTCAGGAGTTTGAGACCAGCCTGGCAAGATGGTGAAACCCCACCTCTACAAAAAAAAAAAAAAAATATATATATATATATATATATATATATATATATGAAAATTAACCAAGTGTGATGGCTTGCACCTGTATTCCCAGCTACTTGGGGGGCTGAGGGGAGAAGATCACTTGACTCCAGGAGGCAGAGTTTGCAGTGAGCTGAGATCGTGCCACTGTACTCCAGTCTGGGTGACAGAGTGAGATCCTGTCTCAAAAAAAAAGACTAATTTTGAAAGCCATAGAAAATGGCTTACAAAGGGCCGGGCGCAGTGGCTCAAGCCTATAATCCCAGCACTTTTGGAGGCCGAGGTGGGTGGATCACGAGGTCAAGAGATCGAGACCATCCTGGTCAATATGGTGAAACCCCATCTCTACTAAAAATACAAAACACTAGCTGGGCATGGTGGCACGTGCCTGTAATCCCAGCTACTCAGGAGGCTGAACCAGGAGAATTGCCTGAACCCAGGAGGCGGAGGTCGCGGTGAGCCGAGATCTGGCCATTGCACTCCAGCCTGGGTAACAAGAGCGAAACTCCGTCTCAAAAAAAAAAAAAAAAAAAAAAAGAAAGAAAGAAAAGAAAATGGCTTACAAAGTTTAGGACCAAATTAAGGTTCTGCTTATTTTTTGCCTCTTAAGGAACAGTAAAGACATGTTTTAATCCAAGCAAGTGCAGAGAAGCAAATTATCTTTACTCTCACAATTACTAAATTTCTAAGTCTCCTCCACAAGTACTTTCTTTTTCTCTTTTATATTTCCTGCCAATACTGATCCTGAAAGGACAGTACTAGAGTTGCTAGAGGTGCTAGAGCCAAACCATATAGGTAATTCGCCAAAGCCTCACTTCCTTCTTAGTTTATAAAGCAGGGGTTGCAAGGGGAGGTTTATTAGAATCACCTGGGAAGCTTTTTCAACCTACACGTGTGCCACAGTTTCCTCTCTCTCTTAGGAAGCACCGTTCTAGTTTGGGGCTTCAATCTGTCCCACGTTAAAGGTCTTCATCTTTGTAAATCCTACCCACTAAAGGTTAATGAGGTAGAAACAATTGAACTCAGAAGTCACTGACTTTGTCACAAAGGGCTGGGCAAGTCCCTTAACCTTTCTGGTCTCAGGTTTTTCCTCTGATTTGGGGGTTTCCCTTTAAACTTTGAAATTGTTCTATATGACTGCATGTCACGTCTAAGAAGCCATCTGAACTACTCCTAGCATGGAATGACCTGCCCTTTCTTGGTTTTCCAACAGCCTGTGCAATATGGCATATTACTTATTTTATACTGTCCTATATTGCCCTCTAGTTGTTTTTTATGAAACTTTTTTCTTCTCAACTATATGTAGTTTAAAATACTACTTTAAAAGTGTATTTTCAGGGGCAGACAGTGTGCCTGCTACTTAAATCTCCTAGGAAAATTCAGGCTGCGTCCTAAGGTAATCAGTATGTACCTATATTGCTTTGTTCAAAACTGAACAAAGCAATATAAATACAACAAAACTCCCTTCTTTGAAGTCCTGGAATTATATTTTTCATCAGTTCTGTCCAGTAGAAATATAACGTGAGCTACAATATAGTTTTAAATTATCTGGTAGGCACATTTACAAAGTGAAAAGAAACAAGTACAATTAATTCTAATATATTTAATCCAATATATCCAAAAGACTATCATTTCAACATGTAGTCCATGTAAAAAGTATTGACACTTTTCACATTTTTTTTAATGTCTTTGAAATCTGGGGTGTATTTTACACTTGCAGCACATCTCTATTCAAATAGCCACTTTCAAGTGGTTAGTAGCCACATGTAGCTAGTAACTACCTACTGAACAATGCAGTTCTGCATAACTGGGCTGTTTTACAAACTGATCACTTACTTTTATTCAGATAATGACTGATACTGAGTACTCAGGCTAGCCACAGGGGTGTAAAGATGAAACAAATTCATTCTGATAAGAGCTGTAAATCACTAGCAATTACACAGTGTGGTAGATGCCATGATAGAGATGCAGAGAAGAAACCCTGACTTGGCGGCTGAAGGGCACAGGGTGGAAGGCGGTGGGGAGACAAGAAAGTTTGCACCGAAATAACATTTGACTTAGGAACTAAGTGCACGAAGGGAAGCAGGCTGTGGGGCGACCGGAGTTGCCGGTTACCAATCTTGCTTACTGAGAGGGGCTCCAAAGGACGCTGGCCTACGGGTTGTAGGCGTGTGTGGGGTGAAGGGGTAAGAGGACGGGAGAGGATTGATTGGGAGGAATCCGGAGCTCCATCTGGTGGGTGGACGGAAGCCGCAGGGAGGCGCTACTCGCACTTCTCGCTCAAGCCACCGGCTCTTAAAACCGTGGGAGCGGCGCGGCGGCTGGAGCCCCTGGACTCCTCAACCTAGAAAGCGACTCGTGAGGTAAGGCGCGCGCCTGACCGGCTCATAAAGCGCACTCGCTCGCTCGCACTCCTCACGCTCCAAATTCAGCCTCGCTACACCCGGACCTTAGAGCCCTCAGAACTTGGCAGTCCCGTGTCGGCGACGAGGAGCACCTAGTAAAACAGCGCCTAGGGTTTTGCTTGTTTGTTTTTAACAGATGCCTACGACTTGTAACGGGCTGCGTAACAAAATGAGTCTATGGAAACGGTTGCCAGGGCCGGCGAACTGCGGCTCCCGGAAGTCCTTTGAAGCTTTCGTAACAATGAAGCTATTGGACCAATGAGGTGCCTCTTCCGGTTTTGTCCGCGCTCGCGCAGTACTTCTTCGTCAAGGTTGCCTTTAACCCCAGAATAAAGATCTTCCGGGCGTCCCTATCCTCAAGATGGCCACTGAAGACGAGTTACTGCTGCCGCGGCTCCCAGAGCTGTTCGAAACCAGCAAACAGCTGCTAGATGAAGTAGAAGTAGCGACTGAACCCGCCGGTTCCCGGATAGTCCAGGAGAAGGTGTTCAGGGGCCTGGACCTCCTTGAGAAGGCTGCCGAAATGTTAAAGCAGCTCGACTTGTTCAGGTATGGGGGAGATAGTAGTAATGGTTACCGAGTGGAGCCATTGCGCCTGAGTGGAGGGAACCTTTAGCAGTGAGAACCTTTCGTTCCTGCTTCCCACTGTGATCTTGTGTACACGGTTTACATTTCCCACCTCTCTTCCCAGATGGTTGATATCCCACGACTCTGCTCCCTAGTGTCTGCTGATTGCATAGGCATTGGGTGTGAGCGCTCAGCCACGTTCATTGAAACTGGCCGCTGTTCCCGTGCCTCCTCCCTCTGCTCCACTTTGAGCCTAGCCTTCCCTTCTGTCCCCCAGGAAGCAGGCCACAATTTGATGCCCAGCCAGGCTTCACTGCCTCCTTTTTGCTGTTTCAGCCGAAATGAAGATTTGGAAGAGATTGCTTCCACAGACCTGAAGTATCTGTTGGTGCCAGCGTTTCAAGGAGCCCTCACCATGAAACAAGTCAACCCCAGCAAGCGTCTAGATCATTTGCAGCGGGCTCGAGAACACTTTATAAACTACTTAACTGAGTGCCGTTGCCATCATGTGGCAGAGTTTGAGCTGCCCAAAACCAAGGACAACTCAGCTGAAAATCACACTGCTAATTCCTCCATGGCTCATCCTAGCCTCGTTGCTATGGCGTCTCAAAGACAGGCTAAAATAGAGAGGTGGGTCAATAGCTATAATTTGAGGGCTACCCAGTGGCAGTGCTTTTCGGGGGCATGCTTTCTTGCTGGGTGGTGGGGGGCCAGAATGGTGTGTGTCACTTTCTTGGTTCTTAATTGAGCATAGGCCCTGGGGAGAGCAAACTGAGTTTTTCAAGAAGCCTCTGTTTTTGTTGAGATCGTAATACCTACCTGTGAGACTCCTGCTACGTTATGGTTGCCAACAGCAGCAATGTAGTTTAGCAAACTGTCTCCCAACCGTTTCCACATCACACCATAGCAATGTTCATATGGTACGGTGAGGTAGATGTCTCTGAAGCGCAGAGTATCTCAAAGCTAGGCCATTTTTGGTCCGTCGGTTGAGGAGCTCTGTTCAGACTACTGGAGCAGATGTGTAACATCCTGAGCTGATCTTAGTCCTGACACAGCTTCATCGTGTGACCTTGGAAAAGTTGCTTACTTTCTTAGTGGTGGTGGTGGTGGTGGTGTTTTTTAAACAACATTTAATGGGTGGTCATAGTGTTTAGGAACTATGCTAGACACTCGGGATAGAAACTGCACAGGTGTCTGTATATGACTGGCCCCTGCCTTGGAGGAGCATACAATCTGGTGAGGAAAACAGGCGTAGAAACAGAATGTCAATATAAAGTGATGTTATGGAGGGATGCACAAGGTACTATGAGAGCAGACAGGAGGGGCACCTAACCAAAGGGAGCAGGAGAGAGGAGAAGGCCCCCTGGAAGAGGTGACTCCTGAGTTCTTTAAATGTAAATACGTAGGAATTTCCAGAGGAAGAAGAGAGGAGGGCATTAGCCAGCAGAGGTAACAGCTGTAGTAAAGCCACAGAGGCATTAAAGAAACATTGGTGGGTGGAGATGTGTAGGACAAAAACAGCAGCTACAAGCAATTAGGTGATGGCAGAACACAAAGAGGGTGGTGGTAAGAGGGAAGGAATGATAATGAAGAATGTTGTAGGGTCCACACCAAGGAGAGCCTGGGCTGTGAGGAACATGAAGGAGCAACTTGTTGCTGAGAACTTGGTAAGGTGTTTGAATCCCCACTCAAACAGTGTGATTAATCAGTGTGATTTTTGGCAAGTTGTTTGATCTTTCAGTACCTTAATTTCTCCAGCTGCAAAATTCAGATAATAATAGGTCCTTTCTTATAGTTTATGAGGATTAAAAGAGAAATACCATATAAAGCACTTAGCACAATGTTTGACACAGTAAGCACTCAAAATCAACTATTATTATTTGTGGCTAAGAATATGGGTCGTAGAGTCAGAGACCTGGGTTTGAGACCCAGCTTTACTTATAATCTGTTGGACTTTGGGGAAGATATTTAACCTAACTGAACCTCAGCTTTCCTCATATGTGAAATCTAAATAATAATAGTACAGACGGTCCCTGACTTATGATGGCTTGACTTAGAATTTTTTTTACTATATTGGTGCAGAAGCAAGACACAGTCAGGGGAATATCAATAAATTACATGAGTTATTCAACACTTTATTATAAAATAGGCCTTGTGTTAGATGATTTTGCCCAACTGTAGGCTAATATAAGTATTCTGAGCATGTTGCAGGTAAACTAGGCTAAGCTATGATATTCACTAAAGTGTATTAAATGCATTTTCAACTTACCATATTTTCAATTTATGGATATAGCCCCATGGTAAGTTGAGACTCATGTGTACCTATCTCAGGGTTAATAAGCACAAATGGGAAAAAGCACGTAAAACAGCACAATATCTGACACATGGTGAGTATTCTATAAATGTCAGAGTCACTGAAGAGCTCTGTAGTTCTGTTTCTCTCTTTTTTTTTTTTTTTTTTTGAGATGGAGTTTTGCTCTTATCACTCAGGCTGGAATGCAATGGTGCGCTGTTGGCTTACTGCAACCTCTGCCTCCCGAGTTCAAGCAATTCTACTGCCTCAGCCTCCCCAGTAGCTGGGATTACAGGAACCCAACACCACGCCTGGCTGATTTTTGTATTTTTAATGAAGATGGGGTTTTGCCATGTTGGCCAGGCTGATCTCAAACTCCTGACCTCAGGTGATCCACCTGCCTTGGCCTCCCAAAGTGCAAAGTGCTGGGATTACAGGCGTGAGCCACTGCACCCTGCTGTTTTTTTTTTAAATAGTAGCATGATCATATTTGCATTTTAACTAGCACAGTCTAACAGTAGTTAGGAAACAATGAGGGAAAAGATTGGACCCAGCTAAGTCACAAAGGTGACTAGGGTTTACTATGGCAGTGGCAGAGGGATGGGGGAATATATTTAGATATGAATCTACAGGAAACCTGGTGATCAATTGGTTGTGGGAGGTGGGATAGAAGGAAGCAGCAAGGAAAGATGTCCATGTTTCTAATTCAGGTGGATGGCTGCGAAATTTACTGAGATGGGAAAAGAGGAAGAAGAGAAGATGGTGGAAGGGGAGAGTATGAATTTAGTATTGAAACGTTGAGTTTAAGGTGCCTAGAGGCCAGGTGCGGTGACTCATGCCTGTAATCCCAGCACTTTGGAAGGCCTAGGCAGGCAGATCACGAGGTCAGGAGATCAAGACCATCCTGGCTAACACGGTGAAACCCTGTCTCTACTAAAAATACAAAAAGATTGGCCGGGCGTGGTGGCACGCGCCTGTAGTCCCAGTTACTTGGGAGACTGAAGCCAGAGAATCACTTGAACCTGGGAGGCGGAGGTTACAGTGAGCCGAAATTGCACCATTGCACTCCAGCCTGGGCAACAGAGTGATACTCCATCTCAGAAAACAAAGAAGAAAAAAAGGTGCCTAGGAGATAAGTAGAGGTATCTGTTAGTCTGAAGCTCAAGAGAGACTTGATCTAGAGAGCTGAAGACGATTCATTTACTTAAACATATTTATTAATCCCTTCCTGTGTGCCAGGAGCTGTTCTAGGTATTAGAAAACCAGATAAAGTCAGTGCTGTTACGGAGCTTTTATTCTGGTGGCAGAAACAAACAATAAGCTACTAAATAATAATGTGATTTCAGCTGGTAAGGGCCATGAAGAATGATAAAGTTAGGGGATAGTGAGTGACTGAGGATATGTGCTAGATTGATATGAAATGGAATTTAACATCCTGACCTTCCTAAGAAGTTGGGGGCAGCCTGTCAGCAGATAATAGGTAGTTTAAACAGTGAGTTTGGTATCCAAATAATTATACAAAAAAAAAAAAAAAAAAAAAACCTGCAAGAGAAAGATGGAGTGGTCACATCTGGTTGAAGGGATGAAGAAAAGGTTTCAGAACATAATGATATTTGATACCAGGCATGGTGGCTTACGCCTGTAATCCCAGCACTTTGGGAGTCCGAGGCAGGTGGATCACTAAAGTCAGGAGTTCAAGACCAGCCTGGTCAACATGGCAAAATCCTGTCTCTGCACAAAAAAAATTAGCCAGGAGTGGTGGTGCGCGCCTGTAATCCCAGCTACTCAGGAGGCTAAGGCAGGAGAATCCCTTGAGCCCAAGAGGTGGAGGCTGCAGTGAGCTGAGATCAAGCCACTGCACTCCAGCCTGGGTAATAGAATGAGATTCTGTCTCAAAAAAACAAGAACATAAATGGCATTTGAGATGAGTCTTAAGGTTAAAAATATCGAGATTAGGCTGGGCGCAGTGGCCCATGCCTGGTAATCCCGACACTTTGGGAGGCCAAGGCAGGAGGATTACTTGAGTCCAGTAGTTCGAGACCAGTCTGGGCAACAAAGTCAGACTCTGTCTTTACCCTCCCATCCCCCCCTCAAAAAAAGTAGCCAGGTGTGGTGGCACAGGCCTGTAGTCCTAGCTACTCCAGAGGCTGAGCTGGGAGGATCACTTGAGCCCCTGGAAGTTGCGGCTGCAGTGAGCTGTGATCCAGCCTAGGTGACAGAGCAAGACCCTGTCTCAAGAAAAAAAAAAAAGATTTTCCTGAATGTAAAATTAATAGTGCTTATTGTAGAAAGTTTGCAAAACAGAAGAATATTTTTAAATTTAAAAATAAGCCTCAATCCTAGTACTCATAGATGATCATTGTTAACTTTCTGATGTGTTTCCTTTCAGATATATAGTTATTTGAACTAATAAATTTGGAATGTTGTAAATAGAGCTTTTTATCCTGTTTTTTTTAACCTAACATTATTCTGTGAGCATTTCCTCATGTCTTTTGAAACCATGATAGTGAATGGTCATGAATGTTTCATGCTACAGTTATACCGTAATTATTTAAACTAATCTGTTATTGTCAAATATTTAGACTATGGTTTTTTGCTAGTCTGAGTAATGCTATAAACAAGTGTCTTTAAATGCATCTGTCACCATTTCCTTAGGGTAGATTTCTAGAACCAGTGACTGGGTCAAAGTGTTTGAATATTTTGAGGCTCTTGATATATGGTAAAAGTGTTGCTTTCTACAATAACAGTTTCAGAATATGTCCCACTGCACTTGTCTTGGATGTTAACACTTAGAAAATCCAATTGGGCAACTGGGTACAGTGGCTCTCGCCTGTAATCCCAGCACTCTGGGAGGCCGAGGTGGGTGGATCACCTGAGATCAGGAGTTTGAGATCAGCCTGGCCAACGTGGTGAAACCCTGTTTCTACTAAAAATACAGAAATTAGCTGGGCATGGTGGTGGGCGCCTGTAATCTCAGCTGCTCGGGAGGCTGAGGCAGGAGAATTGCTGGAACCCCAAAAGCAGAGGTTGCAGTGAGCCGAGATGGCGCCATTGCACTCCAGCCTGGACCCACAACAGCGAAACTCCCTCTCAAAAAAAAAAAGAAAATCCAATTTGGCAAACAAAAAGTATCTATTGTTTTGATTTGCATTTCTTTGGCCTACCCACTTTGAACATTTTTCTTAAATGCCTGACAGATATCAACACTTTATACTAATGGCTCCCACATTCATAACACTAGCCCAGACCCCTCCTGACCTTCAGACCCATACTTCCAACACCCTTCCTTCATGGGTGTTTCAGACATGTCATACGTTGAACCCTTGGCTTTTTAACCCCAAATGTGCCTCCACACCCATCTCAGTAAGTGTGGTTTCTACTTAAGTTTTTAAGCCAGAAACCTAGGATAATCCGTAATTATCTTCCCTCCCAGATACCATCTCATTGACTTAGGTTTTTAAGCCAGAAACCTAGGATTTAGCTTCAATTCCTCCCTCTTTCTGAATTTTCACATCCAGTCCATCAGCAAAGGCCAGTCCATTCTAGCTACAAAAGGTGTCTTCTATCCTTCTGTTTCTTTTCACATCCACTATCATACCTCAGTCTAGGCTACCAACATTTCTCACGTGAGATAAACAAATCTGTTCCAAGGCCTTGTGTGGCCTGCTGCCTGCCTCTTTTCAGTTTCACCATGTGTCATTTGTCCCTTGTTCACTAGACTGCAGCCACAATGACTGTCCTTCAGTCCTTTGAATAGAGCCAGCTTTGTCCCTCTATAGAATCTCTGTGTGTGCAGTTCTCTTTGCATGGAATGCTCTTCATATGGCTAATTCTTCATCCTCTAAGTTTCAGCATAAATGTCACTCCTCAGGCCTTTCTAGACTAGTCTCTCTAAGTAGTTAACTATTATTCTCTCTTTGTTTCATGTTTGTTTCCTTCTTGGCACTTCTGTGCAGTTATTTCATGTGTGTGTCTTTCTGAGTTTTGTCTCTCTCTCCTACTACAGTGTATATACTCCATGAGGGCACAAGCCATTTCTTGTTCACTGTGTTACGCTTACCATAGAGCTTGGCATATAGAAGTTACTCAATCAATACTTATTGTTGACAAGCAGGAGAAAGAAGAACAAAAGCCCAAAGCCAGGGTATATTTAGGTATATTCAAAGACTAGATAACAGTCTGGTTTGGCAGAAGCTAAGAGCAGTATGGTTGCAGCTTTGCATAAGGAAGTGATGTGTATATAAAATATTGAAAAAGAAGAGAGGCAGAGGGAGAAATACAAGTTAGCATGTTATAATACTTCAAATAGGAAGACGCAATAAAAAATGAAGTTATAGCTATCAGAGATATTACTTTTGCAAGAAGAGTTTACATGGTTAGAAAACAAATTACTCAGATCCTTATTTACTTTCTGGAAGTCCCCTAACCCCATGCCTTTAGATACTGAGGCCATCTTACATACAGCACCTGAATGGTATGTCCTCTCTCTCAAAACCTGTTTCTTCATGTGTGTCCTCTAATTCCCGTATTTGAGGAGTGAGTATGAGTCTGGTTGGGTAATAGCACCTCCATCCTTTTAAGAGAAATAGAGAAGTGGACACTGGGTAAGTATCGAGTCTAGTTTTGGATTTACTGAATTTAGGTTCTAAAGTGACAACTGGATAGTCATAGACAGATGGAAATTGCAAGTAGAATTTATGAGACTGTTTTGTGACTGATGTGAAAAATTTAGGAGGCCTCTGCTTTGGTGGGTGTAGATGAGTTTGCCAAGGAAAAACATGTAGACAGAAAAAAAGTGAAGGATAAAACTTTGGGGCAAGTTAAGGGAGAAGGAAGAGGAGGGAAACAGCAATCAGAAACTCAGTAAGGTGGCTGGGTACGATGGCTCACGCCTGTAATCCCAGCACTCTGATAGGCTGAGGTGGGTGGATCACGAGGTCAGGAGACCACCCTGGCCAACATGATGAAACCCCATCTCTACTAAAAATACAAAAAAAATTAGTTGGGTATGGTGGTAGATGCCTGTAATCCCAGGTACTCAAAAGGCTGAGGCAGGAGACTCGCTTGAACCTGAGAGGCAGAGGTTGCAGTGAGCCGAGATCATGCCACTGCACTCTAGCCTAGGCGAAAGAGCAAGACTCCATCTCAAAAAAAGAAAGAAAGAAACTCAGTAAGGTACAGGTACTTACAGAAGCCTGGAAAAGAGAAAGCAAATGTTAGGCCCTCTTTGAAGCCTTTCTGTAGTTATCTTCCCTCCCAGATACCATGGCATTTAGTTCATGTTACTTATCACAGTAAAACTATCTGTCAGTCTCTAGACTTGAAACTCCTCAAGATCAGAGACCTTGACTAATTGTATCTCAGTATCCTAAATATATCATTGTATATAATTGTATCCCTTGGCGCCCAACCCAGTAATTGGACCATAGTAGGTACTTGGAGGTGTCTTTGGGAGAGACAGAGTGGTCATAAAAAAGATGGAAGCAAAATGCAGTAGCAGAAAAAGCCTAGACTTAGCAGTCAGACCTGGGGTAACTAATCCAATTTCTACCACTTGATAGATGTGGCATCATTTAGCACCCCCTCCCCCCCAGCCTCAATTTCTTTATCAGCTAACCGTATTACTCCTTACAGAGCACTTTCATGTGTGTTTTTCCATTTGATCCTTTTAACAACCCCATGAAATAGACATTCTTATCCCCATTTTAGAGATAATAAAATGGGCTCTGAGAATTGAATTGCTCAAGGTTACATAGCTACTAAGTGGCTAGGTTAGGATTTAAACTCAGGTCTTCAAATTCCCAGTTCTAGCATAATTCACACTGTAGCATAGAAAAGGGAATAGTAGGCTAGGTGTGGTGGCTCATGCCTGTAATGAAGCCAAGGCAGGCAGATGGTTTGGGTCCAGGAGTTCAAGACCATCCTGGGCAACATGGTGAAACCCCGTCTTTACAAGAAATACAAAAATTAGCTGGGTGGTGGTATACGCCTATAGTCCCAGCTACTCAGGAGGCTGAGGTGGGAGGGTGGCTTGAACCTGAGAGGTCAAAGCTGCAATCGCACCACTGTATTCCAGCCTGGGTGACAGAGTAGAGACCCTGTCTCAAAAATAAATAAACAAAAATAAAGAGAAGAGTGATCATTCGAAAAGGTTGAAAAATGAGTTGAGGGAAAGTGTTTCTAAGACAGGAGAAAGGCACCAGTAGAGTGAAAAACTAGCTGCTAATGATGAAGATGATCAATAAATAGAGTGAGGCCTGGAAGAATGTATGGGAGGGACTAGATTGACAACAAAAGTGGAATGGTAAAGACACTGCCTTTGGTTGGGCACAGTGGCTAGTGCCTTTAATTTTAGCACTTTGGGAGGCTGAGGCAGGAGGATCATTTGAGGCTAGGAGTTCGAGATCAGCCTGGGCAACATAGTGAGACCCCTGTCTCTACAAAAAATTTAAACATTAGTTGGGCATGGTGGTGTGCACCTGTGGTCTTAGTTGCTCAGGAGGCTGAGAGGTAAGAGGATCACTTGAGCCCAGGAGGTCAAGGCTGAAGTGAACTGTCATCATGCCACTGCACTCCAGCCTGGGCAAAGAAGCGAGACCAAAACAAAACAAAAAAAAAAACAAAGACATTACCTTGGAAATGCCTTGGTAGAGACAGAATCAGCTCCTTAAAGACAAGAGTAAAAGAGGAGGAGTGAAGTTACAGAGATTTTATGGTGAAGAGGGAAATTAAATTCTACATTGGCTGGCCATCTGGTGAATGTGATGATAATAGTCTTCACAAAAGATTAACAAAAGCATGGCTGAGCAAGGGTGACCACTCAGCCAAAGTTTGACAATAGTGATTTGTAGCAGACCCATTTAACACAAATTTCTAATTCCTTAAGTCTCTTCAACAGCTTGGGAACAGAAAAAGGGAATGGTGAAAGTTGCCCAGGGTCAGAAGGGTTGCAAAGATAGGGGATTCTAGGGTAATAGGGAGTGTTTCCATGTAATGGCCCACCATGGGGAATATGTAACAGTGATGAAGGTCTAAGACAGTGGTTTTCAGTCTGTTCCTTGGAGCCCTAAAATTTCACTGCAATGCCTGGGGTCAGGGGGCAGGGGGGATGTTGGCAGCCCTCCTGATTTATCCAAGGTAAATACTTTTACTTGTTTATTACTTATGGAGGTTCCATGGCA